>NC_041030.1:20891756-21249756 GCF_900634625.1 Parambassis ranga
TCTTAATCTCCACAGTTATTTGCACAAGTTTGTCATTAAAGATGTCGAATATTATGACAAGTATTTATCACTGAAACATAAATATTGTGCTTTTTTAAAGACCTTGCTGATCTTTCTGTCAATAAATAGTATTGATTTTGTACGTACGCAGCTTTATTTAACACCAGTTTATCAGAGAGTTAAACTTCTTCACTCTTGTAAGAATGTTTCTAAAGGTAGAAGGAGATTATCCATCTTTCCTTTATGCACATGTTTTTACAGAGAGATTACACAAACATTTTTAAGTCAGTAACTTTTGTTTCAGAACACACTGGCTACATTCCCCTGATTTGACACCTAAACTCTGACCGGGACACTACCACAGGACTAATGTGGGAAGTAAGACTATCCTTCTAAATCTGATATCAACTGCATGTGTGTGGATCATGGAGAAGCAGAACTAGTCTACTGGTAACTTTCAACTGGAATAACAAACATAGTCTAGATCCTTAGAAATGCACAAAACTATACCACGTTTTGAGTTCTTCAGCGAGTCTTTCTTTCAACCCAAACTTCTGTGTGCAGCAGTACTGGTCCGAGTGTAGGACAGCAAATCAACTTATTTGGTGCCTCAAACAGCAGCCCTGGGATTCAGTTTTCCCTTGAGAGAGCTCCACTCATCCAGTGCTAATGATGTATAAACAATCATCCCATCTCTATCACATCACACCCCACAAGTGGGCCACACACAGGAAACTTATGAAACTGGATGAAGTTTACAAAAGATTATTTTGGTTTCTATTTGGTTAGTAAATTATTAATTATAATCATTTTTTTTTATTTTATTTTAGGTCTAATCGTGATCAAACCTCAAAATGTAGAGGTGCACATGGAACTTTGACTGGAATCCTCTGGAGGTCTGGGGGCTGAGGTTCTTACCTGGCTGTCTCCTTCCACTCCATCTCCTGTCCATCCACTGACAGCAGCTCGTCCAGCTCAGTAAACAGCTGTGGGGGTGCTGGGCCGTCATCTTCCTCCCCAAGGATGAAGCGGATCCTCTCGGCTGCTGGTGAGACTGTGGAAAGAGGGAAAATACTGCGGTTCATAGGCTGGCAGTGGTGACCGTTGGGCATGGGTTTGGGCAGTGGCTTCTCATCTTCAGCTGGACCCTTTCCATTGACCTCAGGAGGAGGTGGAGGAGGTGGAATTTTCACCATGACCTCCTCTCCTTTCTCCTCTGTGTCCTCTTCCTTTTCCTCCTTCTCCCCTTGGTTATTATTGTTGTTGGACATCTTCAAAATCTCAGTGACCCCCCTACACTCCACAAGTCAGCTGATCCAGGGTTTGCAAGCAGCACAATCTCACCAGAGTCCCAAAGCAGCAGCTCATTAAAGTCTTGGGTGCAAGTGACAGCCACTCTCTGCTGCCTGCTCCAGCACTTTATGAACCAGGTAGGAGGGGGCTGATGGGGTTTAGGGGTCCCCTCGGTGACAGTGTCCCCACAGCTAGCCCCTTCTCCCTCTGCCCCCCTTCCTTGTTCAAACAGGCCCTTGCCATTGGCTCTCCAGCCTTGGCATGCTGCCCCGGAGCCCCTCATTAACAATTAGGAAATGGTTCACAAACTGGCCTATTCTTTAGTTGCTGCTTGGCTTTCCTTCCCCTTGTCTTCTCATTTGAATATTTAGAAAGTAACACAAAACACAGCCAAACACAATCTCAACAGGACAGATGTATACGTAACACTTTCGGATGCTACTCAAACACAACCTAAATGGTCGACACAAGTGTATCCTGTTCCAACAAGTGCAAACTGTATTTGAACACTGAAATGAGACCACACGCATAATCACTGACCCCTTTCATGCACAAAACTGTACAAAATATACATAGCATACAGCCACACAAGACCAGTGCATACCAGGCCTTTTAAATGATGGCTCAGACAACGATGTGTTTTACCTGCTATGACTCAAACACAGGACTGATAATAGATAGAATTTGGTACATTTTAGTAAATGATCTTCTGTGAAATCCAGGAAGGAGTATAGAGACGACTTGGATTTGCAATGCAGTAATACTGTACTAGGGATGTCATTTCTTTCCCAATGCTAATTCCTGAACACAAATAAATATTAATACCTTTTACAGTTCAGCTACATTGTAGCCAAATAAAAAACATTTACAATTTTAAACAACCGTTTCCCATCTCCCTAAAGTAGCCCTAAATACCCCTTGTAAATTTGTGTAAAAACGTGTAACATGGTAGTGGATCAGTATACTGGCAGATACTCCAGCCTAACCTGACAAGATGGTTTGTAGGACGTCACTAAAGTTTGGAAAATAACGGCTTTTTCAAAAAGAATACTTGGAAGGTGACTGGATGAACTGTCCATCAAGAGTTAAAAAGGCAACACAAATGGTAGCTAAGAATCTTTGTAAGCTAGCAAATAGTACTTAGCATGTTGCTAGACAATTATTTATCCAACTGGCCCCAATGAGCTGTGACTCAGTTGGAGGTAATCTGAGTAAAACAAGCAATCTAATCAGCTTAAATGAAATTAATAGCCTGTGTTTTTTTTTGATGTATGTCAGTGTAAGATCTGATGGAAGAACTAATTTGCACACAAATCACTATTTTATATAGTAGAAATTCCATTAGCAGTGAGGTGCTGTGATGGTGTGTGTGTTCTTACACTTCTGCGTTTGTAGAGGATCACTTTTGGTTTTTGGCCTTTAGTGGAAAGTTAAGGCATTGGGTCTGGTCAGTATTTCTTCAAGGGGCTTTTTAAAGGTCAAGACTTTAGTGTTAGGTAATGCTTTGTGCTGGTGAGGGTCTTAGCATGTACAAAAGCATAACCATGTAAGTGTCTGTGTGTGTGTGATAATAACAAAGCTGGCTGATCTGATTACATAACAGTTTGCCAATACTGCAGCAATAGCGTGTTGACAACATAGATTGCATATATTGACTATTCTTATTTCCCATAATGCGGATATACAGTGTTTCCTCTTAATCTTGTCAGTCTAAAATAGAATTTCGTACAAAAACAGTGATATTTATAAACAGATTTCTGAATAAAAACCTCCTCCACGACAGAGAAGGGATAATAATCCACTCTGAACTGAGGGCTCTTTAACTGGACTTGAACTGAAATTTAGATGTTTACACTGCACCATACCATCCACCACACTAAATCACCCATTCATTCCCACACTCAGCAGTGTGGCCAAAGAGTACATGAAGTGAAGGCTTGCCTTTTCCCCATATTGTGTTTTCTGGAGCACAATAACAACAACAGCAGCAGCAGCAGCAGCAGCACGTACGAGCCAGACAAGCAGCTATAAGATTACTAGGTGGAGGATAAACTGTCTGACACACACACACACACACTTCCACAAGCTGCAACTAGCCTAAGTCACTGCAACCTGTTTAATAACACCTTTAAAGGAATAATTTACATGTGCGTTTCACACATTCAGCTGACACTCCTACCCAGGGCGAATTATGTTGATTACAGTAAACAGTTAAAACAAGCTTTAAATGCCTATATGGTCAAAATTATATGCAAACAATAGCAGGCAGAGCAAAGACTCTTACGAGAGGTAGGTTCACACAAAGCAGCCTACGGCCATACTCCCTGAAAATGTCTATAAATAAAGCAGGGTGGCGTTTTCTTTACAAAATACAGTAACATAAGCAAACTCTTATTACAAAAATGCATTAAAATCCCAATGATACACTTTATATTTTACTTTAACAAAGACAGCATATTAATTATGAAGTAATCAATTAATCAATCCCCAAGCTTCATCTAATATATAAGACTCTCTAAGAGTCATTTTCAAATTCCTCATGAGAAACTGATGCTGCCTATCCATGCAGTCTAAAACCCAGCAGGTAACAAGCACAGCGTTGGTGTCAATGCAATACTGTCCCACTCAAACAGTTGCTAAGAGAAAGGTGGGAGGGTGGGTGAAGAGGGCTGTTGGGGTGAGGCTCAGTGCAGAGTGAAAGCAAAGAGGGGTGAGAGCAAGCACGAAAAGGAGGGATAGAAATGAAAATCCCATCGTTCAAACGCAATTTCAAAGCTCTGTGTGCTCTAGCCAAGAGCCATGGGCATACAAAGAGGACTTTGTCCCAGCAGCAGAGGCTCATGGGATAGGGGATGGAGGAAGAATGCCTGCTGCCCGGCAGAAAGCTTAGTGAGACTGCCACTAAAGGCCTGTTTAGTCCCACTCTTGACATGCATCCTACACAAATACCTTCATATCTCTGACCTTTTTAAATATCCCGGCAAGCACTGTAAAAAAATGCTTCATAGGATCTTAATAGCACATCTATAGTTTGTGACGGCGATAGTGTAACTCCATGTCACCACATTCACAGTGAAAACAAGTGCAGGAAATGTTTTCCATGCCACAAAGTCTGACGTTCAGTATGCAGGGCAGCAAACACACAGGCAGCAGCGGACAGGGATTGGCTTGAATGCAGAGTGACACCCTGAGGGTGATTCATTGAGAGCGCAGTATTTATACCCAGAACATCCAGCTCTAGTATTTTGTTGTGATAGCCGAGGTGGGCAGGTCCTGATGAGAATGTTACAAACACAAGCTGGAAATGACCAGGAATGAAATGACCACTGTGTGCTATGTGCAGTTAGCCACAGCCATCCCAAACTAAAAGAAATAACACATGCCTTGATCTAATATAAAAAAAATATTGGCTGCAGTGTTCACCACTGAGTTTAAAGTGAACTGTGCTGCTCTTTATTTGATAGCTGACAGCAAAGGAGCAGTAGTGTATGTTAAGTCAAAGACCCTAAGGTATTGAGTGCGTAATATTTGTGTTATAGTTGTAAAGTGATAGCAGAGAATTTTGAACGATCTCACAATGTCGACTTATGCAATAGAAGTCTTTGTAAATATAAAGACTTCTACATCTACAGTGAAACCTGAGCATGAAAGTGAAGTTCTGTTCACCAACGAACGCAGCAGTCCTGCTTTGTTTCTACGACTTTTGGGAAATGAAACCCATTTGTGTATCATCATAGTAATCTCTGTAATCCACTTTGAGAGAAAGAGAGAGGCGAATAGTCTGGAAAAAAAAAACACACACACACACACACACACACTCATAAAAATGAGCAGAGGTCAAACGGCTGTACAGCGGACACGCATGTAACCAGGAGGATGAACTTACAGACCCTGCAGCGCCCATCTGACCAAACAAGAGGATTTCAGTCCAGACAGACACAAGGGCCTTCCCCTGGGGGCGGCCATGTTTCCCAGAGAGAGTAACACAGCACAGCGTAGTGAAGAACAGCAGGACATTAGGTATACTGCATGCCTGTCAGTTTCTGCGTGCCTGACAGATTTGAGTTTTAGCTGTATCAACATTTCTGAAAGGCTGTTCTACAGTGGAACTCCAAATTAAATTATAGAAAAAGTTGATTGTCCTTTTTTAGGACGTTCATAATATCCCTGTGTGTTGGTTTAAAGTTATGTCAGCTGAGAGATGAGCTGCAGTGCTCTCAGCTTGTGGTGTTATGCCACTGCAAGTGTCCACTTTTTTAACACCTTCATTCCCTGACACATTTTCCATAACATCAACAGTACTATTCTGCTGTTGACTACTAATAAAGCGCCAACGCTCACGTTTCCTTGCCAGTGTAATTGTATTTTCTGTGAAAGAAGAATTACTACTGTTGCTGTAAACAAAACCCCCATGTGAGGGGTCTCGTTGTTACCTCATCAGCCTGATGTTTTTAGGAATCGAGGATAAGCTGCCATTTTAGTAGAATACCATACAAATTCAGTCTTGTCCATGTCTACCCACACATGATGTTTACATATCAGATTACTGATATGTTGGTATTTTTCCTCTTCCACAGCAAAGGGAGGATAAAGTAATACTGGCATTTATTGATATTGATTGTCCATGTCTGTTGCTGCACTAAAACAAATGAAAGATGCTCACAGAAAGGTCAGGCGCCCAATACAGGAATACAAATCATCCAAATACAGGATGTAGTTCCAAAACCATTAGGTGAGAACAAAGAGAAACTGTAGGCTGGAAGTAGGGACAGGCTTCGGCTCAACAGTGGGAAAACAAATGCAAAAAGCTCCTCTATAGCCTGTGAACGCAACGAAACCATGTTAAGTGTCATGCAGAAGAGATGAAGTAACACAACTTCTCTTCAACAACAGATGTCTATCTGTCACCTTTCGTACCTGCACCCAGAGCAGCATTTCTACAACACACACCCCAACATTTAGGTTTAAAAATGCAAAAGAATTTTGGATCAATCAATCAACAGTCTGTGACAATTAATAACAATAACATGGCTTTAAGAGGAGCAGGAAGCTGAGAGATGGTCTTAAAATAAGGCAGAAAGGCATTAGCAAACTGGAATGGAGGCCCAGCTGCATGAAACACTGTAAATAATAGTAAATGAGGGGATTATCTACTTCAGTGGCTGAGGAAGTGGAAACAGAAAGGATCTCAGGTGGCATCATCACATCTATAATCAGTTCTTCAGCCACTGTGGTCATTAAACACGCTCTACCAAAAAAATTCTAATTCTAAGAAATTCACACTCGCACGTTAAATGTGCATCATCACAGCTACAACCAGATGGACTGGCTGTAATCTATTCTCTGATTGGATTCATGTCCTAAAGAAAATCCCCCCCTCATGGACTAATGTTTGTACATTGTCAAATCCGGGTCTGGCATATTTTGATCCACTTGTCACATCATGTGCAAGCTGGCATGTGTAAAATTACATCATTCTCTAGAAATGACAGTGGCCTGCCTCCGTTTTGTGTTTTGACAGAGAGGAAGGATATTTTAAGCCTCACAGAGGACTAGTGTTGCACAAAGAACTCACAGGAAATCTGACAATTGCCATCTCAGAGTTTTCCACAATAACAGCAAGTTATTGCTGACATCAGTCTAGCTGAGAACCACAATCGTACATTTAACTGAAGCTTCTTCATAAAATGTTACATAGTTCTAAAATCTCCCACCTATCACCCCGAATCTTGAAATCCGCACATACATGCATCCGTGCATTAAACAATATATCATAAGTCACCACAGTCATCTGGTTGGAGCTATTTGTCGGAGGATCTGCAGACCACAGCGGCCTGAGGGCCTGTCGCACTGTAGTTCAGCCAACCAGAAGCACAAACATTAAGACATATAGATGTTACCACACCCGCACGCACACAAACACCACACTTATGTCTACAGCTGAGGATAAAAAAAAAACAGGCAGTCATGCACGAACACACTGCACACAACAGACATATATCAGCACGAGTACAATGGCATCCGAACAGCCATTGCTTCTGAAGAAATTTCACTCTCCTCTGTCGAAGCAGACTTGTCATTCAGCCGGACACACACAGCTATTTCTGGACTAAGTAGACTCAGCAACTTTGTTGGAGTCACAGGGAGTTACAGTGTTTTTTTTTTCTGGAAAAGAGAGCAGCCTTCAGCAAAGACAGACACAAAACCTAATCAGCCTTGACGCAGAGTCCATCAGAACTTACTGAGAGGTTTGAGGATGCTGTTGCTGGCCTCATCGTTGTTTTCTGTGTCCGACTTGTCAGAGGCGTTTTCCGTCAACCTCTCCTTTCTGTCCTTGTGGCTGGTTCGTCGACGGTGACGCCTGCGACGTCGATAGCTCTTAGGCACTCGCACACCAATGTAAATGGTGTGGTGACCTGCAAAAAACAAAAACAAGACACTTAACATCTGGACAATTATAATGTTAGAAGTGCAAAAATCAGGAACCTTCGTGGTGCTGCTGAATCACTAAAATATAGCAATGTTTAAAAGTCTAACCTAAGCTTGACCCCTTTTTTAATTGAGTTCAAGAGGGAACATTCTCACATGGCCCACAACAGTTCTGAGACAGCGTAGCAGAGCAGGGTAATGAAGGTTGCAGTACGCTGTCAAAACAAATATTTGGACACAAAAAGAAGTAGCATGTAGCAGTGAAGACGCCATGACTGTCTGTAAAACTACATGCCTGATGTGCATGAGGGCACAGGGCGCAGTTGTACATATAGTGTGCTCGGTTTAGGGTCAATAAATGTAAGCAGATAGGTGGCCAACAACATGCCACTGTGGATTTCATGCTAAACATAGGACTTGGTGATTGTTAGGCTGCTTTTTTTTACAGCGGTTTATAGTTTTTTGGAATATACATATGAAAAAAGAGCTGGATTTTGTAAAAAAAAAAATGCAAATGTTTTAAGGTCTAATGCTCAATGGAACAGCAGTGTTAAAAAAAAGTGGAGAAGCAGACGGAGGACAGGAGAGGTGGGGGAGGAGCAGAAGAAGAAAAAGAAGAAGTTGAAGAATGTGAGAAGACAAAAAAGAGGATGAGAATAAGTTCTGAAGTAATCATCAAACGTTTCCCTGACACAAAAGACTCTATATGATAAGTGTCAAATGTCGCCTTTTGGAGTATGTTGGGTAAAGCTGAGCCAAGCACTGCACATGACCCAACCAGGAAGTGTCTGAACCCCTCAACACAACAAACAATGATCCCTCTTGAAGCACAACAATGCTCTTTATTCATCTGTACCACACGGCCTTGTGCTTCGTTGTTTTTTTTTCACTGACACCGACAGTTCACCGTGCCAAGCTAAGGATGGACATCCAACAAGATTCGGAAAGGCTTCACTTGTTGCACCAGATGTGAAGAGTTACTGTAAACCAGATGGATGTTTTACTTCGTCAAGCTGTCTACGGTTCATTTCTCCATTTGTTTTCAGACGACAACGTGACTTGTTTAGACATAAACGGATACACTCAGTGACAGAAACGTTGGGAAAACAAAAGAGAAATGGTGAAAAGAAAAAAAAAAAGCATGAGAGCCAAAGACCAGACCTGCATCACCCACAGCTGAGCTGCTGCCCACAAGGCTTTTGGTTCAACAAAGATGGCACCAGTCTGATATTTATGTGATGATATGAAAACACAAGATCAATCGTACATGGCTGAAGCCCTGCTGGCTGCTTCAGTCAGACAGCTGTTGTAGATCTAACTAAAGGCTGAAAGAAGGGCCTGCTGAGTTACAGTCACTGAGAGAAAAAGTGCAAACAGATTCTTTAGGACTTAAACTGAATCTCACTAGTGACATGGAAAGTCACTAACATTTGTGTGACCAGCTCAACAAGCCAGTAAGCTGCCATTTTGAGTCCCAAATTACAATTCAGTGGCAACTACACCAGCCTCAGTAGGACCAGCACTGTGCCACTTGGCAAAAGGTTTGTCTAATAATATCAAAGCTGGACAAAGAAGAAGTCAGATTCAAACAGAGAGCAAGTGGACATGACGGAATTACCCAGAAGCAGATGGCTGGACGGTGACAATAAAAGAGAGCGAATAAAGAGCTCAGACCATTACAGCTGATAGATGAGCACTAAAAGAAGAGCGTGAAGACGCTTGCAGAGGCTGAACAACGACAAGAAAGAAGGTGAGCCACTGAGAGGAGAAGGAATAAAAAACAGTCAAGTCAAGGAGCTGGAAAGGAAGATTTGTGCACTGCCAGAGCAGCTTTGTGCAACGACTTCCTCCTGTTTTTTTTTTGTTTTTTTTTGGTGGAAGAAGAACGTCCTTTGGAGCCTGTGTGAGCACAGAACACTGAATGAAATGAAATCCTTGTGTTTGCAGGGAGGTTTGTTTAGCTCACAAGATTTCTGAGGAGAGGCAACGCCATCGCCAGTTTCCACAGTAACTGCGCCGCTGGGACCTGCCCAGACCGGCGGGGAAGATGGCAACCTGCCACACAGCACTGGCTGCATACTAATAGCAAACACCCTTAAAACTTATTGTTAAGGTGGCAATTGTTGCACTTATATTGCGGTTTTGACTCAATTATAACTCAGTAGTAAGATGATACATTTGACAGGAGCACCAACATTGACTGGATTAATGGAAAATCAATCCATACGGTCAAAAGGCAACATTCAGACAACACTTTTTCTGGAGTGAAAATACAAACAAAAACCGTCAACTGAAGATAATTTGACCCTTATCTTGTGCAATGTGAGAAATGTCAAGCTGGCTCATCGGGCTGATTAGTGAACAGCAGGGAGGAGACACTGATGTACAAATTCCAGTGACTGTGCTTTGTTGTTTGTGTAAAACTACTGCATCATTTTTGTAGTCACATCAACTTCTGGCTCCTTGCTCTCATCTAAAGGCCTTTCAATATTATAAGGATTATTTATTAACCTGTTTTTGTAACTTTTAGTGCACAGAAAAAAACGAGTCTATCTGTGATGTATAGAAATGACTGATCAGTTCATGCACTTTTGTCCTTGTTTTGTCCTTAACCAAAAACTATGGGCTGATCCTGGAACGGTTTCCAATACTTCCGCCAGAAAAAAAAACCCCAAAACAAACCATGAAGTCCTTGGATGCGAAAACAGGTTTCACGCCACGCTTTAATCTGCTGGACTAGAACCAAGAAACCTACGATGCTAGGTGCAGGCTAATGCTGTCACCATGTCAACTTAACCTCATTCCATGGTAACCAGAAGCATTATAGGCAGCAAGGAGAGCCAGAGGTCTGAGAAATGCACTGAAACGCAGAATAATTTGAACTTAAAGGGACGAAGAACAGGAGCTAAAGCAATGATTACTGATTGGGTCTAGTTCAAGAGAATTCAATCGAACAGTTTTATTTTAAACACATTCATAACTGGCACGTCAAAGATATTTTAGTGTACTGTAAGGTTGTTGTCTTTCTGTGTGTTGTCCTGTAGGTCTTTGAGGGGATTAGTGAGGTAAACACAGCTCCGTGTTCTACATCTTTCTCATACCAGCTTGATAAATAGGTGAGCTCCAGGATGTACAGCAGGAAGTGCATGAAGCTGGCACATCTCTAAATAGCTAAACATTGTCTGCTCACAGTGTCTAAATGGATAAGACTGCTGTGAGGACAACAAGTCCATTATTTTTTCATATATTTTTTGTACAGTTTGTAAACAAATGACTCATAATGGAGACACAGTGACATCCCTAAGACACTGTTAAAAAAATCAATAAAACCAAACCTTGGGCGAACGTTTGAAACTCATTGCAGCCTGCATCACAGAGAAGGGAAAGCACATTTTCTTAAGTCACATGCAGACAAATGAATAAAGTGTACTTACCCTCTACCTCCTCCTCATCACAGATTTTCTTGAGTAATGACGCCCCTCGGTCCAGCACCGCCTCATCCTCCATTCTGTAGTAGTAAAAGAGGAAGAAAGACTGTTCACACTTCTCCTCCAGCGACAACGTGGAGCCATAGCGCTTTGGCTCGTTCACCTGCAGTAAGTTTGGACTGGGGCTCAGTCTGGTGCTGCTGGTGGCAGTCATCTCCACTCGCTAAAGACTCATTGACAAATAACCTATAACCTAACCCCAAGCAGCAGCTTAAGAAATGTAAACTATCCTAACTGTGAGAATGTGTGTCGTCCTTGAAGAGGGCAAAGTGCGCAGTCGATAGGTACGGTGTAATGAGTTTAATCTCGCAGAAGGGGGTGAGGGAGAGGACAGGAAGTCCGCTAATTGAGTGTGATGGCCAGAGTGAGTGGCAGTGGTCATGCGCAAAAAAAGAATGTCCAACTGACTGAGACTTGAACCCAATAAAATCTGGATGTGTCTCCACGTCCCTCTGTTTGACACTTAGTGAAAGGATCGTGTTTTACTGCTGAGGAAAGAACATCAGAAGAAGTATCAGTTAATATTGTGTCTAATCGCTCACACGCCCACACACACACACACACACACTACAAAGCCTCTCCATCTGGTAGGTAATGCCCCCCCCCCCAACACACACGCACACATCGCCCTCCTCCACCTAAGAAACAAGTGGGGCATCACATGTCTGTCTACTCATCCTCCCTTACAGGATTACGCCAGCTTTACTTAAGTGATAACACACACACACACACACAAGTCCTCCATAGCAGGCCGGCATGTCAGAGCCTCAGCGGCTCTCAGAGAAGTCTCCACACACACATATTCCTCCTCACCTCAAATAGGCCGTACTGTTTCCCAACAAACACTGACATGGAAAAGGAATACAATGTTTCATTCAGACTGTAAGGATGGAAAGTGTTGGTTAGATTTTGTTATGGTGGAGGGACAATACAGCTGAACATATAAGAGGTGTTAGGGTCCTTTATAACAGGCTCGGACCACATCATGAAGGATTATTATTATTATTATTATTGTTATAAATAGAATATAGAGTGTCTGACTGATCAATTCATTATTAGTATTCTATTATAAATATAATAACAATCTCTAATTTTGGGGCCCTGATATTTTAGATTAAAGAAGAGGAAAAGCACCAGAGCAGTTGCACAAGTAGCAGCATCATTATTAAAGAGTGTGGATTCAAAGTTCAAGTCTTTTTATTTATTGAGGCAGTAAATTAATCTTAATGGCATTGATACTTCTGCAGTTACCTAATCCATTCTAGGTCACAGTGGACGGGACAACATAAACCAGGGGTGCTTTGTTTTTCATTTTGAGAACATATTGTCGCTGGCAGCATGAAAAAACTTCAAGTTCTACATTTAGGTGAAAGTTGGAATAGGTAGAGTTATCATTATCATCATATCATTCAGATTGATTCGTTACTAACAAACAAACTGTCCTAAAACGGCTGTTTTACTACTATTCACATGCTGTGACCACAGCTAAGAGCTGAGGTGTTTTCTTCTCCCTCCATTGCCACCTATGGAAAGACTGTGGACATAACAGGCCACACACAGCCTGAGCTGACAGCCCACACATGGTGACAGTGCAGTATCCACAACAACAACAGGATGTTCTGTGCATAGTGGGTTTTTGGGTCGTTTTGTGATGTTTCTCCCCATTGCCAAGCTCGCCTGCTTCTACTTGAGCACCTGTTACACTGCTGGGTTTAAACACACGCCGCAACCAAAAGCAATGACTGACAATAAGGCTCGCCTGTTAATTATATTATTACTTCACTAGATTTCCATTGCATAATGAATTATCTTGTGTGTGCAGTAGGTCTCACAGGACGGCAGCAGATTAAACAGGACTAGCAGCACTGCGTTGTATACTTACAGCTGGAGATTAAATTATTACCCCCTCTATAAAAATGTCACTTTATTGAATATTTCTCAAATGCTGTTTGATAGATTAAAGACATTGTCACGCATTTTTTTATCATAGGATTTCTCTCAAGAGAGCCATAATTAATTTAATTTGACCAGCACAAACATCCTGAAACAAAACCTATGTCCGTCATATTCTCTTCAACAACGACCCAAAGCATACGTCTGTTCTAGTGAAGAGATCAACCTCCAGGAGAGCAAAGTGAACATTACTGACTAAAAGCCTTAAATCCCATTGAAAATCCATGGAGTGAACTAAGCAAGAGTCAGTAGGATTGTGGTTTGTGTTAAAACAGACCCTTTCACACCATTCAATACATTTTACAAGATAAACCTGTTGGATGTTTCTCCACCCAAACAACACATTTGACTTGAAGTATATTGATATTGGTACAGGTGGGTGCTAGGCATAAACACATCTGTGATATTTCATGCTCCCACTGAGGACGAGCTGCAGAACAATTGCAAATTAAAAAGTGTTCTTTCATATTTTGTTTGACAATCTTTATAGACTATAAGCTGCAATATATATTTTCCTTTATATGACTAAAGTTGCTTCCTGAAATACTACATTATACAAGAAGAATCTGATATTAACCCACAGGCACCTGCACATTAGAGAGAGTGTTTTAGATATTTCCTTTAATCAATCATTAGTAATCAATAGCTAAACCTTCATACATCCCTATTACAAGCCATCAGAAGCTGACGGGCTGTTACTTTGCACTCATCACTGTAAATATAGCTGCTTTCTATCTGTTACTCCACAGATAAGATACCCATGTCTCCCTCTGTCCTTGCAGGTCTACCGGCAATCTGCCCGTCGCCTACATTCTCTATCTGTTTGGCAAGAAAAAGAGTGCTCTCTGTACCCGAACTGTCAGCGCTGAGTCCAAACTGTGGCAACATCAAACAGCCCAAAGGCATCCGGATTGTGTTGTGGTATACTGTATCTGCTGCAGTCATCACACAGGATATGAATAAATGTGGCCATGTCATGTATCTAATATCCTGTTCTCCAAAATCAGGTTTTTAAAGGGGGAAAAAAATCCTCATACACTGGAGGCAAAAGGTCACAAAATCTCACATTTCTCGAAGTGCTTCTCCACACAATAAAACGACATCTACAGCCTACCAACTATTTGTTAAATGATAGCTACACTGAGATTTTCACCAGTCATTTTAAGCAAAAGTCATTGTTATAAGAGCGCCACCCTCACAATGGGATTGAAAATGTGGGTCCGCTGTGATTATGATGTTCCTTTTTTTTGGGTTGAATCTCTGTGCTGCCCACAGGATTAATGATAACATTGAAATATTCTGTTGCTTTTCTGTAACCGAGTGCAACCAGATAACTGGCATAAGGACGCAGTGTGACCCAAGCTGCTGCATAATCCTACAGTTTGGTTGCTGTCACCTTGTAAAGATGCAAAAATAAATCGAACATGAATCAAATATACAAACATTAAACCCTTCTCGTTCAGCATGAGAGCTACAGAGGTGATGTATTCAGGGGTCACAACGGTTTAATCCAAGGTATGTTTTTCTCTCGGGCTAGAATCCTTGTGAGGCAATTACATGGCTGTTCATGTGTAGGCGCTTACACTTTAACATGTTCCAACTTAAAATGACCTTTAACGAGTTTATTATTGCCCAGCTCTCTGTGGTTTGCCTGGACAAATGATTTGTAAGTTTGCCTGGAGATCAGTTGTAACCACGTACTTTTTACACTAATATAAAATGCAGAGTCAAACCTTTCTGCCAGTCAGACAGGTCTCATCAAACCTGTCTGCCGTGTTGTCAAAACACCTACATTCATATGTACCAGCAGCTGATCTTACACACAGCTGTTTTTTTTTTTTTTTTTTAAATTAAGTAAATCAGCACAAGGTCAAAACAACTGTTGTAAAGCTCGGTGAAGTCACTTACTTCCTGGTGGCACTCATCCTTTCAGGTTTGGAGGTGTGATAAATCTCCTTATTGAGTGTTGAGCAGTGAGGATCACCAGAGCAGCAGCTGATGTTTGACCTGACAGAGAAACACACAGAGAGTTTCTATTTCTCCATCTTTCACTTCACAACATGACACCTCAGAAACAAAACAGACAGGTATCTATGATCCAAAAAAGAAGCATCGATCACATTTAAGTAAATACTGAAACGTACGATGGGTATTTTACTAATCCTGACAGATCCCAAAACAATAAAAAAAATACCATGCAGCAGCTCTGGAGTTACAAAAAACGGACATAAAAACAGGTGAAGCACCACCAGCCAAAACAAAACGCGCTCCAGCTGCGTAATTACGCACAACTCCTTAACAGTAAAGAGTGGGTTAAAGAGTGATAAAAGTCTCGAAAGCACTTTTTAACATAATGTAGGAAAAACGACACAAATATTATCTGATAATTTAACATGAGGCGCGTCTAATCACGTGGACAGCCTGAACTATTCTTCTTAAACTGTCCACAACTCAACGCAGATTGCGTGACTTACCGCTGTATTACCGATCTTTGGCTCAGTGAGGTTGGCTCCTGTTGTCACCCCCGCGGTGGCATGAAGGTAAAGGAGACTCCTTCCACGGCTCAGACAACTTTGTGTGTGCATGCAGGCATGGAGAGGCGGCTGCGCTCAGCATGCTGCCGCCTCTATCTGCTGGACCGTCCTTCTGTCCACGCCACTCCTCCGGTGGGAGGTCAAACTGCTCCACAGCTTCACTATCATTTCCCATCAGCTTTATTTTAGCCACTGAACCCGCTCATTGTACAGCTGTGCCAGGCAGGGTCAACAGCTTACACAGCCACAGTTCGACGTGGCGGCAGAAACGTAAATATACATGTATATAAAATATGATTTTATAATGTTTGTAATACGAATGTAACACATAATACTTTTTTTTGCTGGTGTATTTGTCAGGAAAAAGTTAAATCAAAGACTACTGAAGCCTTATAGTGGGCACTCGCTCTACTGTAATATATATTCTGGATCTACAGCGCCATCTGTTGGAGGAGACATGCCAATGTTACCGTCACATTACTTGAATTCATTCACAGTATACACCACACAAATCAGCTCATCAGGTGAAAATATTAAAATAATGTGTTAAAATGTCACAGAGTCTTTCATTTTTATGGAAATGCAACGTTTCGGAAATTAAATAGAAGTCCTCCAGATCCAAAAGTGGTGAAGATAAACTATTGCAAATTTATCGCGCACACAATAATCTACCAAATGACCGTAATTGTCAACATGTACTTTCGCTCACACAAAATACGCTTGTGTGAGCGAAAGAAAGATTAGCTGGTGGCTATTAAGGTTTAACATACCTGTGACCCTTCACAGCCTCTTGTCTTCAAGGAAGTACACTACTAGGGAAGGTTAAATCTCTACTATTCTTTGAAATACAAAAACACAATTTAAACCTGCTTTAGCCGGTTTTAGCTTAACGGCCGGCCCCATTAGTTGACGCTTGTTGATAGATGTTAGCAATGCTATAACTTTACTAAGCTAGCTAATGCGAGCTAATAACAATAACCTACATAGTTTACAGGCCTGCAAAACATTGTTGATTCAATATAAACTACAAAAAGAACGACAATGTCAACTATAGCCGAGTGTTATACAGAAAAGTTACCTAAACAATAGAAAAATGCAAATATTTAGCATAATTGTATTACTTTTAGTCATTCGCGGCCATTTTAACGTTCACGCATGCGTAATTCGAAGACAACAACCAGGAAGCTGCGTTTGCGTCACATCGTTTAATCTGTAAATTGAAGAAATCACATTTTACCTGCAAATTCCAATAACTTGTTAATTTTTGACACTTTCATATATCTCAGAGGTGTCAGCAGACGGCTGACAGAACAAGCTTGAGTCACCCATGCTGCCAGTTCAATCCACTATTACTTACTATTAACACTTTACAGTTATTTTTTTAGCTAAATGATCTTTGTACATTGTTATTTGTGTTTCAACGATGTTCTTCATATGTGCACAAACAAAAGTAGTTAATCTAGATAAGCTACTAGTTTATCTGGTTTAGCTACTGGTTAGCATTACAGCTACCCTCCTTGTTTCAACAGTCACATCTCTGATGAACGGGTGTTTCCTGAATGCAGCATTTAAAGTCTCTAGCCTTAGGCCCCGTTCACACTGGGGAAAAAATGTGGCTTAAGCAGGATTTGGCCGCATCCAGATCAATCCAGATGTGTTTTTTTCCGAGTGTGAACACCTCCAATCCGGCTGAATCCAGTTTGATTTCAAGCCGGCTAGATCCACCCTCGAGAGGTGGATCTAGCAGGATTGGCTCAAATGTGGCTCAGGTGTGAACACAAATGTGGCTAGCGAATCCGGCTAGCCACATTATTAGCCATATTACGAGGCGCCACCTAGTGGTTTGGAGAACAGCAAACACGCTGGATGAAGCCGGATTGAGTGCGGACACAAGTGTGTGCTAGCCAGATTTGAAAACAGGTGTGAACGCATCGAGCTTAAAGGCTGTCTGGGCTCAATCCTACTCTAGCTGGACTGACTTTCTCCAGTGTGAACGGGGCCTCATGGGGCCCCAGAGGCCACATGAAGAATACAATTAAATAAAGCAGAAGACAGCACCTTTCTACACCTGACTGCTACAGCCAGTCACCATCATGAGGTCGTGTTTCTGCCACCTAACGAGTTAAAAATTCTCCAGTTTTGTGGAAAACGTTTTCTTTTCGTGGTCCTTTTTTTAGGTCATAGACTCTAGGGTTCAGCGGGTTCATTAGTGCTTTGCTTGGTGAATTACAGTGTTAATGAGAATGAACAATACAGCAAATGAGGCATAAAATCAAAACGACCTGAAAGATGCCAAGAAGGTAAAAGTTCACAGTTATTTGACTTATTTGCTGATCTGTCAGTCTTAAAAGTGATAATAACAGCTTTATATAATTATAATAATAATAATAATAATAATAATAATTATTATTATTATTATTATTATTAAAAGTGATATTAAAAGCTTTATATAATAATACTAATAATAATAATAATTATTATTATTATTATTATTAAAAGTGATATTAAAAGCTTTATATATATTGGACACGCTTCATTAAACATATAGGAACATTGCATTTCTTGGTGCTCTTATTGTTCTTATTATTCTT
The DNA here is from genome assembly GCF_900634625.1 of Parambassis ranga. Classification (NCBI taxonomy): domain Eukaryota; kingdom Metazoa; phylum Chordata; class Actinopteri; family Ambassidae; genus Parambassis; species Parambassis ranga. The sequence goes on from NC_041030.1 coordinate 20,910,045, forward strand.
ATTGTATTGCATTAGTTTAACCCGTCTCTGTTCACTCCGTGAACATGTTCTAACTCTGGTTGTTGTGTAACGTCAGATTCTGCAGACCTCACACCAAACGTTGTCCCCTGGATTATAACCCCAAACAAGCGTGTAATATTTAACTTGAAAATCAAGTTTAAACACTACTTCCCGGGGATGTTCCAGGCGTCATCCGAGACGTTCTGATCCCTGATGCGCACAGAAAAGTTGCCAAAACAAAACAAAACCAGAACAGGGATTTCTCATGTCAAGAGTTTTTGTTTTTTTCCCCTCTGTGGACGTTCAGAGCCTTGTTCATCAGTATCAACCTGTATCAGCAGTTGAGCTAAAGTCCATGAATCTGCGATTAATTCTGATGAAGCTTATAATGGTTATTTGAGACAAAAAAGAATCGCAAGCACACGTGTGTGTGTGAAAAGGAGCAGATCCCTGCCTTGTTTTTTAGACATTTCGATTTTTCCACGAGTTGCAATTTGTTCTCAAAACACTGTTGTATGTTTTTGTTCACAACACAAAATATTGTTAAGGCTAACATCACTACAACGTATCTGAGACAGGCTGGTGTGAGGAGCGCTCGTCCCTCATGTGCAGAGTGTATAAAGCAAAACAGCTGCTGTTTTACACATTTACAGCACGTGTCAGCATGTCAGCGTTTTTCATATTTCTCCCCTCATGCACAACAAGTTTTTATGTGTGGAAACAAATGTCATGATTCCTCAGCTTTATTCCACATCACATTTCCAAGGCATAGGGCCTAAAGTTTATTGATGCTTTGTAGTGTGAAAGGTGATGCAGCTGTTCTGATCCACAGGACTTTAACACAGTGCCAGCTGCGGCCTTTGAAGTGAAATTCTTCCACGAAATGTCGGTCCACCTTCACACCACATCATAAAAGAAAGAAAAACAGAGGAGTCAGATTTTATAATCAAGCAGAAAATGTTTTTATTTTGAGGTGAAACGTGTAGATTAGATCAATCCTGCTTTTTTTTGTATACAAACAAGGCTCTATTTTCTGTTGTGTGTTGTGTTTAGGTGTTGATTAGCCTCTCATAAATCAGGAGATAACATTGAGACGAGCGGGAGATGGACTTAAAATCTTTAGTATTTCAGTTTCAGTCTGTTAATTCAGTTAAAGGTAGATTTCATTCTGATGCACTTTTTGTTAAATTAGTGTAACTTCTCTTTACAATCCGATAGCAACCGATTAGTTCGGCAGTTTCTCATTAAAACGCAGAATATGAATCATCTGTGGAAGCTATAAAACACTAAAAACATCAGCCAATCCTCCGGGTGGACCCTGCGCGGAGTATTGGCTGGTTGTCACTCTCTTCCTGCTCTGCGCGCACCAGAGAGGTACGTGCATGATGGCCGAAGTCACAGACCGCAGCTCGTCTTCAGGTGATGCGCGTCCATGTGATTAGGAGGCGTGGCTTCGGGGTGAGCTCCGAGAGAAAGGGGCGTGTGTTTACTTTTCAAATCTGGCTGACTCTCACTGAGTTTTCAAAATCTCCTACCCTAACTTTAAAGAGTCAGAAAGGGCACTGACCTTTCAGAAAAAAAGGAGCATGCTCCATTCATTCATTCATTCATAAATAAAACTTGAACATGCAGTTAGCGCTGTCAGACACAGCAAATGGAGATGGAAGAGGAAATAAGCCAAATGAAGCAGTTTAATGTCCACAGACAAGAATTTAAATACAGCATGCCTGAAATCTGTGACACAAACATGATACAGGTCACTGTAGCTGGAGGGAATCAGGGATCAGCTAATGAACACAGTATGATGATGCTGGTTATAAAGCTGTGCACAAACTGCGGGGCACGTGTTCTCATACAACTGTAAGGTTTTAATGTAAAAGGGAAACAGGCAAGCTGGCCCCAAACTGGACACATTTCACAAAGGGACACTGAAGCCTTATGGCAGTTTATATCTAAATGAAAGCATGTGTTAAGATTGTTGAGAAAATACTGCTGGAGACACTGAATGAATAGTCAGGCGCGCACACAATTCATTATGAATCATTGTTTTTCATTCATTTACTGAGTAATTACAGTTCACAGCAGTGTGGATGCATAGTTTCCATTCAGTCTCACCTTTTTACGAGTCCTGCAGCTCCTCCTGGTGTTCATTTTTGGGTGTTGCCTGTGTGGCAAAGCCAAACAAAAAAAATCAATATAGCATTCAGTATAATTATGTATTTAGTGTTGTTAATGAATAATAACAAAAGTGTTGAATTTGATCTTTTTGAATTAAGTAAAACCAACGAATTTAACGTGGTTTAGGCTTTTTATTTTCAGACGGACCACCAGGACACTGTTACAAAAACACATGTAACAAATGACACCTTAGTGACGGCGATAAAAATAGTATAGTAATTTTTGAGGTTTTTAGAGGCGGCCCCTGCCGGCCAACGACACTTTAACCCACTTCCGCATTGGCCTCATTCCTCAGCCCCGTAGGCTGCAATAGTACACCAGAGAGTCTCTGAAACAAGAGAGGTGCACGTGTTCCGGGTCTTCGCAATGAATCATGGGAGCGCTCAGAGGCTAATCTACCCTCATGTATCATCTCTGGTGTACAAGGGGATCGCTAGACCGCTGACACAGCGCGGAAACTCGGAAATTAGCAACATATTTGTACCAAAATGCTAACATTTAGCTGTTTCCGGGTCAGACGGGGGCTGTGGAGGTCAGGACGAAAGGCGGAGTGAATACTGGAGAGATTGTGGAGTGTAAACTGACCGGCCGATCGATCGCTAGCTGCTCACCGCAGAGGTGCATGGCTGCAACAGCTAACCGCACCTAGCTGGCTGAGCTCTGACTGACAGCTCACCACCACCACCACCACCACCACCACCACCCCGCTGGTCACATGAAGTAAATCAGACCGGAGGAGGGGAGGATGGCGGCGGAGCGGGATTCACCGCTGGGAGATCTGGCTCTGCAGTCTTCTTCAGAAACTTCTGTTAGACGGAGTTCCTCCGATGAAAACGGACACGCTGACAGTCCGGATGAGACTCTGTCCCCGACCTCGGTGATCTACTTCAAGGAGGCTTTAAACTCGTCAAACTTGAGGTTCGGGAAGGCTGGCTCACTGTCACCCGCTCCGCTTCGGCAGTATGACTTCCAGATTGAAAGGATCGAGTCCAGACGAAGAAGTAAGTGCTAAACATCTTTTAAAAAAAAAAAAAAGTCCAGATTACACAACTTTACTTACATTTTGCGTTGCTAGCATTGTTAGCTAACTTTAGACTGTCCCTAAACAACCTGCTTTCTGCCCACAGCTAACATAGCTAACATCCCAAAGGTAACAAACGACGTCAGTTCGCTTGCACTGAGTCTAACCTTCCAGTGTGCAGGATGATTAGATAAATCTGTGGGATGTTTCGGTCAGATAACAAAGCTCATGTCAACCAGAGAAGTGATTTATACGCTCCAATAACCTTCAGAGAACAGTCTCTGTGTTGTTTTGACATGCGCGAGTGACTACCTCACACTTTTGTTGTTGTAAACATTTAAGGCTGGACTTCACCGTGTCACGTCATCACAGAGTTATTGATGAACTCTCATCAATTAAGTTAATGCACCAAACATTGATTGATTCGATAAGAATGCCATATTTGTTATATATGCAGATATTTTTTAATTGCATTGCCTCTAATCAAGTTAAATCAACATGTTATCATCCTCCATTAAATATGTGGCATGTTGCTGACCTGTCATGTGCAAACAGTAAGTCTGTTATCAGCTGTTGACACATGGAGGACACAGAGGTATCTGATAATACGGCACATAAATCACAGTCGGTATCAGCAGGTATGGGTTGTGTTAGAGGGAAACATGTGGGTCAGTGTTTATTTTCACTCTGTTGTATTCTAAATAATGTGAAGATGCACATATACAGATGTATCTGTGACCTATAGGTCAGGCCTAGTTGAATGTCACCAGATATTGGTGGCACAGGAACATTTATGGGCTTCTCATATAGGAGGTTTTTGCTGATTTTCTCCTTTTTTTTTGCTACACTGTAATTGAGCTGCTGATCAGGAAAAAGGAGATTTTGGACCAAAATTATGAAGGATGCATGTATCAAGTAATTACTTTAAATTAAAAATGTTGACATAATAAGTATGATTCAGTCGTCATAAATGGCATTGTCACATCTGTCTGTGCATGTGTCTGTAAGGTTTGGTCAGCGTCTATCATCATGAGAGCCGTTAAATCACACTCGGCCATTTTACTATGTAAATTCCATCACAAGATGTTTTTTTTTCTACAGTTAGCAGGAATCAAATTTGCCAGAATATGTCGGATTAATATCAGATATTAACAATAAACTCAATATGGTTGTTGTTTGTTTGAGATGTTACAGATACAGATATAAGCAATACAAAAAATATGTGACCTAATTAAACCTAAACAACTTTACACTGAAATCACTGCCCTCTGGTGGACAAACCGTGTAACAGCAACAGCCTTTCTACACCACCAAACTGGATATGTTGAGTTTATTATTGTATTTTTTTGTATCAGACAGATGTATATCAATATGTTGTGAGAATACAGATGTATCACTGTGAGCTGTGATGGTGTTTCTATTATTGGGATCAAGGTGAATGAACAGCAGCTGCTCTGATGTCACGTTTGGGTCTGCAGGAGCTGTATCATTTGGGAATTGAAATAATATGGCAATATAACACTTACATGTGGGACCTTTGGCCTTATTACCTTTGTTGCTCTCTGCTGTTGCTGCTGCAGTCAGCTGAATAATTGCATTGTCAAAGGGGGGGGGGGCTGTTGATGCTTGAGAGACAGATGAGTCCTCTGCTGCATCATTAGCATCGGTTGGTTACTCTGGGGACCCCCCCCCAACCACCACCCCCGACTTCTTTCCCCTTTTTTTGTTTTTTACGCATGCACCATCTGCTCACGTGACGATGTGTTGCTCTACCCAGTGCTTCTGTCAGCCATCTTGGTCAACACCCACCCAGTGCATTCACTGCGGTGCGCAGGCAGTCCAATCAGAGCTAGCGGGTGCTGAGCTGACCGGAGGAGGGCTGTGATTTTTCAGCACAGCGCTCTGTTGCAGTTTAAATCCCCAGCCGGCACAAAAGGGGATAACAAGAGGTTGAAAAGAGAGGAGGAGGAGGAGAAGGAGGAGGAGGTGGAGGAGAAGAGGGGAGGGCAGCCCTTCTGGAGACAGCAGCGTATTTCACTCAGTGGTAGCAAGGAAGAGAGGAGGATGGAGGCATAAAGACCTGCTGAACGCTGCTGTAGGCCCTGCTCGTCTGGGCCTTTTGTTTTCCTGCTCTCATACGTATTTTTGTGGCTTTCGCTGACAACTGGAACAAAAGCTGCTGTGCGCCTGTTCTCCCCCGCTCTTGGTGGTGTTGGTTTTGCCTCACACAAGCTGAGTCATCATGTCTGATCTGACGCCTCAGAGCGAAACCCCGACTCCCACCACAGACAAGATCACCCAGGCCGCCCGGGAGACCATTTATCTCTGCAACTTTCGCGTGTCTGTCGATGGCGAGTGGCTCTGCCTCCGTGAGCTCAATGACATCTCCCTCACACCAGACCCAGAGCCGGCCCATGAAGGTAAAATGTGACAGAGGAGGAGGAGGAGGAGGATGGCAGTGTGATCTGATGTTTAGGGTGTGGTGGGACGCGTTCCACCCCGTGGACGGTGTCACTGTGTCCCGGTTTGAGCTGTGTCATGATGTGTTTTGGCGGAGATGCTTTTGATGTCGCTGAGAGTCGCACAGCAGGATGACGCTGCTTGTAAATAAGCCAGGGATTGGCAACAAAGCAACCAGGAAGTGGGGGTTTGTGAAGCAAGGATGTGTTAGAAAATATTCCTTGTTCCACTCTTACAGAACATCACAGACAGAAAAAGATCTGCTCAAGATCTTTACTTCAGATTAAAATCATAGATGACGTCTGTACGTCACTTTAAGTGTTTTTTATGGCGATAAACATCCCATGTTGCCACGCCTTCCCTCAGCACAGAGCAGAGCGATTGGCAGGTCCATGATGGGAGGATGTTCAGACCATTTCCTCCAGCCAGCTGGAAAATAATAACCTACACAGCTGTAATAAAATCAGAGAGGACCATTAACAGGCAGCGCTGCTAGCTGCTGCTTATTGAATTTTACACTTATTCTTCAATGATGTAAAATTTCAGGGGTGATTTATTTTAATGTTTTAATCAGCTTGACACACATGAACTTTTATTTTGGGGTCATTTTTATCTTTTTTATTTTATCATAATGTATTTGTTGGACCACCTTTGCACGATTCCAGTCTCTCACACAGCGCTCATTCTATTGATTTGATTGATCTGCAGTCAATTCTAAGTTCTAAGATCATTAGACCAAATATAAACTGCTAAATAACTTCAGAGTTATCATTGCTGTGATTGTTATCATGGTGTGGGAGGCTGTTTTTTTTATTTTATCCCATTAAAATGAGAGCTTTTAAGATGATAATCCTAATCCTGATTTACACACTTTCGCAGCATTAGCATGTGCTGGATAACCTTTCTGTTTGCAGTCCAAAACCAGAGTCGGCGTAAATGCAAAACTTGAGATCACATGTGTAAATGTATCAATAATGTAAACAGAGATCCTCCACTAAAAGCCTCTCAGTGTTAAATGCGGTCATAAATAATAGAGCAGGCACAGATGTGTGTGGGTATCAGGCTGAGGATTAACTTTCTTGGATTTAGTGAATTACACCATTCGCTCTTTGCTTCAGGCCGATACTGTGTGTTAAAAATGTGTGTTGACATGGATGTAACTTCCTGGAAACATTCCTGTTTAACACAAACCTGCCTCTTTATAAGTTTAACTCTTGAGTCATCCCCCTCCCACAACAAAAGATACTAAAGAGAAAGAATACCCCAGCTAACATGCTAAGCTAAGCTTGTTCCTGCAAACATTAAAACATTAGCAATCCTAGAGACACATATTCAGACCTTTTCTCTCTTTTTTTTGTCTCTTTTCAGATCCTAAGGATCCGATTGCAATCGAAAGGCTTAACTTGATGAACATGGCCAAACTGAGCATCAAGGGCCTGATCGAGTCGGCTCTCAACCTGGGACGCACGCTCGACTCCGACTATGCACCTCTCCAGCAGTTCTTTGTCGTGATGGAGCACTGTCTGAAACACGGATTGAAAGGTACGTGTGGCACACAAAAAACCTGGAAGGCTGTCATCAATCAAACAACTTTATCAAAGATTGTACGTGTCCATCAAACACCGTCTGTCAATCCTCAGCTAAGAAGACCTTCCTGGGGCAGAACAAGTCTTTCTGGGGGCCGTTGGAGCTCGTGGAGAAGCTGACTCCAGAGGCAGGAGAGATCACGGCCAGCGTCAAAGACCTGCCAGGCCTTAAGTGAGTCCGAATCTGAGTGCAGCATGTGAGGAAGTTCTTTTCATGTGTTGTAACTGTGTGTATTCTGTGCTTGATGCCAGAACTCCTCTAGGAAGGGGCCGCGCCTGGTTACGACTGGCCCTGATGCAGAAGAAGCTCTCCGACTACATGAAGACCATCATCAACAGGAAGGACTTGCTCAGGTGTGTGTGGAGGCCGTAAGTCCACAGGACAACATTGACTCTTGTTTTCTGCTCTCACATCTCGTCCTCTTCTCTCTCTGTAGTGAATTCTATGAAGCGAACGCGTTGATGATGGAGGAGGAGGGCGCCGTCATCGCCGGGCTGCTCGTCGGACTAAATGTCATCGATGCCAATCTGTGCATGAAGGGAGAGGACTTGGACTCACAGGTTAGTCTGTTTTCACTTCCTTTACTTATGAAGGGGCGACGAAGTGAAGGGGAAGGGAAACTGAAAATCCACGACGTACAGACGTACTTACCGTCTGCAGCCTGGGGAGCTCCCATTTCTTTCCACTCCTGTTAACAGCTGTGGGCCACTGCTGCACAGACTGGCTCCAGTGTTTCTGCTCTGCACTGCAGCTCTAAAACAAGCAAAGTGTTGCTTCACCGCGTGATGTTCTTGTCGAAGTTGTTCCACAGAGCATCAGTCGTGTTTTAAAAGCATCTCTGGAATCTCTCCATCAGTTGTCAAAGTGGGAATGAGGTCAGAATGACTGAGAGGGCGGGCAGGGCGCCAGATTCTCTCCAGCTTTCTAAAGGAGTTATTAGTGCGGAGCTGTGAAGTTAAACTTCAGCCTGCAGTGGTGTTATTTTTTTATTTTCCGTCAGCGTGCTGTCATTGATTATCCTTTTCTTATTAAATTCCATCTGCAGGTCGGGGTGATTGATTTCTCAATGTACCTCAAAGATGGCGGACACAGTAGTAAGAGTGCAGAGGGGTGAGTTCTGTTTCCTCATCTGTGTCATCTGTGTTCCTTCCACTTCCAGTAAAGTCCTTTTGACTTTTTGTTTAGTTTTGAAGACATCACATCTCTTTATTCTCCATGTCTGACCTGATCAGTAGAACCCTGGTCTCCTTTCATTGGTCGGCCATGAAGTGTTTGTACAGTCAGTGAAGTTTTTACAGGTAGTTTAACTGCAAAGCAGCAGAAGCAAAGGATGGACGTCGACTGTGAGGGAAATTCTAGTTTAAGTTTGTGATGGAGAAATAAAATCAGAAGAAGAACATGAATACAAATGACTGATGATGAAGAAGTTTTAAATTCCCTGCTAAAAAAAATAAACCCTGCTCTTCCAGTGACGGTCAGATCACAGCGATCCTCGATCAGAAGAATTACGTGGAGGAGCTGAACAGACATTTAAGGTTTGTGTGGATGATCAGTTCTCTGCTCTCGTCACCTTGTGGAGCTCCATGTCTCACATGACGTCTGTCTGTTTGTCCCTCTGTCTGCAGTGCATCAGTAAATAACCTCCAGGCCAAAGTGGACGCTCTGGAGAAGTCCAACACTAAGCTGACGGAGGAGGTGAGTCTCACGGTGTCTCACGGTGTCTCCTCTCCTCCGGCGTGTTTGTTTTTCTCGTTTTTGTGCTTCATGTCAGTCTTTTTGTTTGTCTTCACAGCTCGCAGTGGCAAACAACAGGATCATCACTTTACAAGAAGACGTGGAGAGAGTGAAGGAGGAGAGCTCGTATCAGCTGGAGTCCAGGAAGGTGAGCGCACCGTCGGTGTGATCGTTATATCATCAATGAAAGAGCAACATCTTCTCAGAAACATCACTAAAGTGTGACCATTTCTCTCTCTCAGCCAATCAGGGAAGGTTATTTTATATTAGGCTGGTTTGTAGTCGATTGAGAACGGCTGCCTGTCAGGTGTCAGGTTTTAAAGGTGTAGTGTAGTTGCAGCACATTTCCTCTAGAGTGGAGATGATGTTGATCACCGTGAGAGCAGCGTCTGACCATGTAGAGTGTCATTTTATTCAGCACAGAGTGAGGTCGGGTGGTCAGCTGAAGTTTATTAAGTTTATTGAATCAGGAAGAGTCCCATTGAGATGACGAAGAGAGATTAAGGGCCACAGGACAGGCAGCAGCGAAGGCTGGCTGTGTCTCAGTTCAGGGATGCATTTGCAGACCGATTGTGGTGCAACAAGGCCATCTTACTTTAAAGGCTCCTTTAAATGCAGATGACTTGTGTCCTTCTTTTTCCTGGTGATGAAAGATCCCAGAATTCACCAGATGTTCCTGTTTTTCTTCAGGCATTAAGAAGTGAGTCTGCAGCAGACGGACAGGTGCTGGGTGAAACACGCAAGCAGCTGAAAGAGGAAACTCTGCTTCGACTGGTGCGTGTCAGGGTCCTAGCTGTGATTGTGTAGCTTCACGTTACTCCGCTCAAGACATAAAATATGTGTGCAATCCTCTCCGAGCAGGATGTGGAGAAGGAGCTGGAGGTGCAGATTGGGATGAAGCAGGAGATGGAGCTGTCCATGAAGATGCTGGAGAAAGACATCTGTGAGAAACAGGACGCTCTGGTGGAGCTCAGACAGCAGCTGGAGGACCTGCGTGTAATCAACCAACAGCTCAGCCACAAGTCACAGGTACTCGGCACGAACACACAGGCAGCAGCTCAGCTCAAGATCAAGTGTTTATGTTTCTACACCAAACTACCTGCACCCAAAGCAGCTTAGGACTGTGTAGCAGGATGTAAACTTGGATGGTTCTAGCTCCGTCTGAAGCCTCTGTAGTGGAAGAGAAGCTGTGCTGCTATGTGTGGCGCTTGTTAGCATCCGGTTAGCTTCAGTGCTTGCAGAGCCTTTACAAACCTGCCTGTGTACATTTGAATAATGGGCTTCACTTCTTCCACAGAGTGCAGACGCCGGCTCTAAACAGAAGAGTGAAGCCATCACCCGCCTGGAGGAGAAAATAAACCAGATGTCAGGGACTGTCAAACAGCTGGAAACCAGGTGAGGACACGTTACAGCAGACAGTTCTCCTGCATGGAAACACTAACCCACACAAACTTCTTCGCTGTTTTTTCCTCTCTCCACTTCCATTATCATGATTTCCCTCATCGTTTGTTTATTTTTTTTTTCACTAAAGTGAGAAGGATTTGGTGAAGCAGGCCAAAAACCTGAACTCAGCAGCAGGGAAGCTGCTGCAGCTGCAGCAGCAGTAGCTCCTCGCTTTCATACGTCTCAAAACAAACGTACAAACCCTGCCTAATATAGAAATAACCAAACTAGGATGTTATCTTTTCTGTCCGACGCTCCTTTTGTTGTTGAAAATAAACTCCATTTTCCCACGTCCTCCTGCAGCGTCAGCTTTTAGTGTGGACTGAGTCGATCCTTTTAGCAGCCCTCGTTCCTCGTGTTCTCTGACAGGCGTGCCACCGGCGCAGGTCGATTCTTTCATTTTCTTAAAATTAATGCTTTTTTGTGGCGAGGAGATGGCGTGATGTAGGATTTGACTGACGGACTGATGATTAATGTGCCAACAGACCTGGACATGTGGGAGCAGACTTCCTGTAATGTTTATTCCAAAGAATTCAGCCCCTGACAGACTGAGAGAGTAAGAATCTGAGCTGATGTTTAAGGGCCGATATTCAGAGGGTTTGTTGTAAATTGGTGATCGAGGCCAGCACAGGAGCGAACAAGGGCAAAAGTTAATTTGTTCATTTTGAATTGTATGTGAACATAACATTGGTGTAAACTGTAGTAAACATTAGGCCAATAAAACGGTAAACAAACAGCCTGCTTCATCTTCTTTGGCTAAAGTTCTGTCTTCAGCCACCTTTTGTGTGTGTGTTTTTTTTTTTCTTTTAATTTTTTTAATGTCTTCATTAAGTTTTTGTTTTGAGTTTCTGTTAACCTGCTCACCCCAAACTAGATCCAAACAGGCAGAGAGGGAGAGGGATCTGGCTCTGGAGGCTAACCGGCTCTTCAAGCAGGAGTTCGGAGATAAAATCGAGAGCCTGCAGGAGGAGGTGGACCAGCTGAGGAAACACAGGTAAAACCAAAGCTTCCAAAACACAGCAGAGATGTGTCCCCTCGGGCAGACGCGGACTGTGTCCCAGTTCAGAGGCTGCATCCTGCCCAAGGATCCCTTCTATAACTGCAGAGGGTTTGTCCCATTTTTAAAGGTTCCTTCACATGCATCCCTGGTAGAGAAGGATGCAACAGGTTGCTTAGCGACAGAAGCAGCACATCCTAATGAATAGGAAGTCTCCTACATATCAGACCGTCTCATTTAATGATTGTCCACCACATCCTTTAAAAGGTGCAACCTCTCAGCTGGGACACCGCTGTGGTGTTATTACACAGACTGAACAGCAGAGTGCGCTCCAAGTCCACAATATACACAAAAGACATTTGGTCCTGATGGAAGAATTTAGTCTTGATTATTGTTTAAGCTAATAATGTGTGTTTTTTTTTTTCCAAATTTGGCCATAAGTGATCCAGAATGCATTTTGAACCTGTACCTCTGTGTCTGTACAGGTCAAACCTGGAGCAGGAGGTGAGGAAAGAGCGCGAGCGGAGGAGCGAGCTTCAGCTCGGCGCTGCATGCAGACAGTCCAGCAGTACTCCACGGAGGGAGCGAAGACATCCAGAGAGCGGGACCAAAGTAAGTCCATGCTCACGTTTATGTGAAACAAAGCATGAGGCAGCGTGGTCAGCGCTGTGTGTTATTGTTTCACCCTAACAGCATCTCCCAGAATCCCTGTCGGTGAAAGGGGAGACTGAGCAGTTACAGAGCGGGCAGGAGGACAGAACCAGTCTGAGCTCCAGCTTGTAAGTGAGGCATCGTTTTAGAATAAATGTGAATTGTTAAAGGAGAATGTTGACCTTATTTTCTCTTCATGAATCTTGTTTAAGGTCCCTGTCGCATCACGAGGACGAGCAGGTGAGTTTTACCTCGGTGTCTCCTGTTTGTCCAGATGAAGGAGCAGCTGACGCTTTGGTTACACCTTCACACACATGACGCCACTCACTCTCTGCTTTGACTTTCCTTCAGGACGAGTCCTTCGTGGAGATCAGCCAGCCCTCCATGTGCTCGTTGTGTGAAGACGACGAGTCCCTTCTCAAGACAAAGGTACCAAACACGAAGGACCCTTCAACTTGGCATCATTTCTGGGTGAGGCTGGTTTTTCTCTCACGCTCTCTCATTGTCTCTCTCTGTAGAAACAGTGTAAGAACTGCAGCGGCGTTTTCTGTGAGAGCTGCGTCTCCAACGAGCTGCCGTTACCTTCCTCCATCCTCCCAGAGACGGTTTGCACCGCATGCTACTCACAGTTACTCCAACAATACGCTTCATCCCCAACATGAGCAAGCACAGTGATCGATCCCCAGAGGTATTGATCTGCAAAACAAAGCACTTGATTTAAAATACGATGAATGAGCCTAGAAGTCCTGCACTCCATGGGATTTTTTGTGTGTGTGTGCAGGTCTTTATTACAACTGTCTCCCTTTCTGTTTGTTTTTAAGTGAAAACCTGCACTTGCTGTCAGAAACAGGCAGCTGGCTGGATGTAGGAAGACGACTTGAACCATCTCATTCGTGACTTTTCTTAGAGGATCTTTGAGTTTAACTGACACATTTTAAACCTCCATTTTTTAAAAGATAAAAAAGGGGCCGACTGGATATCTTGGGTCAGTACTTTGAGCCTCGGCTGTGATGATGATGCATGTCAGTAATTTAATCAGCTTTGAGCTCAAACTGACGTTGCATTCAACACTTTTCACCAAATATCTTCATAAATTGTTTAAAGGGGAAAAAAACTATGTATCATTTTCATGCAATATTTATGAAAGTCTAAGAAACATGTAATGCTAAAGTCAGGATCTGGAAAGGACATGTTTCATATACTTCTGATAAGCAGAATCCTGAGCTGTGCATCAAGCCCCTTCTCAAGGAACAGCTTGATGGATCTATCATTCATCTATGTGACTGGGCTGGTAAAGCCAAGAGATGATTAGCTTAGCATAGCATATTCACTTTAAACATGGTAGAAAAAAAACAGCTGTAAGTCTTAGGTGTGTGTGCGTGAGGAGTTGGGGGTGTTAATTGGTGCACTTTAAATAAGCTGGCAGGTGGATTGTGTTTCCTCATATCCAAGCTTTATGCTAAGCTAAGCTAAGCTAAGGTAGTTGTATATGTTTGCATGAACGTGTTTGTATAGCTGAATTATCGGGCTGCTTCTTTAAGGTTACCGTGGAAACGAACTGAGACTTTAGATTAAAATCTGTTTTGTTGTTTCTTCTAATCTCATAATTTCAAGGAAAAGTCAGAATTTAGATTATTTTTGCGTACAGAGGAGTTCTGAGGAAAGAAAAACTCCGACCTGTTTTCAGAGGCCCCTTATTTTCTTCTGTAGTTTATAAAGCTGAATATCGTGGCGGTCGTATTTTACAGCTGCTGCTCTGTATCACATGGACACTAGGCTAGTATCCTCAACATATCGCAGCACCTTGTGACGCCTGGCTGGTTTGAAGTGTACATATCTGTGCGTTTTACCTATAACAGCTGTTTTTATGTTTTGTTGATCGAGTAAAAAAAACTGTTGTCATTGCAGCTTAATTAACATGTGAGCTGGAACTGCTTCTTAGATCATCAATAAACTTTTATCTCATTGTTTTGTGTACGTGTTGGTGTAATTTTTACCTCAGTTATTGAGTGACTGTTTAATGTTCTGCAGGACGGTAAGTTACTTTTGAGGAACAAATGTATTGACAATGATCAATGCTGATCATCCCATTCAGTATAGTAAGCTTTAATAATGAGACAGTTTCTTTGGCAGCGGGAATGTTTTTATTGTTACGTCCACGTCAGGCTGTTAAAATAAATATGATAATCCTGTGTATGTATTTGGCATCTTTGTGCTAGCATTCACCTGCAGGAGAGAACACAGCAGATTAGAGTTTGTGCAAAACCAATAAATCCACATGTTTTCACACAGTTTCTCACCTTCCATCAGAGTCTGGATCAGAGTTCAGAAATAACTCGATGTATCTGTGACCTGCAGGGAACAGACATGTGCCATTAATCCGTGAACAGCAAAGACTGACGGATGCAAGTGGGTCCATCGTGGCTCGAGAGGTGCGGGATTTAGTCGTGTTATGGACCACACATGATAAACCGACATGTCTTTTTGCATTAAAACAAAACGCAGAGACTCTCACCTATGTTCATTCTGTGTCTGGACATGGCTGCCATGGCCTCCTGGTGGCTTCTGAAGTAAACGTCAGCCTCTCCGCTCACCTTCCCGTCTGGGCCGCACTCAATCAGGATCTTAGACACAGTGAGGGGAGCGAAGAACTGCAGGAGGAAACGCAGCATTGTCACGTCATGACAGCAGGCTCAGCAGCAGCAGCGTCGTGCTTTTTATTTTTTTTTATTTTGTACCTTCACAATGTCTTCTCCAGAAACCTGGAACGGAAGTCCTCTCATGTGGACGTAATGCAGCGGCATGGCTGAACTCTGCTGGGACACTGATGGAGCAGAAACACCAGAGACAAAACACCTCATATGGCTGAAAGGGGTTTAACTCAGTATTTCATGTTTTCCATGATCTGAAAGTTTGGTTTGTGTTGCAGGAGGAAGAAGACGAGTCTGAGGCTCCACTTACCTGTCCTGTTCTGGGCCTGATCGGAGCCCACACCTGCCGTCCTCATCCTACTGGAACAAATCTCATCCTTTCTGCTGGGAAACACCTCCACATACCTGCAAGAATGACAAACACGTCACGAACATGATCCTGACGAGATGAGATGCCAGCATGTTCCCTAAAGTGTATCTGCCTGTTTCCGATGAACTGTCTGTCTCTCTGCAGAGCTTCATCGGCAGCTTCTTGAGAGGAAAACTGCACGTAGGCCTGCCCGGACCTTCTCCCTCTGGAGTTTGTGACAAAGGTGATCCCGTTCTCCACTACAGCCAAACCTGCCAAACACAGACAGGACGTATGCGTCAACACACGCCGCTCCATTTTGCAAAGGATCGTCGACAGCATGCAGGCAGTTTACCCGAGAAGAACTGGACGATGTCGGACTCGGTGCAGGAGAAGGGGAGTCCTCGGAGCAGCACCACCCCTTCCTGCGCTGGAGTCTCGACGGCGGTCTTCAGGATGACCTCAGCATCGCTATTCGTTACTTCAAACACTGAAACGGAAAAATAATTAATGTTCGAACTGAGCCACAGAAGCCCGGAAACATTTCCCTTTACCAACCTTCAACGTATCGTGGACCAAGATACTGTCTGTGCTTCTCCAGGGCTTTACTGACATCCTCCTCATGCTCCATTTCAATGAAGGCTTGTCCTGAAGGCCTCCCCAGCTTGTCCATGGTCAGGTGGATCCCGTTCGCACCGTCACGGATCCGACACTCTGAAGCACAGTGATGTTAGTATCTATAGATCTAAAGAGAACACGTCACTGTGCATCGATATCAAGACTGTCACCTGAGAAGAACTGCAGAAGGTCCGGAGCGGTGCACGACCACGGGATACCTTTCACCTGCACGATGTACACCTCCTTGGCCTCTGGTTCTGAGTCCGGCTGATAGGCCGGCAGCGGAGGGTAATCATCTACACATGATTCACCTGTCTGGAAGACACAGGGTCAAGTTCAGGCTGGATCTCAACATCGTCTGTCCTTCTCCTTTCTGACATGAGGAGGAAGCTGGTGGATCCTCTAAGGCCCAACCCAAGACTCGGACCAGACCAGCAACAATTCAGTTCTTTTCCAAGAGAACACCCGACTCCAACAGCTGCAGCTAACAGCTGTGGATAGAGAAGATTGAAGCAAGGCGTCTGGAGTTTTTTCTCACAGCATCATGGAAATGTGTCCATGGAACTCAAAGGGTGGCGGACCTGACTAACAGCAGTGGGGGGTCTGCATGATCCAATGGGTCTAGTCTGTGGCCGTCTGCACTTCTCTGACCGCAGGTTTGGCCATCGAAAGTCGCACTAATGGCTGTTAAATGGACACATTCTATTGGTCTGGACTGGACTGGTGTGTAGTCCTGTCTATACAAGTGTTTTTGTGCCATGACTTCTCTCGGCCACCGTACAAGTCTTCGAGTACATAACAGTGTAGAAGTGTAAGAGACTAACCTTGGTACAGAAGCGGTGCTGGTTGCTCCTCACAGTGGCCTGAAACTGACAGAGGCTCGGCTGGTAGAGGGTTCGGGTCGCTGAGGTCCATGATCGGTGCTGTATGAACCCACACCGGCCTGACAACAAGGTTCTGGACGGTAAAGTTAGCTGTCTGACTGCGACACACCGCTGCAGCAAAAACAACAGTGATTTGCTGTTCCAAGACATTTTAGCCGAGCGAACCGAAAGCGAACTGCCTGTTTGACTGAAACGAACAGCTTCAGGCCGCTTTCCTGTGATTTTAGCAGATTAGCTAGCTAGCTAGCTGCCGGTCTGACACCACAGTGAGAGGCGAAACACACTCACGTGGGTCAGTCAAGGGCAGAGCCTAGCGTGGTTGGTTTAGCAGCAACACGCTTCCGGTATCCGCTTTCAGATTCCACAATAAAAGCCGCAAAACGCTTCCGGTATCCGGTATTTCACAATAAAAGTATGTACGTTATAATAATAACTGAACTGGACAGTAATTCTATGGAAACAGTAGAGGGCAGCAATACGCTACGAAAGCGTCTAGTCTGTCTCAAACCAAAGTACAACAGAAGAAGAAAATTGTGTGTTACCATGTAGGAGACGGCTGTGCCTCGGTGTTTTAGATAATAATATTCCCTTGTTGGTTGGACTAATAATGACTGCAGAGTGTTTTATAGGGTTAATGGACGAGCGGCTGACAGTTGCCGCTGCTGAACAAATTTTTTTAAACCGAGTTTTAAAACAAACGTTCATCCAGAATGAAGAAGACACGGAGCGTCAGCGCGAACTGCTGCAAATCCTCTTAAACCCTGAATTAAAATTACACAGATTAGGTAAGAACAGCTATAACAAACTGAACGTGACTCTGTAGGAGCTGGTAGAAGTTTTAATGTGATAATAACACCGCTTATTACTTCCGTGTAGCCTGTGGATTCTGTCCTGATCATTAGTGGTGATAGAAATTAGATTTATTTTAACATTAGTTATTGGTTCTACAGGCCAGCAGGTGGTGGACTCAGATAATATCACATTAAATCACTGATACTAACACTGTAGAGCCCACAGCGAGGAAATAGTAGAGGTAAGAGCAGCAGGATGATAAGATACTAGAGTTACAATAGACTATACAGATGCACATGATTGTCAGATATTGCACAGAAGTAGAAGTGGTTTGTCTGTAAGTGCATTGTAAAAATAAATACTGTACATTGCAGTATATTGCTGCTATGAGGAGTGTTCGTTGTGTAGTCTCACAGCAGAGGAGACCTTCAGAATCCTCCCTTCACACACTGAGGGTGGAGCAGTCTCAGTTCTGCCTGGACCCTTCAGTCGCCCACCTCCCGCAGCGAGTCAGGATAGAGCTGGACTGCCTGAGGACCTTGTCCAGCTCCATCCTGTCCCACACTGTGATGAAGCTGCACATCATTTTATCATCATCATCATCATCATATTGGTAACATTTTACTGTGTGCTTGAACCTTGCAGACCTTCAACAGCATGACTGTAAGGAGGAGGAGGAGGTTTTCTCTGACCTGCAGCTCTGTAACCAGGACGGACCACAACCTCCACAGATTAAAGAAGAGGAGGAAGAACCAGAATCTCTGCAGATTAAAGAGGATCAGGAGGACCTCTGCATCAGCCAGGAGGGAGAGCTAAAGCAGGAGACTGATATCATCATGGTGACTGTTACTGATGATCACAGTGAACCGGAACCAAGCTGTGAACAGTTCCTCTCTGAGCGGGCTTCTGTAGCTGAGGAACAACACCATGAAGGAAGCCAACATGGGACCTCAACTAGAAATGCAAAACTCAGGAGAAACAGCAGCCACACTTTTGGAAAATCTTGTCAAAATCAGCATGAACTTAAAAGACATCAGGGAGTCCGCACAGGCACGGAGCCATATTCTTGCAAAACATGTGGCAAGACCTTTCATTTTAAGTGTCGACTAACTGCCCACATGAGAACTCACACAGGCGAGAAGCCATTTTTTTGCAAAATGTGCGGCATGACTTTCACTCAGAGTTGGAGTTTAACAGCCCACATGAGAACGCACACAGGCGAGAAGCCATATTGTTGTGAAACATGTGGGAAAAGGTTTTGTAAATCTGGTTATTTAATCATCCACATGAGAACTCACACGGGGGAAAGGCCATATTTTTGTGAAACATGTGGGAAATATTTTAGTCAATCTCAGCATTTAAATGCCCACGTGAGAACGCACACAGGTGAGAAGCCATTTTCTTGCAAAACATGTGGGAAGAGTTTCAGTAACAGCAGTAATTTAAGTGCCCACAAAAGAATCCACACAGGTGAGAAGCCGTACAACTGCCACATATGTGGGAAATGTTTTAGTAAATCTGATCTGTTGAATAACCACATGAGAACTCACGCCACTGAGAAGCCGTATTCTTGTGTAAGGTGTGGAAGGATTTTCACTCAGCGTGGTAGTTTAACTATCCACATGAGAAGCTGCAGTCCTCAGGCATCTGTGTGGATATAATAACCAAAACTATTAATGAAAGTAACATGGTCCTCCTCATAATTGGAAACACTCCCCCCTCTGTGCCCTGTCCACACACTGAAGCGTTCTGATCCTGTTGCAGCATTGTGTTTTCCAATCGGTGCGTCTGGTTGGGAAGGCAGCTTAATTTGTGTAGCTCAGTTTATACAGTGGGTGCTTTCAAAGTGCTTTGCAGAGTTGAAAAACATATTTAAAAAGACAGGAATACAGAGATTTACAATTTACTGAAAAAAGGATAAATAATTTAAAAGTACTTATTAAAACATAATGGTATAAAACCATTAAAAAAAACATGTATTATTGTAGTAAAAAGGAATGTCTCAGTTGTTGGGATGACCAGCAGGGCTTACTTGATTCTTAGTTTCAGAGAGAGCTCACACTCTGTGTTTCAAGCCCCAAATTAATCTTGCTTTTAATCCAGTCAATAATTTGATCTACAGTATGTCAACACGTTCACCTGGTGTTAAGTGAAGTGTATATTTATGATGGGATACTTTGCAGTTTGGTATGATTTGGAGGATGTAAAGATTAAACAGAGGAGGATCGTGATGAATAACACTTAAAGTTTTACTGTCGTGTGTTTTTTTTTAAATAAAATTGTGTGATTATGTCTCAAATGTGTTGCTTTTTGTCTCTAAACAGAGTGGGACAGACGAGTAGATGCACATAGACACACCAGAATTCAGGGCTCACATACAGCAGGAGGTAATTAAAGCTGTTGATCACTTATAGAGGACGAGCACACCGTCCACACAGAGTCACATTTGTCACATTTTGCTTTGATGGAAGCTTAACCAGTCTTTTTGGCACGGGCTGGGTTTGTTGTGGTGCAGGTGAAGGCTGTATGTGAACTGGTCCCTCTCAAAGCTGCAGAAGGAGATGTTGAGGTTGTCGGCGGAGGCTTTGTCATTTCCTGTGAGCTGATGCAGGGTCGTCGGCCTCCTTGGTGAGGGTGTTCGCTCGTACAGGGCAGCTTTGTAGCTCCTGCTTTGCCTCTGCTCCATTTCCGTTTCTGCCTGTATGCAGGAATAAGATGAAACATGCAGGGGTCAGAGTGCCCTAAACTAATAATAGATAAGTGTCTAAAAGCTAAAATACCTCAGCTCACATTTAAACAAAGCTGAGATATTATGTTTTAATGTCAAGAAATAATAAAAAATTATATTGATCACAATCTCTCAGAGCACAAAGATAGCCGGCCTCAAGACAGGTTTGCTTTAAAAAACCTCACAGTAACTGTTGGTTATGATGTAACTCCAGTCCAGTAGGTGGCAGCAATGCGCCGTGACGATGTTTTTAACCCGGAAGGAAGTAGCTGGAAAAAAAAACAACAACACAAACGAGAGGAGGACGAGCTGCGCCTCCGTGATGTAGACTCAAATATTCACTTGTTGGAGTAACAATGACTGAAGCTGAGTGTTTTAGAGAGTTAATGAACCAGCGGCTGACAGCTGCTGAAGACATATTTAAAGTTTTTCAACAGACGGTTCAGAAAGAGGAGGACACGGAGCGTCAGCGCGAACTGCTGGAAATCATCTTAAAGCCTGAAATAAAGTTACACAGAATAGGTAAGAACAGCTACAGCTGAGCAAGGAGCGACTGTGACTTCTGTGGGATCACAGTCGGAGCTTTGTTTAATTCTAGTATCATAAAAACGGGACTCTCATAGGAAAGGTAGTGGCAGTGCTTTTCAATACGACACTGCAGCTCACTGAACTTTTGGACACGTGACCTCAAAAAGCAGTTAACACAATGGCATTAAATTATCTATTGATAGCTCTACTTTAACATCCAAGTCTGGATCTGTATATCCATGTGTCATTTGGACTTTCACTGTCATGTCTGAGCCTGTTCACAGACTGTTGGTAACATTTTGTTCTGGTGTCTCTTGGACCCTGCAGATCTTCAACAACATGACTCTAAGAAGGAGGTTTTCCCTGACCTGCAGCTCTGCAAGCAGGAGGAACCAGAACCTCCACAGATAAAAGAGGAGCAGGAGGAACCTGAACCTCCACAGGTTAAAGAGGAGCAGGAGGAACCTGAACCTCCACAGGTTAAAGAGGAGCAGGAGGAACCAGAACCTCCACAGGTTAAAGAGGAGCAGGAGGAACCAGAACCTCCACAGATTAAAGAGGAGCAGGAGGAACCAGAACCTCCGCAGATTAAAGAGGAGCAGGAGGAGCTCTGCACCAGTCAGGATGGAGGACAGCCTGCACTGAAGCAGGAGACTGATATCATCATGGTGACTGTTACTGGCGATCACGGTGAACCAGAAGCAAACAGCGATCAGTTCCTCTCACAGCAGGATCCTGCAGCTGAGGGCCAAGACCAGGAAGGAA
The DNA here is from genome assembly GCF_900634625.1 of Parambassis ranga. Lineage (NCBI taxonomy): Eukaryota > Metazoa > Chordata > Actinopteri > Ambassidae > Parambassis > Parambassis ranga. The sequence goes on from NC_041030.1 coordinate 20,931,431, forward strand.
GACAACATGTGGACTCAAGTCACACTCGGTGTAAGAGTGACACAGGAAAAAAGTCAGTAAAATGTGATATCTGTGGAGAATCTTTTAAGTGTCAGTCTGAACTTAAAAGGCATCAGAGAGTTCACACAGGTGAGAGGCCATATTGTTGCAGCACATGTGGGAGGAGTTTCAGCCTGAGGAAGAATTTAACTGGCCATATGAGAACACACAAGGAGCGTTATTCTTGTGAAACATGTGGGAAACATTACAGTAACTCTAATGTTTTAACCGCCCACCAGAGAACCCACACAGGTGAGAGGCCGTATTCATGTGAAACATGCGGGAAAGGTTTTTATACATCTTCTCATTTAAAAACCCACAAAAGAATCCACGCGGATGAGAGGCCGTATTCTTGTGAAACATGCGGGAAAGGGTTTTGTACACCTGGTCGTTTAAAGTTCCACAAGAAGTCTCACACGAGTGAGAGGCCATTTTCTTGTGAAACGTGCGGAAAATGTTTTTATGTATCTTCTCATTTAAAGACCCACAAGAGAACTCACACAGGTGAGAGGCCGTATTCTTGTGAAACATGTGGAAAATGTTTTATTTCATCTAGTGCTTTAAAGTTACACTTGAAAACTCACACCGGTGAGAAGCTGTATTCCTGTGAAACGTGCGGAAAATGTTATTACACACCTAGTCATTTAAAGTGTCACCAGAGAACTCACACAGGTGAGAGGCCGTATTCTTGTGAAACATGTGGAAAATGTTTTATTTCATCTAGTTCTTTAAAGTTACACTTGAAAACTCACACCGATGAGAAGCCGTATGCCTGTGAAACGTGCGGAAACTGTTATTATACACCTGGTCGCTTAAAGTGTCACCAGAAAACTCACACAGGTGAGAGGCCGTATTTGTGTAAAACGTGTGGAAAGGGTTTTTATAACCCTTCTGATTTAATTGGCCACAGTAGAATTCATACAGGCGAGAGGCCGTATTCTTGTGAAACATGTGGGAAATGTTTTTATAAAGCTGATCATTTAAAGTTCCACAAGATAACTCACATGGATGAGAGGCCTCATGCTTGCAGCACATGTGGGAAGCGTTTCCGTGTGCTCAGTATTTTAAACACCCACATGAAAACTCACACGAGTGACAAACCGTTTTCTTGTGAAGAATGTGGAAAACATTTTCGTAGAGCTTGTGATTTACGTGTTCACGCGAAAACTCATACAGGTGAGAAACCTTATGTTTGTGATGTATGCGGTATGTGTTTTATATCACTTCATGCATTAAATGTGCACATGAGAACTCACACAGGTGAGAGGCCATATTCGTGTGAAATATGTGGGAATAGTTTTTCAAGAGTTGATACGTTAACTGCCCACGTGAGAACTCACACTGGTGAGAAGCCGTATTCTTGCAGAATATGTGGAAAAAGTTTCACTATCTCCAGTTCTTTATCTACTCACATGAAAACTCACAGAGCTGAGACTTCATATTCTTGCAAAACATGTGGGAAGAGTTTCAAAGTGAGGAACAGTTTATTTCTCCATATGAGAATTCACACAGGTGGGAGGCCAAGTTCTTGTGAATGATGATGTTCACATGAGATCTCTATAAGGTACCAATGTGAGTGAAGTACTCTAAAACTAAAAATTACAAAAATATCTCTGACCTCCCAAAGCACAGGGGTAGACGGTCTCGGTGGATGTTTTCTCTGACCTGAGGTCCCAGATAAACTGCTTTATAGTGATAGATTATAGCTGCTGGGACTAGTGGATAGAGAGCACTTCTGTAATGCATGAACGTGATATGTAGATGACTGTACATGTCTTTTGTGATCATTGAAATAAATATCTGCGTATCTGATTTACAATTAAAGTAAAGGTGTCAGACTATTCCTGTATGTGTCAGTAATAAGTAAGGATATTTGTGAATGGTTGTTCTAGTTTAAATTACACCCTGGCATGTACCAAGAGCCGAGATCCATAAAAGTGATCTGCCGTTAACTAATAACGGAGGACTGGTATTGCTAATAGCTGTTGTGTGACTGCATACCATACAAATCAGAATCCACCGTGCTGCCACAGAGAAACACTGAATATGGAATATTTTGCTTTATTGTCTGTAAAGTGAGAGAAAATCTAAAAAAATATTTTAATCAGGATTTCCCAAAGCACAGGGAGAGACAGACTCAATTTACAATGTAAGATGAATTAAAGGCCACACAGACGTACATGGTATTTACAATCTGAAATATAATCAGTTGATCTTTTACCTCATTTTTTATTTATTTATTTTTTATTTTTTTTTTTTTTGCAATTTTCAGAGGTTGATTTATAATTTGACATTTGGATGTTAAAGTGTTAACACAGACAACCATTGGTCATATTTTCTCTGACCAGAATCATATTTACTTGTTTCTATGTGAAACGCAAATCCAGTAGGTGGCAGTAATGCACCATGACGATGTTTGTCAACAGCAATAAAAACAGTAAAAAAAAAAAGAAAAAACGACACAAACGTGTGTGATATTTGAAGAAAGATAAACATGTCTTCGAATAGTGGATAAAACTATAACTCGTGGGAGTAATAATACAGGTTTATTTGTCATTTCCCCTGCGGAACTGCCATCCAATAGGGGGCAGTAAATTACGACTACGAAGAAGAAGAAGACAGCGAAGAAGAAGACGACGACGGAGGAGGAAAAAGCAACAAATTTGTGTGTGTTATCTTAGAGGACAGTTGTGCCTTTGTCCTACGGATAAATAATTCACCCTTCGGAGTAACAATGACTCCTGTTAAGTATTTTAAAGGGTTAAAGAACGAGCGGCTAACAGCTGCTGCTGAAAGGGTCGAAGATTTTCAACAAAAGGTCCAGAAGGAGGAAGGTACCGACGGCCAGCACAAACAGCTGGATATCACGATAAAACCTGGATTACACGTACACAGATCAGGTACGTAAATCTATAACAAATTAACCATTGAATGTGACTCTTGGAGGATCACTCGTGGTGCTCGGTTTAGTGTTTTTGTGGCACAGACAGCTGTAGTGAAAACCGCTGCTTGAAGTAGGTTTCAGATTGGATACTGTTGTACTTCCGTGTCACGTGACCGTGATTCAAAATTTGATTGGGTTTGAAGGGCTGCTGAATACCCAGCCTGAAACCAACTTCACCACGGTTCTAAGAACAAAATCTTAACATTGTGGCGATGAAAATCGGATTGATTTTAGCATTTTTTTTGCTAAGTGTTAGTAAAGTCTGTCACCTTTTAAGGCCCCTTAATGTTTCCTACATGTAGAAAGGTATATTTACATAAAAAAATTCAGATTTTGGTTTAGAAGACTGAAGCCGATGCTGCTACATGATGCTTCTTTGATGAAATTGTCAGAACACAGCAGACGTTCACACTGGTGAACACAAATGTCACTTTTTATGACGTCTACTTTCACTGTCATGTCTGTGCTCAGATTGTTGGTAACATTTTATTGTGTTTCTTTGACCCTTCAGACCTTCAACAAAATGACTGTAAGGAGGAGCTCTTCTCCAACCCGCTCGTCTGTAAACAGGAGGAACCAGAACCTCTGCAGATTAAGGAAGAACAGGAGGATCCAGAATCTCAGAAGGTTAAGGAGGAGCAGGAGGAACTACAACCTTTACAGATTAAAGAAGAACAGGAGGAAACAGAACCTTTACAGATTATAGAGGAGCAGGAGGAGGAAGAATGTTCACAGATTAAAGAAGAACTGGAGGAACCAGAACCTCTGCAGATTAAAGAGGAACAGGTGGATCTCTCCACCAGTCAGGAGGGAGAGCAGCTTGAACTAAAGCAGGAGACTGATATCATCATGGTGACTGTTACTGGCGATCACGGTGAACCAGAACCAAACAGCGAACAGTTCCTCTCACAGCAGGATCCTGTAGTTGAGGAACAAGACTATGAAGGAAGCCAACTTGTGGACTCAGATAGAGATGTGGAGCCAAACAGAAACAACAAAACCATCAGTCAGTGTAACAGTGAGATGGAAAAGAAGTCAGTAAAATGTGATATCTGTGGAAAATGTTATAGATATCAGTATGAACTGAAAGGACATCAGAGAGTTCACACAGGTGAGAGGCCTTATTCTTGCAGCACATGTGGGAAGAGTTTCAGCATGAGGAGTACTTTAACTCACCACATGAGAACCCACACAGGTAATAAGCCTTATTCTTGTGAAATATGTGGAAAATGTTTCTATAAACCTGCTAATGTAATTGCCCACATGAGAAGTCACACAGGTGAGAAGCCGTATTCTTGCAAGACATGTGGGAAGAGTTTCAGTGACAGTAGTAAGTTAAACACTCACATAAGAGTTCATACAGGTGAGAGGCCATATTCTTGCAGCACATGTGGGAAGAGTTTCCGTAAAAGGAGTGCCTTTACAGTGCACATGAGAACTCACACAGGTGAGAAGCCTTATTCATGTGAAGTATGTGGAAAGAAATTCAGTAAATCGTATGATTTAAGTATTCACAAGAGATTTCACACAGGCGAGAAGCCGTATTCCTGTGAAATGTGCGGAAAATGTTTTTATACATCTGGTCATTTAAAGATCCACTTGAACACTCACACTGGTGAGAGGCCATATTCCTGTGAAACATGTGGAAAGTGCTTCTATAAATCTGGTCATTTAAAGGGCCACCAGAGAACCCACACAGGTGAGAAGCCATATTCTTGTGAAATATGTGGAAAATGTTTTTATAAACCAGCAGATTTAACCGTCCACGTGAGAATCCACACAGGTGAGAAGCCTTATTCTTGCAAGACATGTGGGAAGAGTTTCACTGACAGCAGTAAGTTAACTTCCCACACCAGAGTCCACACGGGTGAGAGGCCGTATTCCTGCAGCACGTGTGGTAAAAGTTTCTGTGCGAGGAGAACTTTGACTGACCACATGAGAACGCACACGGGTGAGAAGCCTTATTCTTGCAAAGCATGTGGAAAAAGTTTTGGTAGCAGTAGCACTTTAATCGGTCACATGAAAACACACACAGCTGAGAAGTCATATTCTTGCAGCACGTGTGGGAAGAGTTTCCGTTTGAGGAGTAACTTAACCGTCCACATGAGAACTCACACAGGTGAGAAGCCTTATTCATGTGAAGTATGTGGAAAACATTTTATCCAATCTGGTCATTTAACTGGTCACATGAGAACTCACACAGGTGAGAAGCCTTATTCGTGTGAAGTATGTGGAAAACAGTTCAGTAAATCTGATCATGTAACTGTTCACATGAAAATACACACAGAGAAGCAGCCTAATTGTGATGAAACATGGTGAATGTTTGAACTCAACACATTAGTCTTTGAGATATGTGGGGAGAATTTCACTCATGTTTTCTTTTTATCGTCCACACCAGAAAGAATTATTGGCCGCGTCATTTCGATGTCTGTCTCCTGTATCTATGGCAGAATTGGTAATAAAGTCACAGTATGTTTAATACCTGTGAAATCTTTGTTTTCATTTTAAGATACTCTAGGTTTTGCATTTTATGAATGCAGTGTGATTCTATAGTTGTTTGGAACCGCAGAAACACAGGGGACCTCGTTCTGGGGTGTTTGTGCCCGAAGCGAGGTCAAGCCGAGCCAACATAGAGGCAGCAGGATGTGAGCTGCAGTCAGTAGGAGGTGTTGAGGTCCAAACACCAGCTTTACTGCCTGAGGATCACCTTCATGACATTTCTAGATCTGTGAGCAGTGTGGAGAACGTGTACCTCCCTATACCTTCATGTCAGAGAAAGGTGGTCCCAGGGGCTTCTGTATCAGTGATTAGTGCTGACTTTAACATGTTAGTTCCTGCTTTATGCAGCCCTTCCCTGATAAAGAACTTTATTGGACCATTTGTCTGTAAAATATAACATTAATCAAATGTGTGTGATTCTGCTCAGACATGGAAAAAGAGATGGACAGTGTGTGAGTATTTAATTATGCCACAAACAGAAAGAACGCTCACTAACATCAAAAGCTGTGATGGAGCATTCTAATATATATTTTGTGTTCATCCCAGTATATATTTAGAAAAAGGTGTATTCTCAGACAGCTGTTATACTTTATTACAAACTGATTTATTTTGTTTTATTGTATGTAAGAGGAGAGAAAATAACTAAATCAATCTTCATCATGATGGATGTTCTCTGGCTAGTGGTTTAAAAATACAATAAACTGCCATCCAGTAGGTGGCAGTAATGCACCGTAACGCTGTTTATCAACCGTTAAAAACTCAAGAGAAGAAGAAAATCAGGAAGTTATGTGTAGTATGCAGAGGACGGCGGTGCCTTCCTATTGTAGATGAAAACATTGACTTGTTAGAGTAATAATGACTGAAGCGGAGTGTTTTAGAGAGTTAATGAACGGGCGGCTAACAGCTGCTGCCGCTGAAGGAATATTCAGAGTTTTTCAACAAACCGTCCGGAACCAGGACACGGAGCGTCAGCGCGAACTGCTGGATATCATCTTAAAGCCTGAAATAAAGTTACACAGGATAGGTATGTGAAGCTGTAGGTGTCTTTAATTCAAGTAACCACCGGTTGTGATGGAAATGACGTTTATTTAAACGTCATTTTAACCTCAGTGTTCATTAGCTTATTGCTCACTGTTAGCATATCACAGCAGGTCCGTCAGCTTTTAATGTCCCCGCAAACATTTCCGCTGTGTTGAGAGGATTTGCGCCGCGGTTCTGTGTGGGGATGGTTCCCCCTATTTCTGTGTGTCTGTCACTATAGGTCCGCGTTTTATTCAGTCAGACTCCAGGGCCCGAATTTGCGGATTTAATCAAACTCATTTCAAACAGCAGTGTCTATAAATGTAAACATCCCACAAGGGATCCAGTGGAAAACGGTTGTATGAGTTTTGAGTTTCAGCCTGATTGGGATTCAGTGATATAGACCAAAAGGCATATCAACATTCTTTATGGTGAGACATATCTTTACTCAATGAAGTAACAACAAAAAAACACTGGGCCATTTGTAAGACAGCAAATAGTTTGCTCCCTGGTCTGGTCTTAAGGGACAGAGTGGATTCTTTTCCAAATGTTGGCAATAAATAATATGGATAACACAGACACAGTTTCTCAAAACTACAGAAGACACACTCACTGGTACACAAGTGATTTTTCTCTATGATATCCTTTTTAATATGCACAGAGTCAAGCAGTGAAGCACAGGCTGATCTGTGTTCACCTTCACAGCACTTGTTGTGTGTTATGCTGAATGAGGATGGGCCTGTGTGATGTCGCATCTCTCTGTATGCAAATAAACACACAGCAGACACACACACACACACACTTTAATGTCATTTACCTGCTGCAAATAACAGATGGCAGACATGATTAAACTGCTGCTGGTACAATATGTTTGTGTGACAGTGAATTCCTCTGATGTAAACATTCCTCATTAGAACCTGCATCAGTATCTGGGATAATTTATTAATTTATTACATATTTATTACTTATTTATGTCACTTTTTAAAGTATTTTTATCATCACAATAATAACACTTTGTTGTCTCTCTTGGACCCTGCAGACCTTCGACAATATGACTCTAAAGAGGAGGAGGTTTTCCCTGATCTGCAGCTCTGTAACCAGGAGGAACCAGAACTTCTGCAGATAAAAGAGGAACCAGAGGAACCAGAACTTCTGCACATAAAAGAGGAACCAGAGGGACCAGAACTGTCACAAATGAAAGAGGAACAAGAGGAACCAGAACCTCCGCAGATTAAAGAGGAACAGGGGAAAGTCTGCACCAGTGAGGAGGGGGAGCAGCCTGCACTAAAGCAGGAGACTGATATCATCATGGTGATTGTTACAGATGATCACGGAGAACCAGAACCAAACAGTGAACAGTTCCTCTCACAGCAGGATCCTGCAGCTGAGGGCCAAGACAAGGAAGGAAGCAAACAAATGGCCTCAACTGTAAATGCAGAGCTAAAGAAAATGAAGAAAAACATCAGGCACAGTCAGTGTGACACTGACACAGAGAGCTGTGGAAAATCTTATCAAAACCAGTTTGAACCGAAAGAACAGAGTCACACGGGTGAGAAGCCTTACTGTTGCAACACATGCACAAAATGTTTCAGTAAAGTTAGATATTTAAATGCCCACATGAAAATTCACACAGGCGAGAAGTCGTTTACTTGTAAAATATGTGGGAAAGGTTTTTTGATACGCTTTTCTTTAACTCGTCACATGAGAGTTCACACAGGTGAGAAGCCGTATTCTTGCAAAATATGTGGGAAATGTTTCAATACTTGTCACCACATGACTCTTCATATGAGAATTCACACAAGTGAAAAGCCATATTCTTGCAAAATATGTGGGAAAACTTTCAGTGTCCGTGACTATTTGACCAACCACATGAGAACGCACGCAGATGAGAATCCATTTACTTGCGAAATATGTGGTAAAGGTTTTTTTAACCGTTTTTGTTTAACTCGTCACATGATAATTCACACAAGCAAGAAGCAATGTTCTTGCCACGTGTGTGGGAAATGTTTCAGTACTAGTCGCCAAGTGACTCGTCACATGAGAATTCACACAGGCGAAAAAGCATATTCTTGCAAAACATGTGGGAAAAGTTTCAGTGTCAGTGACTATTTGACCAACCACATGAGAACACACACAGACGAGAAGCCGTTTACTTGCAAAATATGTGGTAAAGGTTCTTCGAACCGTTTTTCTTTAACTCGTCACATGAGAGTTCACACAGGTGAGAAGCCGTATTCTTGCCAGTTATGTGGAAAAGCTTTCAGTACTAGTTGCCAAGTGACTCTTCATATGAGAAATCACACAGGCGAAAAACCATATTCATGCAAAATATGTGGGAAATGTTTCAGTGCCAGTCACTATTTGACCAATCACATGAGAACGCACACAGGTGAGAAACCATATCAGTGTAAGACATGTGGGAAATCTTTCAGTAGACGTGGTACTTTAACTGTCCACATGAGGTCTCACACAGGTGAGAAACCATATTCCTGTAAGACATGTGCCATAGGTTTTAAAACAGTTAGTGGATTATACGTCCACATGAGAACTCACAGAAAACAGAGGCCGTATTTCTGCGGAATATGTAAGAAAAGTTTCAGTAAGAAGGGTAATTTAAGAGTCCACTTAAGAGCTCACACAGGTGAAAGACCACATTCCTGCCAAACATGTGGTAAGAGTTTTATTTATAGGTGCAATCTAAAGGTCCATATGAGAACTCACACGGGTGAGAAGCCGTATTCTTGTGAAAAATGTGGGAAGAGTTACAGTCAAAGTGGTAGATTAACTGCCCACATGAGAAGTCACACGAGTGAAAAGCCGTATTCCTGTGAAACATGTGGAAAGAATTTTACTACCAACGGTGCTTTACATGGCCACATAAGAACCCACACGGGTGAGAAGCCGTATTCTTGCAGAACATGTGGAAAATGTTTCAGTACCAACAGTGCTTTACATGGCCATGTAAAAACTCACACGGGCGAGAAGCCGTTTTCTTGCAGAACATGTGGGAAATGTTTCAATCACAGAGGCCACTTAAATGTCCACATGAAAACTCACATGCGTGACTCAGGCTTATAGTTGTGAAATATGGGGAAACATTTTTCCAGTGTCGCAGATTAGCTGTCCACATGAGACTTTAGACCTCCAACATTTGTGGAAAAATGGTCATCTGGGTGGCCAGGATTGAAGAGGTGTGTAGTCCCTTTATGACACTTTTCCTCAACAATGACAGTGTTTGTTGCGTGTTATAGCATCTAGTCAGACATGGTGATGAGTTAGAGACTGAATAATAGTTTAGGGAATGTGTTAAATCTGTTATTACGTTATGTAACAGTAATGTGTGTGATATTACTCAGACGTTGATTGGAAAAGGAGGTGTGTGTCTGTAAGGACTAATGTTCTGCAAAGAACAATAATAAAGAAGTTGCTGCATCCTAAAAGAAGCATAGCCTTAATTACACTGTCTGTGTATCTGAACAGAATGTTTCTAGTGTGCTGTGTGTCAAAGATTCAGCGATACTTGTCCACTGTATTTTCCAGTCGGCAATGTGAATGTTTCCTGTTAGTTGTGCATGTTGAGAGGAATGCACAAAATTACCTGCAACTGCTCCCACAGGTATCAGTCCAGAGGAGGGGGCTCGAACAACAATCTGCTGGGGCGACAATCAGCGTCAAATAAAAGAGACAAACTGCTACCTGAATGATTTGTACACTGCTAACGGTTCAAAGCCTGATGTATTCAATCATTGTCTGTTTCTTCATCATTACACTTTGAGATTTTGGAAACTCAGTGAGAGTCAGCCAGATTTTGAAAGTAAACACACGCCCCGTTCTCTCGGAGCTCACCCCGAAGCCACGCCTCCCAACCAGTCTGTGACTTCAGCCATCATGCACGTACCTCTCTGGTGCGCGCAGAGCAGGAAGAGAGTGACAACCAGCCAATACTCCGCGCAGGAGCGCCTCGTAGGATTGGCTGATGTTTTTAGTTTTTTATAGCTTCCACAGATGATTCATATTCTTTGTTTTAAAGCGAAACTGCCGAACTAAACGGCATTGGATTGTAAAGAGAAGTTACACTAATTTAACAAAAAGTGCATCAGAATTAAATCTCCTACCCTACCTTTAATTGTAAGAGACTAAAATGACTAACTGATACATGTTCTGAGCCCAGATTATGGATCAGGGCTCATTTTTTTTACATCGAACAGGTTTTGACAGTTCTCTGCCGAGCAGGAGGCGGTTACATCTTTTAAAACCTTGGTGTGCATCACAGAAGAGGAATTTAACCTCACTCTCAGTCTTTTCTTGAGTTGTTCTCTGCTAGGAAACCTTCAACGTTCATCACACAACAACATCCCAGACATTTTGGCCGCAGTCAGTGACCTTCTGTAAGTGCTCCTCTGTCACATACACATTTCTCAGTCACATCAGCATAAACAAGATTATACATAAACAGCAACGGATCCAGAGATGAGTGATTCAGTATTTCCCACTACAAACAGCAGAAACCTAACATGTATCTGAGGTTTTCAACTGACTTTAATGCCAAAAAGATGTATTTCATAAAAACTCTTTGACTAATAATACTGAGTGTAAGAAAACAATGACTTACTTCATTAATATGAATGTCAAAGAAAGAACATCAGCCAGGTTTCTTGTCTTAACGACCATTACAGGAAATCTGTCTTGCCTTAAGCAATGAGACTAAAAGTTTATGCTGTTTTACATGTATTAAAGGTAGGGTAGGAGATTTTGAAAACTCAGTGAGAGGCAGCCAGATTTTGAAAGTAAAGACACGCCCCTTTCTCTCGGAGCTCACCCTGAAGCCACGCCTCCAATCACATGGACGCGCATCACCTGAAGACGAGCTGCAGTCTGTGACTTCATGCACGTACCTCTCTGGTGCACAGAGCAGGAAGAGAGTGACAACCAGCCAATACTCAGGGTCCACCTGGAGGATTGGCTGATGTTTTTAGCGTTTTATAGCTTCAGATATTCATATTCTTCGTTTTAAAGCGAAACTGCCAAACTAATTCTGGCCAAACTCAGGAATATCATTGGGATTTCAGGAACTCCTTCACAATGACTCAAAAACTGATATATTTGAAATATTTTGCTTTTTTTTGTCGTGAAAATACAATACAAAAAAAACATGATCTTTCAGACCCAAAACGTCATAATATTCATCCATTCCCGTTTAAAGGAGAGTCCAGTAGATGGCAGTATTTGGCCGATAGCGTTGTTTGAAGTCACAATAAAAAGGTGAAGAAGAAGAAGAACTGATGCAGAGTTTGTGAAAGACCGTAGTTCCTCCTTTTTGTTGATTAAAGATCACGCGTTGGACTAATAATGACTGAAGTTGAGTATTTTATAGAGCTAATGAACGAGCGGCTGCTGCTGAACAAATATTCTGAGTTTTAAAACAAACGTTCGTCCAGAAGCAGGAAGAAGACACGGAGCGTCAGCGCGAACTGCTGGAAATCATTTTACAACCTGGATTAAAGTTACACAGAACAGGTAAGTACAGTTATAATCACCTTTAATCTACTAATAATCAGTTTTGATGGAGATGATGTTTGTTAACGGTCTGGGCTCATCATTTAGTAGCTTTCTGGTCATTATTAGCGTGTTTTAGTGTTTACATCGCGTTTCTGCATCATGATGATGATGATGAAATGAGGTTTGTCTGGGGTGGGGGCATCTGAGCAAGACTTTTACACACCTCTCTTACTGTTGACATTTACCTACCTCTGAATAGAGAATCAGGATATTCAGTATTCTGCTCAGTGTTTCTGAATCAAGCCATTTATACCAGCACACCCCTGATTCTGAAGTTAAACCAGTTCTCTGTATTTATTCTGAAGAAAAAGGTCAGCCGCAAATTGAAAATATTTTTTGATATTGTTTCAGAATCAGACATACGTTATTAATCCCAGGGGGAAATTGCTTTCATTCCAGGTGCTCCAAGCATGATCAGAAATAATAACAGGTTAGAAATATAAAATAAGGTAAAAGAGCAAGTGAATAACATAAGAATTCTGTTTTGTAAACAACAAACTGATGAAGAGTGATGCTTTGTTTACAGGTGTCTTCCTCACCTTCATACTAATCAGAACATTTTAAAGAAAATTGTACAATTTTATATCCATCCGCCAGAAACACGCTCAAACACACACAGTTTGTCTCTATTCCTTAAATAAACCTGTAACTTCAGAAAAACAGTGCGAGGTTTTCGTATTCGTTGCTGACCTGTGACCCTCCCTGTGACTCTGAAACACCGGACTCCTGCAAAAGCAGGGTGCAATGATGAAGAATGTAAATGAGCCTCCCTCAGTTAATGCCACTTAAAAGAAATCTCTTGAAAAATAAATCCTTTGCTGCATTTTTCTTCTCTGCATCTCAGTACTGCGTGGTTAAAAACGACAGTGGTGAGTGGTGGATAGGTCACACAGGACTGTGACAGCTGCGCTAGCATCATAGAGCTCCCTGTCTAACTTGGTTATATATGTAATATTAGCTGCTGAGGTGGTGGAGTGGTAACACTCATTCGTTGAGCTGGATGCTGCTACAATGGGAGTCAAGGTGCTGATGCAGCCGACTGTCCTGCAGACTGTGTGTGTTGCTGTTTTGTGCATGCAGGGCGTAGGCGGCTGTGCAGCCTGCTGTGTTGTGGGTTGATGTAAAACTGGCCTTAAACAAAGTTAGAAAAACGAAGTTATTCTTTTTTGAGAAAATGATTTAGCCTGGTTTTAAGGATCACACACTATATATCACTGTGTCTATGAATCATCACAGCTGCACGATGTGGCAGATAAGCTAAGAGATGGGAACAATAACTTAATTCATTGATATGGTGTAGAAGGGAGGCTACATCAGAGGGTGAAGTCTGAAGTCTCCCCAGCATGAGTCCTGATCTCCTTTTAAGCTCATTCCTAGTGCCGTCTCCAATCACTGATAGCTAGTTCTATTGATTACTGATGTAAACATCACTGTCACTTGAATTTATTAATTTAATTTTCTGACACTGTGGAGCATCAGACTGTGACTCTTACATTAAAAAATGGACTGAATACATGTGGTTTTCATGTGATCTGTTTATCTCATAGATTCAGACCAAAGACACTGATGTTATTCATGTGACCTCTGGATGGTTTTATTTCTTTTATGAATGCACTGTGAATCTGTAGTTCAGATAAAAACATCAGGGAGTTTTGACAAAGCTGTTTGTTGTTGTTGATCATACAGCTGCTGATAATGTAAAGTACTTTTTTTCTGCCACTAGCTGGCGCCACTTGACAAAGAAAGATCAGCTGGGACATTTGAAGTAATCTGATTATAGTGTGCTGCTGCTTCTACTTGTAGTATTTGAAGATTTTAAATTTATATATATATATTCATCAACATCTAGATGCTTCCTTAAAACCTCCTGACCTCTGTCATCATTACTTCTTCTACAGACAACAACAACAGTCTCATGGGACAAAGACACACACTGATCAAATCATACCACACAGTTTACAGCTCGTATCAAACATACACAACAGAAGAGTCACAAAAATAAGAAATCTGACATCACATAATCACATCCTGAGAATCAAACAGATTTCTGCTCAAACATGTAACAGAACACACACACAGGTTTAGTTTTGTCTAAAGCATGCTGATCCATTTGAGGCTTGTGGCCCTCTTTCTGTTTTTTGTTTATTATTTTGTTTTGCTAATGATAAATAATTTTTAATTTTAATTTTTTTTTTTAAATAATTTTTTAAAGAAATGATGGAGTGCTGTGAATTTACCTCACTGCCTTTAAATGATCATACATGATTGTGGTGAAAATTTTTGGGCCACAGTAAATTAAAAGAAGTCTGAGAAGTTGTGTGTGTGTGTGCGTGCGTGTGTGTGTGTAACCTACATTCAAACCTGCAGGAGGTGTTTTGTACCACGTGCACGCCTGTCTGCTCGCTCTGAGCTTCCAAATCCCTACTTTGACTGCAGCCCGTGAAGGCAGCACAAGAGCCGCCCCGCTCTACCGGATTTCAGCCGGTAGTCCGTCGGTCTCTGCCGGCGACATTCATCCCTGTCTAAACCTTCGGGACCGCCCCCCCCCCGGACTTTTCCACCTGTTTGCCGGCTGCTCGGTCAGTTTGACCGCAGGGCGCCATGGAGCGGGCCTGAAGGGACGCGGAGGAGTTCGGTCCGGATGACTCTGCCGTGCAACAGGCACCTGCGCTGCAAACTCACTGAAGGCTGCTCCGAGGAACTGTTGCACGAAACCCCGCCGCGATGTCCCTGCTGTGCGTCAGAGGTACGGACTGATATAAAGTGTGTTCTGTGGTGAACATGAAGCGCTCAGCACCAGGGGTTCGTGGCTGTTTGGTGGACTTGACGTGAATGTTTAAACTTTAGATTGAGCAGGTTGAAAAATGAACGAGTGTCTGAATTAAACCTAGAAATAATTTTATAGCAACTGAAAGAGGTGGTGCTGATATAGTGGTGGAGGAAGTACTGAAGCTGGGTACTTAAGTAAAAGTACCAGCAAAATATTTACTTAAGTAAAAGAAGTGCTGCATCAACAATCCTACTTAAGTGAAAGTCTTAAGTACTTTTAAGTAAAAGTCCTCACACAGTGAGCTGTCTCTCGGGTGCAGCCATGTTGATAAAGAGTGCAGCTGTAGCTCCTGGTGGTTCTTCTGCCTCTACAGATGTCTTTACTATCAAACCCCTGCCAGCAGCTCTTCTTCTCTTTGAGCCCCACTCAGAATGCTCTGTATATCCACCAATCATAAAAAAAAACATGTCTTTTAAATATGTCCACTGGCTCAGTGGAGGCTGACTCTGGATCCATGTTCAGTGCTAGGGTAGCTGCAGAGGACAGGAGGACAGAGACAGTCTTATCTATCTAGCTTTGCTCTCTTTGGAGCTGATGGAGCCACCTGATTGGTTCAGATAACAACACAATCCATATTTTTGTTTAGATGGAGGAGACATTTTGGCAAAACTGTTCATAAAATGTAACAAGTAATGACAAACGGAGTAGAAAGTACAGATAACAGCTGCAACATGTGATTGAGTAAAAATCTAAAGTATGTATTATTTTTACTTAAGTACAGCAAAGAAGTAGAAATACTTAGTTACATTCCACTACTGTAAATATGTGCATATGGGGGGAGTTTTTCTTAAACCTAGCCAAGTGGTCTTGATGTCAAAGGAAACAGAGAAATACTCCCATGTGGAGCAGGTGTCCTGTGCATTAAACGTGTGGTGCAGACGTTGTGCATCTTTTGTTGTGAGACTGATGCGATGTTGGAAAACACTTCATTCTTAAATGGAGGTCTGAGGTGCGGCGGCGGCTGGCCAGTTGAGCCGTCACATCCCTCCTTTTTTTTAAGTGATATTTTTACTATGTTGTTTATTTATTTATTATTTAAATTAGTTGATCAAATTATTGACTGAAGCAAAGAAAGTAAGAATAAAATGACAAATGACGGCTACTGAAGCAACATTAAGTTTGATTTATTCTTCTTTTGAGTTGCTTGCAGCTGTGGCGCCAGTTAATTTGAGGCTCACTGCAACATGTAGGGTCTGCGCGGGATATTTTAAACTGTAGGACACAATAGTTGGTCTGCAGGACATCGTCTGAAAGAATAAGAAATATGTTTTATTTATTGTAAACCAGCTCTCTGTCTCTGCGTGCAGCCAGATAAAGTTTGGGTCCACCACACAGTGCTGCCGGTTTGCTTAACATTTTTTGGCTCCTTCCCAGATTACAAATTGCTCTTCTCTCCCAGACGCGCTGATTGATTTTCACACCATCAAACTATTGTCTGGCTATCTCCAACTCTCAGCCTCTGGCGTATTGTTTCTCACTGACCGTTCCTCCTCTTTGGGTGTGTGAGTGCTGCCTGAGCCTGGAGGGCCAGCACCACAGAACTCCTCTATTACTGAATGATGAGATAGGAGTGTGGTGGAGGGAGGTGATGGAGGTGGGGGTGGGGGTGGACAGCTGGGTCACAGTGGGCTCAGACAAGTGGAATTATAAAAAAAAAAAAAAAATCATTTTGTCTCATAGCTTGCAAAAAGAGATTGAGCGAGTGTGGTTCAGCTGTAAATCGATCGGCTCACCCGGCTCTGTGGATCACCTGCCGAGAGTCCGCTGATTATCAACAGATCATTAATGGATGTGTAAATAAGAAGAGTTTTCACAGACTCACGGCTTGTTTCCACAGCACCAGTGACCAAAAAATCAGATAATTGTAGGTGGGATTTTGAGAGTTATTTAGTCAAAGTGTTAATCCATCCATTTTCTTTATCTTATCCGGGGTCGGTTCGCAGTCTAAGTCTAAGCAGGGAAACCCAGACCTTCCTTTCCCCTAGCCACCTCCTCCAGCTTATCAGAGGGGAAAATCCAAGGCGTTCCCAGGCCAGCTGAGAGACATAATCCCTCCACTGCATCCTGGGTCTGCCCCGGGGACCTCCTCCCGGTTGGACATGCTTGTAACACCTCACCAGGGAGGCGTCCAGGGGGGGCATCCGATCCAGGTGCACAGACCACTCCGTACACCTGGCTCCTCTCAACGCAGAGGAGCTTTGACCCTGTTTGGCTGCTTGTGTTCGCTATATGCAAAAGCTAATGGTCATAGATGAGGGTAGTGATGTAGATCGACTGGTACATTTTGTTTCTATCGAACAAACTATGAAATTGTCTGATCTGACTTTTCTAAAAGTGAATCTCTCTCCAGATTCTGCTCCACTCTGCTTCCAAATTCCTACAACCCTTCTTTTCAGAAATTGCCTCGTTTTCCGTGTCCTTTGGAGTCGTCTTCTGTAACTCTGCCACTTTTCACCATTTTTTTTCTCTTTTTTTCTCACATCCACACGATCGGCTCTGTCATCATCATCATCATCTTCATCATCATCATCATCATCATCATCATCGGCTTTAAATGTCTGTCAAAACGTGGATGGAATCATTTCTGTCGATCACGTCTTCTATCAGAAGTCGCAACGGGGAATTATGAACTAGTTGCAGGAGATTTAAGGGAAACAACCAGGTTTTGTGAAATTAATAAAGCTATTGATACACACTGCAAAACCTAAAGGAAAACCAACTCCTCCATGTTCCCTCCCCTCCTCCTCCTGTTGAATGCCAACGTTTCCTTCTTCTGGTAGATTTGCTGTAAGTGATTAAAAGGACCGAGTCAAACCCGCTGAGTGGCATTCCTGCTTCCTCAAGCTTCCCCATGATACTTTTCATAGACCATTTATCCTCATTCCTTGCTGTGTGGAGGGCCCTCAGAGCCTGCACGGTGGCCGGCGGTCTGCTGCAGATTTAAAAGCAGCGGATGGGAGGACGCAGGCTCTGACAGCTCAGTCCGTACCCACACTCAGCTATTTCTGGACGGCAGTTAGCAGCAGAAAAAATGCATACAGTAATAAGTGTTCTGCATCATGTGTTGAGTGAAGAAGCAGCATTGGAGAAAATGATCCGGCATTAATAGGAGATAAACACGTTCAGGTTGGAGATGTCAGAGAGGGACGCTGTGTCTGTGTGGGTCAGCACACAAACGCTGTAATTTTGTATTTTTCTAATGCACGATAAAGGCCTGGTTTGGATCCATAAAGATAATGGCTAAAACCTTGTGGGTTGTGGGTCAACAGATGCCACAGGTAAGCACAGGAGGTGAGGACAGACCAGGACAGCCTACGCACCGGCACACTGTGCTGGAATGACAGACACAAGTAAAGCTCCAGCGGCCTGTCTGGGAAGAGGGGGGTGGGGATAGAGGGGGAATAATCCCCACGCCATCTGCTGCTGTTGCTGTCCTGTGTGTCTGTGTGTGTTCAGGCTTGTGTGTGTGTCAGGCTCTGACTCACGTGGGAAAGTGGATTTTACTTCCTTCTTCTCATTCCTCCCTTGTTATGATAAGTCTACTTCCTGGTATTGAACCATGCTGCGTCTAACAGGCCTTTCCTTACACCCCTTACACCTGATGCCATACTATTCAGTAGGCCCTTATCACTCATACATAATGGTAGTAGTACTCTTACTGATTATGGTAGTAGTATGCTCTTACTGATTTTTGCCCAATTAACCTGGTGTCGTCACCCTCATTATTATTAGTTTGATTGCTGCAAGGCAATCACAGAGGACATTCCGGGTCAACTTCAAGTTTTTTTTTAAAAAATTATAGTTTTTCAAATATTAAGCAATTTCGGTGTCATCTGCCAAATGTATCTCCTCCTACAAATTTCAAGCTACAGACTCCATTATAGTCTTAAAACGCTCATTAGATGTTGCTCTATCAAACTTGTATTCAATTTTCTAATTTTCTAATTCCAAATCATTTCCGCACACCAGGCTCTCAAAGTTGGAGTGGTTTTTGAGGTTACATGGCTGTTACCATGGTGACAGGCTGACACACAGAGGCATACAAAGCAGCCATATTTGTAGTCTTTATCACACTTTAAGCCAGCGGTCCCCAACCTTTTTTGCACCACGGACCGGTATCATGTAAAACAATACTTTCATGGACCGGCACAGAAAAAAAAAAGTGCATAAAGAGACAACTTACTCATGCTACTTATGCTTAATTAGTGGGAGCCTTTGAGCTTTCTCAGCAATGAGGTGGTCCCATCTAGGGATAATGGGAGACATGACACCCGAAGTGTGTTTCTTATGTCCAGTCCACTCCGTAATTTTGTTTTGGCCGTCATTAACTGCTTCAGTCGTTCTTGTTCATGTTTTCTTCCATGGCTCGTCTTTTAATGCAGGGTGCTCGGTCTCGCAGTTTTGAAGGCTTCGTTGCCTCATTTGCGAGTCTGTCGCCACATCACTCAGAGCGGACTTGGTGTGTGAGAATCACCTGTTGCAATAAATCCGTATTTTAAATAGGACTCCTGATATAGTCTTTTAAATGCGGGTTTCTTTTTCTTTGAAGGGGTAGGCTCCTCTTCTTCTGTCTCCTCGTTAGGCCTTTTCCCCTTTCCGAAGAAGCTCTCCAAAGACGTTTGTTTTTTATTCATTTTTGCTTGTGGGCTTAATTTTGGGGTTCCGTATCCCGTGACCGAGACAAGCGTCTGGGCAGGTGCTTAAAGGCACAGGCGGATGAATCTGATCGATTTATAAATGAAACAGCTTTCAGACTCAGATAATGAAAAATATATGTTTTGCTCAGTCTTTCTGTGCGGCCCGGTACCAAATGACCCACGGACCGGTACCGGTCCCCGGCCCGGTGGTTGGGGACCACTGCTTTAAGCATTATATCTGTCACATTGATCATCCTTCAGCTGTATACAACTTTTCCACATTCAAATCACACAGCCTGTGCTTCTTATAATCTTATGGTATTATTCCAGCCTCAGACCTTTCATATGGTATATTCACAGGCTATTCTTTAAGGTCATGACTTCATACTGTTCTTGTCTTCAGCTGTTTCTTTTTCATATCTTCCTAATATTCAAAGATTTTCTACTTTTTTTCTATTTTCAAAATAAGAGCTTCATCTTTTTACATTCTTAACTGTGTTTCAGCAAATTAAATTCATATTGCAGATTCTCCAGCATTTCAGAGCAATCCTTCACATCAGCATTCAAAGCAGCGCTTCAGCTGCAGCAATCAAACTTGCATTTTCTTCAGTTCCCATTAACTGTCCCACCAGTAGGTTCAGTAGGTGCCTTATCTTCCATTATTATGAGATTGCACAGCAGATTGACTCCAGCTTGATTTCTGGTTACTTTTATGTTTTGTTATCTAAGTCCTCCTGAAGTCACAGTTAACCCAAACACAGGCAAGGAGGGGGAGTGTGAGTGAAGCTGAGGTAAAGCAGTGTAGAGGTCATGTCCCAGATTGTAGAGGTTTGTAAAAGTAGAGACCAAAACTGATTTTGTACCAAGGTGTTAACATTATTATTTTGTCTGTAATGATGGATGTTTGGAGGTCTTTGGGGATTGACTTTTGATCCAGCCTCAAGTGGCCACTTGAGGAACTGCAGTTTTAATGGTCTCCTGCATGAACCCTGGTGTTTAGTCCACTCCGCAGATTTTCAGCCAGATTTTAGTCAGGTCTTTGTGCAGGTCGGTCAGAAACGGCTTCTGGGGGTAATGCTTCATTAGAAGAGACGTTTGCTTTGGGTCTTACAGCAGACTGAAGGTTTTCTTACAGATATTCAGTCTTCTTTTTTCACTTCTTCCTCACAGCATCATACTGCCACCACCATGTTTGACTGTGGGAACCGTCTCCTTTGGGTCATACGCTTCTTTCTTGTATTCATCACAATGTGCTGCTAAATGATTCATTGATAGTTAGAATTCTGTCTGAGTTTACATATATCCTCTGTTCCAGAGGGCGAAAGGAGAGAAACATAATGCCATGTGTTAAATGCTGAAACACACCTGAGTCAGAGAGGACTGTCGGCCGTCACACACTCCATCCACAGTGGTTGCATTTACGAGGTCGGCCCTGCCGAGGTCTGCAGGGGCTGTCATTTAGTGGCAGTGAGAGGGTGTTAATGACATCGCCACCAGGTTCCCAACCTGCGCGCTCTCAGACCTACCGTGAGTCAAAGGACCAGAGCTAAAAATAGGTCCACAGTCTGGCCTCTTGTAATGACACGGCTCCAGTCTGTGCGCTGCCTGTCTGCCTGCTGAACATGTCAGGTCTGCTGCTGTCCAGCTGCTTTTATTAGGCCTTAGCAGAGCAAGAAAAAGATTAGTCAAGAGCACCAGATTAATAATAAGGTGTTACTTTAACACTTGAAAAGGAATTCTTTTCTTTACCTTAGTTTACTTTTAAGCAGTTTTCCTGTATTGGCCTATTATATATTGTATGTCAAGACGTGAACAAAGTTACCACACTTATTTTGATTTCGATTGTGTGTGTGTGACACTCTTAGACACACTTAGCACCTTGTCCACTTTCTTTAATTTACATCAGTTTTCACATTGAGCAGGAAATCAGTGTGGAAAACATCTCTAGGAAGACGTTTACACACAGCAGCAGAGGGAACAGGAGGACAGATGTGTAGTAGTAGAAGCCTATGACCAGGGCTGTCACTGCATGTTGCCTGGTTTCCAGCTGAACACCCCTCTGTGTGTGTGTGTGTGTATGGACATGAGGCTTCAGAGACTCCCAAATGTCTTTAATTCAGCAGAGTGGTTATTTCCACCTTCAAAGCTGCACTTTCACGTCACTTCAAAGAGATCAAACCAGAGACACCAGCACAGACGGCGAGTGGCCGCAGCCGCAGCTTCAATCTAATGAAGAGAATGTCCTCGGTGTACACTGGAAAGGACTCGTAATCATTTTGTAATGTTGTCAAATGTCATTATTTCTTCAAAGTCGTGATAAAATTACACCCTCGGTATTGATCTTTATGTGGTGGCCTAGAATTTGGACACTGGTGTTCACTATGGATGTGGAGAATGTGGTTATTATAATTAAAAGATGGGTTTTCCATGTATGGTGCTATCTTGTGTGGCATTAGCTAACCAGCAGAGATGTAAGTGATACAAGGGAGGTCACGTTTGGATTGTTTGTGTTGTGCTGTTGCTGAATGCTAACAGCTGATTGAGTCAGATGACCTGTAAACCTGGTCACACCAGCCAATCCGGTGACGTCGCCATCTCCTCTGGGACAAAATGGAGCTTTACATGTCGAGAAATGTGCAAATACAGTTGCGATTATTTTCACCCTGCTTCACTACAGTCAGTACAGTGTTTAATTTCCTATTTAAGTGGCCATTGCTACACAGTTCGTATCCTTCAAGGACTGATTGTTGTCATCCTATTTATTAGGCGTTGTCACCAGTTGTCATCTGATCATCCCAGTATGGATTAAGTTATCAAAAACAGTAAAAGGCTGTAATCATATGGCGGTGAAGATGTGTTATCATTTCATTTAATGGATGCTATCAGCTCCTCTCACCCATAGTTAGCTGGGATAGGCTCCAGCCCCCCCGTGACCCTGCACTGCAGGACGAATCGGGTTATTAGATAATGGATGGATGGATGGATGCTATCAGTGGCATCATCATACCATTAAATGGTTGTTATCGCCTCATATTCTGCTCCCTTTGAATGGCTGTTATCACACTATTAAATGGCATGACGAGCTTCTGCAGTAAAAATCTTTTCAGTTAAACTTTTGCATCTTCGCACGAAAATGTGCAACAGAATTAAAGAGAGCTTGACTTGTGTGCCATCTGCTGCATACAGAGACTTTCCAGATCCGAGCATGACATAATATTCTCATACACCTCTAATCCCATCCATGACTCATCACGTGAACATCAGTCTGTTGTTTCCCCAAACCGCCACCACGGCTTTCCACAGTGTCTGCACTTCAAAAAAAAAAAAAAAAAGCTTTGTAAGCTTCACCAGGTTAAAATGTTAACTGCTCTTAATTCTGTCAAATAAAAAAAGTTCCTGATCTCCCACGCACCCTCTCTTCCGCTCTCTCTCTCTCTCTCTCTCTCTCTCTCTCTCTCTGCGCACATCATCCTCAGCACAATGCTGCAGGGTCCGGTAGATTTCAGCCCCGCTTAAGGCATTAGCTGGGAGGGATTATCCCACCAGGCAAACGCTCGGTCACCAGCAGCACGCATCCTCCTCTCATACAATCGCTCCACGTGTCCGATATCTGGCCCGCTTTGCTGCCTCTGAAGCACAGAGCGACGCTCCTGACCTCTGCAAGCGCTGAAATGTGACACTGACCTTTGTTTTATTTCGTTCATCTGTTAGAGATTGATTGTAACTGACGCAGGCTCCATTGTAGCAGCCGGCTGGCATTTGGTGTCTTTGGTGTGTTTGTTGGCTGATTACGGCACATTTGTTGCAAACAGTTGGAAGTTTAGTGTGTGGATATAAAATATTTTAACTTCACAACGAAAAGCTTTTTCTACTTCTTTTTATTGTTTCTCTTTTATAGACTGTATATAAAGATGGACAATGTGGTTCTGTCTCCACCTATTGTACAAAAATGAGGCCCAGTCACAGGTGGATGGACATGTTGGAAGAAGACAGTCTGCACAGACTGTGGGTTGGAAGAAGACAGTCTGCACAGTAGAGGTCCTTCACCCAGTAGCTCAGCTATAGCCAACAATTCCTAATTAAATATGAATCTATGGCATGATTTAAGAACTAGCTAACGAGGCGGAGTACATCTAGCGGTCACTTCTTGGGAGCTGTCCCCTGTCTTCTTCTTCTTCTACCTCCTCCTCCTCTTTCTTCTTCTTCTTCTTCGTGTAGCATCATGACTGTGAGTCAGGTCGTTGTTTTACAGCTTGGTTGGCATTGGACCAACGAGGCCACCGTGTTTCCTGTGAGCCGCTGCCGAGCTGGCACGAGTGACACACAAGGGAAGCTGTGCTGACACTTTAAGACAAATGACCTGTTAATGATCTCTGTCTTTCTCTCTTTGATCACACACTCTGTGGCTGTGATTGAATGAGCATATTGATCACTTCTAGAACATGTTTAAACTTGATTGAAATAACTAAATTACCCTACAAAGGAAAACAAGCTTTATACTGCTGCATGGTCAAATGATTTGAACACATCTCCAGAGTGAGGTTAATTGCATTATAGATCAATATGAGTGACTCTTTAGCCTGAAGCCAAGCACATGTTGGCATTTCTGGATGCTCAGGATGCATCTGTTGTATTTAGTGGCACTTGTTATTATCCTGATGTTTTATGAAGGCTGAAGCTGCTCCATCTTCTTTACAACGTGCAGCTTATCTTTATGTTGTTTTACCTCAAACCAGTTTAAATAATGCATATAATTTGCTTGTATTGGTCAAATATTGCTGAAGAACCCTCTCTTTTGTCCTCTTTTCTGTTGTGACTAATCTATTTTCTCTTCTCTTTCAGTTAAGAAAGCCAAGCTCCATGGGCCTCCAGGTAAGAACTCATCATTTCTCATACAGACTGTGAGCATGAAGGGCAGTAATTATGACATTATGAGTGCGATCAGCTGTTTTGTCTGCATACATTATTTTAGGCTACAGTGAGTTATTAGCAGATAGCAGAACTCTGATTATGTGTATCATTGCACCTGTGAGTGGGTGGGAGATATTTGGCTCTACTGGTAGATACTGATACTGATAGATGCAGGTGAAAGCTGGCCCTGGTATTCAGATCGAACTGACTGATACAACGGGTATTCAGCAGAACACACAGTGAAGCATGGTGTGTTGTGTAGCTGCGGATTAGTCAGCCACATCACAGGTGGAGCACGGAGCAGCGGAAGGAGCTGGCCTGGTCTAATGGTTGTCTTTTACCTCACTGGGATTACTCTGGGTGCATGTGTGCACTTACCTGCATCATGTGGGATGTCATTTTAGGATCTTTTTTCTTCTTGACTGACTCAGTCACTAATATACAGTGTTTCTGTTGCTTGTGGGGACTTGAAATATTTCAAAGGTTCTTTTAATGTTTATTGTATGTTGCTTAATGTTTGCATATTTTGTTATTTAGTGCTTTAGGTTTAGCCTCTTTTGAGCATGGTATTGAATTCCAGATGTGGGTGAGTGTAGTTGCACCACCCATATGTTCATCTTGTGCATCCTGCACTCCCTGTGCAGCATTTCTTGTGTCTCCGTCCTGTACTTACGGATATCCTGCAGAAATTAATCACAAAGGAAAACAACTGAAAAGTGACCGTGACTCCTCAGGGATCGAGCATCAAGTCAAAAGTGGGACCCCGCCTTCCCGTCCTCTTTACATTCCGTCTTTACTGGCTGCAGCTGCTCGTCCTTCTATCTTCTCTCCAGGCAACGATGAGGAGGAGTCGACAATTGCAACAGGTTGAAGAATGAGAAATCAAGCCGGAGGAGGAGAGAAGAAAAATCAATAGATCATCACAGACAAAGGGCCACCTGCTAGCCTGAAATGACAACGTGTCATCCTGGCATAAAAGAGAAGATGGAGACAAATCCCTCAGAGTCTTGAGGAGACAGAGACAGGCTCCAGATACAGGAGATGATTTGTGGCCTGTTGCCTCTGGCCTCCTCCGGCTGCCGAGCAGATTTCAGAGCGGAAGGAAGAGGTTTAAAAGGCTTTCCAAGGGTACATTATACAGGACAGGAGTGATGGCCGCTGTGTCAGTGGCCTTTAATTGATTTATTTCATGGTGTGGAACAACATGTCCAGGACCAGTTTTGTGTCTTATTCTCATGAATCTGATGCCCTCCATCCTCATTCTCCAACTTTATCCACATTAACACAAAAGCTTGGTGCTATGAAGACGTACTGGCACACCTGGATGACATATGGCTGACTCCCCACACACTGTATGGAGAGTTTGTTGACTGCATTTTGAGCTCATCAGGAAAGAGAAAAATGCGTTTTCGACACTACCCACATCACATTTTCTGGGTGTTAATTGCGTCATTGCTGTCACATAATTAAAACATGCTGCATCTCCTCCAGATACATAAGCATTCAGTGCAAAGCCCTGTTCACGATGCACTCGGGCGGCTGTAGCTCAGGTAGTGAAGGGGTTGTCCTGTAGCTGATGTGTTCTCAGACACTTTCAGTCTCAACCTGCTGTTATCAATATTTTTCTGCTAACATTACAATTAGTACTGTGAGGGTGAAATGTGAAAAGAAAATATGAATCAGTGGTTTGAAAAAGTGCTAAATCAATAAAGGTACACTGAGTTCACTAAAAAGGAGGAACTCGGCTGACTCACCTCTTGTTGGTTAATGGTAGGTTAACAGCCAGAAACTGTGCCTGGGCCCTGTGCAGGACTAGTTAAGGGTCCATTGTTAGGGTTTGAGTGGGGGTGGAAGATGCTGGGAAGAGATGAAAGGACAGAGTTGTAAGCAGGTGAGAGCTGATGGCTCAGCCCTCCTCCTCTGTTTAGAGACGAAACGTCTTCAAAACAAAATCCTTGAGTCCAGTTTCGTCATTTTAAACTCTTGGACAGAACCTCAGTGTGAGGGTGTTGTACAGAGTGGACCTCTAATTGTTGCTTTGATGACATACTCTTGTCTGTGCCGTGCCCTGTGTCCTCCTGATGTCCAGTTCTGACCTGGGTTGGTGGGTGTTCCTCAGGTTTTGCGTCTGCTAGTGTTGCTGCTTGACATCTTAAAGAGCTACTTTCAAGATCAATCTAACTGTATGATTTAGATTATGGTGTAAGACGGATCAAAATCAAGGCAGCCAGAAAAAGAATCATAGCTGCAGCTGGTTTTCCTTCATGGTCAGAACCCACTTGTGCTTCAGAAAAAAAAAGAAAAGACCAAGAAATGGAGAATTTTCTTTTAAAATCTGACCTAAAACAGCACACCTACATGTCCTCAGGGCTGTAACAACGAGCCATGTAGGTGAATGAGAATATACCCAGGATGCCATTCCGTGATGTGACATGATTATTAGTCTTGGGTCAGACACAACTAGTAGACTTTGTCCCACTCTAATGGCCCACTTTTGAAAACATGATCTGATTTATCTTAATGGTAAAAAGCAATAGATTCTTTGCCTGAGGGAGCCGGCTCCCACTGAAACCCCAGCGGTGGACGACCGCTGAGAGTTATTGGCTGGTATATGTATGTCACTTTATTGGTTTAGAGGATTTGATAGTTATCCTGTGGCTCCAGAGATGTCAGGTAGTCTGTTGGTTTGAAGCGGTGGGATGGATTAATGTTGGATTAATGCTACCATAGGGATGAACTTACTCATTTTAATTATGTTAAGACTAAGAATTTTAGATTATTATGGGCATGGCAACTATGAGTCCATCTCTTTGCTTGTATTGGGTGGTTGATGTTGCCAAACCACCATCCAGTCTTCCCAGGAGACAGTGAGTTCCATCATGACAGCTTTTTGAAATGACATTAGTAGAGAGCAGAATAGTGGTTTAAGGTGACACTGAAGGCCAGACCTCTGTTGTCCCACTGTTGGTAAAGATGTAAATCCAGGCTGGGCCTCTGCCCAGTTGGCATTGCCTTGGTAAGCATCCTTACCAGGTGCCTGAACTGTCTTCTCTCAATGGGGAGGAGCAGAATCTGACTCTTCAGATTTAACCTGGAGGGAGCACGCTGTCCTGTTTCCAGGGGAGAATCTGTGCCTGCGAACCACTCTGCTGTGATGGTGGAAGTATCAGAATAATGTCACTGAACCAGTTAAACAGATGATGATCATCCAGTGGCTTATTGACCTGGATTCAAATATCAGCTGTGGGTCATGACGCCACTTACTGTAGTTGCAAATCTGTGGATTAAAGGTTTTAATCGGAGAGAAGTCGCGCTCTCAAAGTGCTTTGGTGAAACAATCATGACAGGAAATGTGAATTAAGAGGCCAAAATACAACATCGTCATACCTGTCTGGGCTGCACTTGTTAAAATAAAACAGGGGGTTGTTTGTCACATGTGGCACGTTGCTCGTCAGTAGTGCTGGATGTCTTGCTGTGGTGGTCCACAGCAGCGCTAATAAGAGGAGGAAGAGGAGGAGGAGGAGGAATCCCTGACCTAAATGAGGCGATGCTGCCGGTGTAATGAGGCAGACCTGTCTGAGCACAGCGTGAACTGTGGTTCCATCTGAATTATTGCTGCTCCTTCTGAGTCAACTTAGTTTACTGATAGATTATTAAGATTACATTATGTCAGACAAATCACCATGTTATTGCTTATAATAAAAAATAACAGGAACTTTTCTACTGGGTGAAATAAAACGTGTAAGTTCTGTATACGTTTTTGCTCCTAGAGGGCAGAATAACACAAATAATGCATAACTTTAAGTCTTAATGTAATTTAAATAAGTGAGAAACATCAGCTCCTGCACAGTGGAATATATCAACAGAGGCGAAATCGTTTTGTAACATGGAAATCCCTGAGGATTGACTCACTTTTTGTAGGCAGCTCTAGTGGCCACTGGAGGAACTGCAGTTCATGGCACTTCCATGTTGGCCCTTATTTCTCAGCATAAAGGGTGCCGGTTGTGTTTGTGTTGAGACAAACATTAATGAGAATTTGGTTTGTGCAACATAACTTCTAAAAAGTCTGTGGTTTTGATGGCTTTGTGACAACGTATCTGCCATTTTCTTGGCACCTGTGAAACAACGCAGGTTCTCTTTTAAGCTGCTCAAATTGTAGAAGGTTGGATGGTGACAAAGTCTTTGCTCCAGACTTTCATGCAGCCGTCTGTGGTATTGTTGCTTTCTTTTATTAAAGTTGCTCCAACATAATGCAATCGTTATCGGCTACATGCCACGATTAATCGTGATTACTTTTTTTGCCAAAATTGCCCAACCCTACTCCAACATCAATTGACTTGCATAGCAAAAAGATGGTGGTTCTCTCATATCTCCCTGTATATCCCCCTGTTTCAGTGGCTTGGATATCAGTTGTCCTGGAGAGGATGGTTTCCACACTAAGGTTGTGTTCAGCTGTGCCACATTTATATTCCGGGAGTCTTTCAGAGTGCTTCCGAGCATTGCCTGTCCAGGCCATAGACTTCATGTAAAAAAAAAAAAAAGAAGTGGACTCCAGCTACTACAAAAATTTGAAATATGCTAACAAGAACCTACAGAAAGTGAGGGAGGAAGAGGAGGATTGCTCTGCTACACTTTGGGTCTCTTCTTCATGTGCGGACAGGCTGTTTAATGTGACCACAAAACAAAAGAATAAACTAAAAGCATCTGAAATGAATTTCTCGAACATGCTGCACCTCTGAGATAAAAAAAAGGATTTTAGTCTTAGTTTTAGAGCTGCTTCAGTGCTCTTCATCCTCCACCTCACCCCCCTGCCTCCTGCACCCCCCCCTCCCCACACCTCCCTCGACACCCATAATAGAGTATTCATTACTGTAGACAGCCTAGTAAATGTCATCTCGCCTGGCCGCGCCGCGCACGTCCATGTGTACTGAATATATAACTTATTTATTTTCATAAGTCATCGGCACTTAATTATAAATGACGCCGGCTGCTCCCCAAGAGGGTCCTGCTGCATGCTGGGATATGTCCCCCCCTCCACAGCGAGGTGCTGCTGACTGGCGTGTGTGTGTGTGTGTATTGCTGACACACAAACATTTCATTTAGGCATCTTTTATGACGACGAGCATTTAATATTTTTATGGTATATTTTTCTCAGTTGTGTTTTTCACTCATTTTTGCATGTTCACTGTCAGGAAATGGGGCTGTCTGCAGCCTGTCTGTTCCCTTGTCCCCTTAATCACAGACCTGGCAACCACCTTAAGTGAATGATGGATTATTCCAGATTAACCCTTTCACCCCTCTGCTTCTTCATCAGTGCAGAGCTGTGCTTGGTGGCGAGAAAACTGCCGAAAAATGGGCAGAATGGTCTGACTGTTCATGAGGACACTGGTGGTTTTTAACATGCCTCAATTAAATTTATTAATTAGCAATAGCAAGACTGTCAAAAAACAAAAAAAAATATGCACTTCTTGTATCTTGGAAGCCATTTATTTATTTTGCAGGATTTACAGCTGGTACTTTCTGGACTTCATGTTGTTTTTCTGCTCAAAAACATGTGGACCTGCCATTTTTTGGTTGGTAGCACCTCTGGAAACCTGAAAACATTTTGTACCTGTTTGATTCTAGTTTATTTCTGTTTTTTTTAAAGATCAATAATCAAAGAAATTCATGTTTCATCTCATCATTTCACACCTTTATGGCTCAGTTTTCTCTCGACTTGTATGATTATGATCGTGTTGTTTCCATAGACGTACAGGAAAATTAGTAAAACTGTGTGAGGCGTTTAAAAAAAAAAAAAAAAAGCCCCAAAATGGTTTGGCGCTCTGTGTGTGCGCCCTCCTGTGGTCACATGAAAAAGTGTCAAACCTTCCTCTGCAGTTCTGAGTCCTTGGTTCTTCTCATGAATGTATGAATATGAAGCAGGTCAAGCGCTCGGTGAACCCTCACTGGATAAATAAGGATTAAGAAATGCAGAGGCGGCCTTGTACTGTTAGCTGGGAGTGTTTTCATCTCCCCGGTGGTGTTTTATTAGCTCAGTGCTGTGAGGCCCGCTTTGCTGAAGCAAGACGATGTAATCAACAAAGAGCTCCAGGGGGATTTAGAAGCAGAAATTGGATACACATAAGAGTGTGTACCAAAACACAAGATCAGAATTACACTAAGGATCCCTTTGTGGTAATGTGATTACTACATTAACCTTTATTCTTACAGAGAAAATGGATTAAGTGCTTCCTGTCCACCCAATAGGCAGAATGCCAACGACTCCTAAAATGATGCTTCTGCTCAGGTCAGCCGAACACTCCCTGAACTTTTGTTTAAGCGACTCAATCATAGCTTCTGCTGAGAGGTGAGGAATATATGACAGATTCTTGTTAGAGCATGCACGCTGCATTGCTTTTCCCTGATAAAGAGCAGGAGATTAATTTGTTAAGGGATTCATTAAAACTCCATTAAGCCTCACAGCTTGTGGAATTCAGGTATTTTAACAACATGTAAATTAAAAACTGAGTATTGGAGCCCAGCGCCGCCTGCAATGTATTCATTTATGCAGCTTAACAATCTCGTCTCTCACCTTCTTGTCACCTAAAATCCTCTGACGCTGCCCTCAGCTCTCTCACACAACACACACACAGCTTCTGGTACTTTGGGCTCTCTGTCCAGGAGAAGAGTCTGGCTACTTGAGGCAGGTAATCAAGCAGGGATTAGGTGGCTGTGGCTCCTTAGTTTATGCTGTCTATGCTGATCGCTGTGAGCGATCAGCATAGACAGCACAAATCTCTCTCTCTCACACACACACACACACATGGTTGAATTTACCTACCAGGTGGAAGTAATGTGTAATAATAAGCAGAATCAGAATTCCTTTATTTATCCCAGAGGGGAAATTCTATTATTTATTTATTTATTTTATTAAATAATTCTATTTATTTGTATTTGTAAAATGTAAAATTTAGTTTTTCACATTTTATAATTATCTGTCAGTTTCCATGGTTCAGAAAGGAAGAGCCCAGAATGACATGCAGCAGTTGGTCGCATCCCTCGCTGGGGGTGGTGCTCGTTACCGAGGCAACCTAGAAAAACATGGAGGAGAAGTTTGGCTTTTATGCAGAGTCAATTCAATTTTATTTAAATAGCACCTTTTACAGTCAACATTGTCTCTAGGCGCTCTACAGAAACCCAGAGCCTGAACCCCCGAGCAGGCAGACAGTGGCAGGAAAAACTCCATTTTAACAGGAAGAACCATCCCTTGTCTCTCCCTTGCCCTCTTCTAGCTAGCCTCTTCTGATTTCTAGTTTTCTTCTTCTTCAGTGGAGCAATGCTGTCTAAAACTGAGTGCCATGTGTCTGCAGTGTTGTTGACAGGAGTAATATTTAAGTTGGTTCCCCCTTCAGTATTTATATCCTAAACACATCTTACATTATCTCTGAACTCTGCTGTCATAGACCTTTACCTCATATGCTGATAGGTCTGGGAGAGTGAGATCAAATGTTATTAATGACAGGACAGGAGTCTCAGACCACACTAGCAGGTTTCTTTAGCTTCTAGCCCGTAGGTGAGAACCAGATCGTGTGAACTGTGACCAATACTGAATCTAAGAGTCAAAGGCAGTCTTCAGACGGTCAGAGTCGACGTCCATATGAACGTTAAAGTCACCCACTGTAATGACTTTATCTGTGCTGAGCACGAAACTAGATAAGAAGTCTGAGAACTCAAGCGGGAATGAGCAGTCATTTGTATTTAATGTGTTTTCAACTGCATTTACGCTTATGTGTCGCCTGCTCTGGCCCCCGAGATGCACTTAACTGTATGGTGTCGCCTTTACAAGCTGCAAAACAGAAAAACAGAATCGCCAATAATGTGGTTAAACACCAGCCTCCGTGGTTGAAAGTCTCACACCGTGTTCTCCATTTGATTTTTGGCGGCTTTAATAATGTTTGTCATAAACACAACAGTCAGTGGGTGACACGGTTACAGCGGATGGCCCCAGCAGCACATCTGTAAAACACCATCTGGCCAAAAGGACAAACAGTCAGTCAGAGTAATTATCTGAAAATGAATGCATCTATATTAAACCTGGATCAATGCTTCTAAGAAAAGAAGGGCTGGGTCATGTAGTTCTCACTGCACACCATCAGTGTGTGATTAGGAAAGGTAATGGGAGTGTGGTTCACTGCCTGAAGTCTCAGTACAAAATGTTCCCTGTTCAGTTCCTCCCCAGTTAACGGTGACACCTTCCTGCAAATGAACGTTATTAAAAGGCTCACAGGTCGGTTATTTAAAACATTTATTCATTTCCTAAATGATTTACTGTACAACTCAATATCCAAGAGTTTGAAGTCAAGGCAACAGGAGCGGTAGAAGTTTCCTGAAGACATTTCAGAGCTGATGAAGCCACAAATATGGAGGAGGAGGGGGGAAGGAGGAAGGGGTAGGTGACCTGGATGATTGGGAGGATTCAGAGACGTTATTATTGGTGATATAACTTTGATTTTTATTGTACAAACTAAAGTTGGCATAAGTTCTGTGTTTTCCTGCAGACAGGCTGGAGATGATGTCTTTATCTCTTTTATATTAGTTTATAATATTAAACTCCACAATTGTCTAATACCTGTTGACCTGTTCGGTCCAATTGGACTACTACCTCTGCTATAAGAGGAAGAAGGAGCTCTGTGATCATCAATTATCTATTCTGGAGATCCATTTGCAAAGAAATGATCTGTTTTTGTAGGCAGGGTCCAAAATAATCCATCAAACCTTTTAGCCTTCCTTATGTAAAAATAAATGTCTCTCTCTGTTTCAGACAAGTTCAACGCCTACGTGACGTTGAAGGTGCAGAATGTGAAGAGCACGACCATCACGGTCCGTGGAGACCAGCCATGTTGGGAACAGGACTTCATGTTGTGAGTACCCCTGTGCTGTCTGCTTTTCTTAATGTTTGCGTTGTGCTGAGGGAACGCTCCTCGTTTTTCTGCTTCCTCTGTGGCGTGTTGTCACGTACTGTATGTTGGCAGCAGCGTGTACGGCACCAAACTCCTGGGACGTATTAAGACAAATGCAGAGAGAGATTGGAGCTGCAGAGTGTCTGTCAGGGTGTCGATGAATGCAGGCCAGGTATCACGGCGCGCGCTGACTTGTTAGCTGGCTTTAATGGGCCTCTCTGAAATTGAAAGGGAGCGCCGGCCACCTGTGGGACTCCAGCCCGGCCGGCTGACACGGCCCCGCTAAATGGGAATTTGTGGTTTGGAGCAGGATGGATGGAAAGTGAAATTACATGCCGAGCCCAGATAAGTGGATGAGTCAGTGATAAATCTAATGAATTGTCTGGCTCAGTCTGATTCCGTGGAGGGGAGGGTTACAGATGTAGCTGATTTGGAAATCCCACTTCACATTTTATGCTTGCTGCAGCTCCCCGATGAGGAGTTATTTCAGAGGAAGGATCACCAGCTGATGGAGAGGCATGATTACAGCGGGTGTCTGTTGGGCGGTTTTACTCGACTGGCTGCAGCATGTTTGCTGAAAGGCATTTTATTTTTTTTTGTCCCTTAAAACAAAGGTGGTAAAAAGAGACTTTGCTCTCAGCTCAGCTGAATCATGGTTCATCATTCTTCACACAAACAAACCCTGCATCTGCAGATCCTTTTAAAGTCAGTGTGGGCGGCTCCAGTCGTCACCGTGTTGACAGCATCCTCCTTAAACTCCCAGTCAATAGTTATCCTCATGGATAACCATCATGGATCCTCACGTTGCAAGATAGGAAGGACTAATTATGTTTAAATTAATCGAACTATCATGGTGGATTCATGTGTTAAATACTGATCAAGATGCATGCTTTCATCAAACATGTCATTTATTTAACTCAGACTAGGAGCGAGGGCCGTCTCTTGTACCTTTTCTCTTCCGGACTCTACCCCTGAAACGTGATTTTATTTCAGCTAAGTATCTCTGCGTCCTCAGCTTTCATTCCTCAGACGTTCTGCGGTTGTGCCCTCACCCTGAGGAAGCTCGGCCTTACTGATGTTTCCTTCCGTTGTCACGCTGCTCCCAGACTTTGGATGATTATGTTGCTCTTTTGAAATGTTTTCTTGTCACTTTCTGGTCCTAAAATTACACATGCACAAGTGTCAGAGATAGTAGAAGAAGACAGATGGTTCACAGCATGAAAAAAAAACATGCAAGCTAATTTTGTTGAATGCTTTGAGGCAGTTTTTTTTTTAAACTGGTTTGCAGACAGACTAGAATATAGAGATGGAGATGGAGAGCATCTAGAAACATGACAAAACAGCTGGAAAAAAACTTCAGCGATACACAGTAATCCCTCCTCCTGTCTGACTGTGACACACACACTCTTCTGTCAGTAATGTACTGCAGACTGATCCCCGTACACTTGATTAGAGACAGGATTGGAGAGATTGACTTTGGATCCACATGATTACACAAGTCTCTCAATCCTTACACAATACTCCAGAGTCTGTACATTTTTCTCCTCATCAAGTCATTCTTACATATTATCACCTCATATGACTATAATGATTGAAAAAGGAACCCCCGCGGCCTCCTGTGCTAAACGGCTAATTAACCACTGAGTGTCATTAGCAGCAGTCGGCCTCGCCGGAGGGGGGGCGGCAGCAGTGTGCTGCTTTTCCAGCTCAGCTGGAGGCTTCAAAAAGGACTTTAGCAGCAGAATGACAGCAAGAGACTGACTTGTTTGTCTCAGATTGTGCTTCAAATAGTTTTAATGTATTCGCATAAATGAGAACATAACAGAGAGGCAGAGAGAAAGTGTGGAGGTCAAGCAAAAGCACCTCATGCTGAAGGACAAAGGAGGAAATCAAGCTGATGCAAATGACGGGGAAATCACTATAATAATACTCATGATAATAATTATGCTTTTACCAGTCTCCAGCACTGACTCTTGGTTTCAAAGCTGCCAGCTCCAAGCTGAGAAAGTTATTTTAGAGGAAGTGATTTTCATTTTTATGAGCTTTTTGGTGCCAGCTTTTTTTTTGTTTTTGGAGCTTAAAATACAGCAAGCATAAAAAAATAATTAAATATCACTCACATTGCCAACAGTCCTAATGTGGTGGTGTTGCTTGGGAACGGTGACCTGCTAGGTGCTCGGTGCGGCGACTCTGCCAGATGTGCAGTCTGACTCTGTGACATGAACCTCTGAGGCACGGCCCAGATGAGTCACATCTGTAAATGAGCAGGTGGCCTCACTGTCTTAATCCGTTCCTGCTAATAATCCAGAATGACTTCAGATAAAAGTTACTGTAGCATGTGGTGATGTGCAAGTCCTCACCAGGAAAAACTTAAGGTGAGGTCCATTTTCAGTCCTTGAAAAAGGGAACTGACGGGGCGGTGTCTGTACCTCTGCATACATGCAAACATGGACTTTAGGCTATATTGTCCCATGATTGGATGATGTGTCATATCTATAGGATGTATTATTGACTAAATGGAGCATTCTGATATGAGGGCGTGATGTGTCATCTCGTCTCACAGGTCGGGATTAAATGAGGTTAAACTGAAAAATTTCCTGTTTTCATGCAGAGGTGTTGTTGTTTTTTCTCCTGTTTCTTGTGGAATTATGAAGCTTGTATCCAGGATGTGTCCTAAAAGCTTCCAGTTAAATTATGTGTCATCCAAAAGAAACTTGTCGCTGCAGACAGCGACTCCACCAGCTGTCCCTGCCCGGTCCCGTGCAGCTCTGCACCGTCCCCTCTTCCTCCAGCATATATTTAATCTTTCTGCACTCGTCTAAAAGTTGAAAGTAAATTTCCTCCAAAAACGTGGGTGTACGATTGCAGCAGAGGATACGTTTTACATCACAACAGATTGACGTTGTATTGGTCCAGAGCTGCTCTGTCATCCTGGCCTGGACCAGCTCTGCTGGGGGACAGGCACAGCTGGACAGAGGCTGAAATATGGTTTCCATTTTCAGTTTGGACAGAGGCTGGCTCACACTCAACCATCCTGCCAAATCTGACACACTCCTGCCCAAACCTACAGAGTGCAGAACACTGAGCTTATTCCCAGCTGCTGATAGACACACACACACACACAGAGTTAAAGGTATTCATGTTTGCACAGCACCTTTTATTAATTTAAAGTCAATAATGAGACTTTCATTAAAGCAAATAGACAGTAAACAATGAGTTTTTTTGTTGTCTTAAGCAGCCTGGTGGTTAACACTTGACTCCCGGACGACAGTAGAGCTCTTCTTTGCCACAGCTACAGTTAGACGAGCACTCTTTATTTGTTTTGCTTTTTTCTCCTTTTTATTTTTTGTTGTAGTTTAAAGCCAGCCCTCGGGGAGGGGCGTCCTCCACCTGGCCTCAGGCATCAAGCAGCACCTGTAGTCAGCTTTTAGCTCATGTTGTTTTGGTGCCAAACAGCAGCTAAAAATGAAACTAGTGAAAAAAAGTGAAGAAATAATGATGAACAGCGGCTCCAGTGATCAGACACTAACAGTCTACCCGGTGCTTCACTGATAACCCTTGAACAGTGCTCATCATCTGTGTTTGTGTGCAGGGTGGGTTGGTTGGCTAGTGGGATAAGAGGTTAAGCAGCTGATCCCTCCATGCTCGGGGTCACCGGGCCTCACGTGCTCAGGATTGAACCCGTCCCTCTGTCTTTTGTTGCTGTCTGTCTTTCCGTCCCCACAGTGACTCATGAAGCTTTCAGGAGAGGTTTGTTCGGCCTTTATTGGAGCTCTTATTCCTCATTCTGTCCATCGTTCTGCGAACTGTCCTGACCTGCCGCGGAGTCTGGTTAATTTTTTTGACCTGATCAATTGATTGACAGTCATGATTCAAACAAACAGTCACATGTTGAAAATAGGCCTGTCGCGATAAGCAATAAATCAATTAATTGCACGATAACTTAAAATGGGCTTGGTAAGTCTCTCTCTCTCTCTCTCCCTCTCCCTCTCTATGCCAAAGAGCCTGGATGGCAAAAGGCGTCTCTCCGGTGCGTCGTAGCGTATAAAGCAGGGGTCTCAAACTCAGCTTACCTGGGGGGCCGCTGGGGGTCAAGCCGCTGGGTGAGGCTGGGCGCATTAAGTATTCCACAAAAAAAGGGTTTCAAATACTCCAAAAAAGGTACAACTGGTCCAATCTTCTCAATCTTTATTAATAACGGGTCAGAATAGGGATGCAAATTATTGATTAATTCATTAATCGTTAGTTGAATGACCTTATCGATCGTCTAACGATTAACTGATGAGCAGCGATTTTCCTGGGCCTAAATTTCCCTCAGTTTCACTAAGATTAAAATCTAAATACTGTTTACTAAATAAAAACTGCATGCCATATTCCTTAATGAGTGATTTGCTGTACCATTGGGGATACAGTACAGACAATGACATTTATGTAACTTAGAATAACAGCTCCAGGAGTGAGGCGTGTGCACAGCTTGTTTGAGTTTGAGACCCCTATGCTAGTTGATTTGACTTAACTCCAGGACAACAGATGATGAAGCTCGTTTTAATGTGTTGATTCTTCAACAGCAGATTCTTCATTTTGTTAAACTGTACATTTATTTTAAATGATGATTATAAATCTAAACTCGAGAACAAACACATGACCATCAATCAAGAGTTTCTGCTTCATGTTCATCATCATCATCATCATCATCACTGATCTACACTCACAGAGAGAGACACACACACACACACTCCCTTAAAGGATCATTGACAGACAGGAAGACTGGGTCTCACATTTCTTTGTTGTTCATTCATTCTGATTCAAATCTACCAGAGTGTAACTATCTATCATTGTTTCTACTCACTATGAAATGTTTGTTAGAGCAGCCAGGTTAATCAAGGTGAAACTTTTTCCTCATCAAACTTGGATACATTGTTTTGTTTTGTTGTTGTTTTTGAAGACGTTTTGAAGGCCACTACCCCAAGTGGCTTCTTCAGTTCTGCAACTATTCTGGTTGGGAATCTGAGTTTTATGTGTTCTTTCTGGACACAGGATCTTGCAGGAACTCACATGACTAAGATCCATATAGTTGGTTAATGCTCAGAACGACCAGAAACTGTGTCTGGGTCATGTGCAGGACTAGTTGACGGCCCCTCGTTAGAGTTTGAACTGGAGTGAAGTCTGCTAGGAAGGCTGGTGTCTCAGCCCTCCCAGAGGGTTATATCAATTTCACATAGACGGCTTCTTTGACTCCTCTTTCATACCATCTGTCCTCCCTGTGTAGGATTTGGACATTATTGTCCTCAAGGGAATGCCCACTGTCTTTGAGGTGGAGGTGAACTGCTGAGTCTTGTCCTGAGGAGGTGGCTCTCCTGTGCTGTGCCATCCTTCTGTGTGGTGGTTGTTTGGTTTCACCAATATAGAGATCAGAGCATTCCTCACTGCACTGGACTGCATAGATTACATTGCTCTGTCTGTCCCTGGGAGTTTTGTCCTTGGGGTGGACCAGTTTTTGTCTCAGTGTAGAGCTGGGTTTAAAGTGTACTGGGATCTGATGTGCATTGAAAATCCTTCTGAGTTTCTCAGAAACTCCTGATATATATGGGATGACAATGTTTTTCCGGCGTGACTGGTCCTGTTCTGGTTGGGTCTGCTGCTCTTTCCTTTTGCCAGCTTTCACCAGGGCCCAGTTTGGGTAGCCACAAGTTCTGAGAGCTGTGTTTACTTGTTTTTGCTCCTTGGTTCTACCTTCTGTCTCTGTGGGTATTGTTTGTACCCGGTGTTGTAGGGTCCTGATGCCCCCCAGCTTATGCTCCAGTGGGTGGTGTGAGTCAAAAAGTAGATATTGGTCTGTGTGGGTTGGTTTCCTGTAGACCTCACTGCTTGGGCCCCTGTCTGCTTCAGTGTGAACAAGGCAGTCGAGAAATGCCAGACTGTTGTCTTTGACATCCTCCCGAGTGAACTGGATGTTTTTGTCCACTGCATTTATGTGTTTGGTGAAGTGCTCCACTTCACTAGCTCGGATCTTCACTCATGTGTCATCCACATATCTGAACCAGTGGGATGGAGCTATTCCTGGGAAGGAAGCTAGAGCTCTAGCCTCCACCACTCCATCACTGTGTGGCTGTTTTTCATGACTGACTTTCAGGTCAAACGTTCTGTTCTCTGTTAACAAGGTTGCAGTCAACTTCAGAGGAAAAAAAGAAAAAGGCCACGACCTTTTCCTTCTGTCCACATCAACCTCTATTAG
Organism: Parambassis ranga; assembly: GCF_900634625.1. Lineage (NCBI taxonomy): Eukaryota > Metazoa > Chordata > Actinopteri > Ambassidae > Parambassis > Parambassis ranga. The sequence continues at coordinate 20,971,044 of NC_041030.1, forward strand.
TCTTTGGTCAGTGACTTTATCAAGTTATAATACCAGCAGTCTCTTCTCTGTTTTTTATACACATCTGGCTTCAACTGTCTGAACCTCCAGGCAGATATTAATCATATTTTGAATCACTGTAGGCTTATTTATTACTGAAACATGCACCTCTATAGAAACAAAGTCAGCGTGGCTGCAATTTATTTTATTTTATGTGACATTGTGACACTTTCAGTTCATCTCTTATTAAACCGTCTGGGCTACTAGAAGGAGGAAGAAGAGTTGCAGAAATTGTTGATCAATCAGTGGCTCTGGTGCTGCATAGCCAGTCAATTGGTACTGATAAACTAATAGAGGGTATGCACGAGACATCCCGGGGTGCAGCTACACCCACTGTGAGTGGCAGCGTTGTGTGACATCAGTGTGACATACCTGACACCACTTTGGTTGAAGTGAAATATTGATCATCTTTCATTTATTTAATAACATGTCATGATAATGAGCTGCATGTCCCTTAAGACAAAGGGAGGGACGATCGGCTACACAAAGACCATTTACATAATTTTTAACTAAATACGTTTAAATGTTATTATTTTCATTATATAGGCTCAAACAGACATTTTGTAGCTCCCCTCCAGTTCGAATCACAACCAAAATTGTTCTTATCACACACAGGCGTTTATTAGCAGGTCTTTGGACACCCGTCGTCATGCCAACATGCCAAACATGTCATGAGAACTAAAATAATATGTACAAATAATAAATTCTCACAGAGAATAAAACAATTTTCTCACGTAATCAAAGTAAACAACAGTACTTCAAATGATAATTAGCTTACAAAATAAATGACAAACGTACTGTGAATTATCATCTAACTTACGAACCTCATTGGCCTCATAACTCAAGGGGAGGTTAACCAATCTTCTAAAACGGTCTTGACAAAACAGTGAAGAATTCCTTAGCATTTCTTTATCTTCTTCATCTTCAAAAAAAATCTTAACGCAGTCAGTTCTTCCACATGGCATTCTTTTGCGCATGCCACACCAATGCACACCAATAAACAGCAATGACCTCCCACACTCCGACTATGCACCATCTTTATTTAGTTTCAAGGCTTTTGGAGCCTTCAGGTTTTTGTTTCCTGGATGTTTCTGGCATTGGAATCAGGTATATGAAGGGAAGCTGTGGCTCAGGCGGTGGAGCGGTTGTCCATCAACCACAGCTCAAAGACACCCAACCCTCAGTTACTCACAATATCATGGAGTACCTTTTGAGTAGGTAGAACAAAAGCACCATATAAATATACAACATTTCATATCGGGTATATATAAATGTCCACATGTCAGTGTTCATGGACCACTGCTTCTTTAGTAAATATGGAGGATCACTGTGGAGCCCAGCTGCCTTTAATTTAAACTGATGTTTATCTATTTTCACATTTTCTACTGAAGGCAGCCATGTTGTTGGTTGTTTTGACACTCTTGAGTGAGGCGTGAGTGAGTGTTCTGGTAGCATCTGTACATATACACTTTATATCACCAAGTAAATGCATATAAATGAAACGAGCTGCTCCTAAATCATTTTGATGCTCTTACTCTGGAGTAGGACCAGCAGCTTCTTCTCTTGTTTAAAGCTTCTCCTCACAGGAACATGTAAAAAGCTGTTTCACCTGTTGTTACTTAGTGAAGTAACAACACACACACACACACACACACACACACGCACACTCACACATTATTCCTCTGTAGCCTCATGCTCAGTAAAAACACTTTTTCTTTCCAATTTCTTTCTCTGCCCTTAAACACTAGATGGCTGTGTGTTAGTGTGCAGGGTGTGTGTGTGTGTGTTTGTGTGTGTGTGTTAAAAATACACCATTTCAACAAACCATTCCCTCAATAATGGATGGGCTTTGATGGAGGGCATACGCCATTGTCGGATGTAAAGCCGCACACGCGTCGGGCCTGTGAGTCAGAGACAGGCTGCAGACAGGCTGCACGGATGGACAACGTCAGACCTGATTCTAATCCTGTTTGGGGTTTTAGGTTTCATAGTTTCTATTAAATAATCTCATGGATTAAAATCAGCCATTCTCTTTTTTTCCTTTTATTTGAGGCTGATGATACGAATCTGACTTTCAAGTTATGTAATTTATTAGTCCAGATTAGTGGAGGCCTTCAAACATGTAGGAACAATGAAGAAGCTGAGTGCATGGCTGAAACAACATATCCCAAGATTCATTGCACACCACTGACAGCGGACTTATTATGTCAGTTGTTTTCACATGTTGGTGAACTATTTAAGAGAATGAGTAACCGTATTAGTACAACTTAAAATCCAGGAGCGAAGCATTCATCCAGTCTGATGTGTTTCCTTTGTTGGTCAGTGAATCTAACATCCTCCCACCCAGCCAGACTTTATATGCACTTTTTTTTACACTTTTTGCCACCAGAGGGCACTTAAACACCAGTTATTTCAATTGTCCTAAAGTGAGCCTGTCCTCGCTGTGAAAATGGAACATGAAGTCGATTTTTCAGTCAGAAAATGGAACATATGTGCATATTTCTCTGGCTGTTTTTATAGTGGTGGTGGACCAGTGCCATGGCAACCAAAAATGGTTCCTTGTACAATGTATTTAATGTTTTAGGACAAACCATAATGTTTACCTGAATCCTTATCCTGATTCATTTTTATGGCAAAAAAGGGGAATGTGAACCTCAGACCCCTGAGTGAAGGTCCACTGGCTGCCTCTACCTCCACCATCCTCCACCTACCTCCTAACATGGACCTTTGCAGCTGTTTCAGTTCTATGATCAGATCATATCAAGCAACACGATCAGATGTTCCATTAGCATGAACAACTATGTGGTAGTGTGGGTATCCACCAACTGAGAGGTTGTTGGTTTGAGCTCTGGCCCTGCTTGCATGTCGATGGGTCCTTGGGGAAGACACTTAACCCTAAGCTGCTCCCAGTGGTGCTTGTCTGTTCGAACATTTTAAGTGTGAAGTAGCTTTAAATACCTTTGCGTAGGTAGAAAAGCACCATATAAATACGTTCTTATGTCTGTTGTTTATCTGCCCATTAGGACTGTGTCCATTGGATGTGTGTCTGTGATGCTCAGATATTTAACAGCATATTCTATGGTGGTTGTCGATTTGTTAAAGCTTCAGCTGCAGATATGCAATCCTGAGACTGATCCAGTCATGAAGGTTGACCTTGTTGTGTTCATGAGAGTAAAGAGGACCACGTTTGAAGGCTTCTGTTCTGGTCTTTGAAACACACTACAGTTTGAATGGACATGATGAGACGCACAAAAAAAAACTAGATGATGTCCGTCCTCTGCTGTCATCACAGTACGATCTCACTGTTACAGACACACAGGCGTGTAAACAAGCAAACACATGAATGGAGATGGTTATCAATAATCATGCAGCATTTAGGAGAATCATCAACATTTGTGTTGAGTTGACTGACTTCACACACACACACACACACACACACAGGCCCACACTTCCCACCTAGCATCTCCCACCCACCCTCTCCTCTCCTCTCCATCATCCCAGCTGTGAAGAGTCATCGGAGATGACTGACAGCCAAACTGAGGCGAGATGAATATGAATGGGACTGTGAATATGAATATGCAGATGAGGAGAGGAGACAGTTTGTCTTCTCTTTAAGACAGATCTGTCAGAAAGTGACGGCTGTCATTCTTCGCCCTCGCTGTTGTAGGTGAAAGCTGGCCCACTTACTGACCTGATGTCAGGAGCAGGATGCTGCACACAGTTTAGCTGTTAGTGGTGACACAGTTTTATTATTTTATTGTATCTGTACTTTTTTACCTTTGATATATTATCATTAAATCATCATAAACATTTATTATTCTCTGATACTTGAGCTGTATAACCTGATTGATTCATTGATTGTCTGTGTGTGTCTCCTCAGTGAGATCAATCACCTGGAGTCGGGTCTGGTGGTGGAGCTGTGGAACAAAGGTCTGATCTGGGACACCATGATCGGGATGGCACTCATACCGCTGGACACCATCCAACAGAGTGATGAGGTAACACAACCCAAAGGTCCTAACACACATAAAACCAGAGGACCACTGGATATGAGCAGTGATAAGGTTATAGGCAGAAGGAATCAAAGCACGTGTGTAAGCACATATTCATACGCATCACCCATCAGACAGATGGTGCACTGTGGGTGCAGCGAGTAGGGTTAGGTGATACAGCCCTCGTTGCAAGGTCCCCACTGTCTCACAGAGAGGGTGAGGGGGTTCAGGGTGATTGACAGCTTCTCCAGCCGACCTCAGCCCCCTCAGCAGATGGAGTCCACCTTTGTCCTTCTTGCACAGGAACACCCAACATTTGATTGGCACTAAATTGATGCTGGTTGGTGCATTTCCAGATCTTTCTTTACACTGTCTCACAGACGGGTGTTAGATTAATTCAAGTGCAAAATTGTATATTTACAGTATCTGCTAAATTGGCTGGCTGTGCTAACAGCTCTCAAAATAAACAATGTTCCTCCACCAGCAGGTGCTCACTCATTTAAGTCTTCGCCTGTCAGCCCAGTTTTAAAAGGAACTCTCACAGTTGGACTGATTTTAGCACTCTGTGGTCTGGCTGTAGTCTTAAAGTGAGGCTGTCTTCATTAATAATGCGGTTGCAGTGTTTGGCTTCTCCACGGTTCCTCTCAGGTTCTTTGCATTCCTCTTTAGCCCATCAGCAAATAATTAGATCATCTTTGGCTCTCTCTGTCATCAGGAGGGTCCAGGAGAGTGGACGTCTCTGGACTCCGACGTGTTGATGAGGGAGGACCAGATCTGTGGCACCTCCAACCCAACGCCACACCAAGTGCTGCTGGACACTCGCTTCGAGCTGCCCTTCGGTATGTTTGTAAACTGTGAACCCACCCTCATGTCTCCTGTAAGTTTCCAGGCTCAGTGCGGGTCCAGGGTCTGATGGGATCTGATCTAAACTTTGTTTTAGAAGCGACCTCTGGCATCGCCTCTCTCTGTTTAATATCTATCTAATCTAATGAAATGGACAAAGAGGTGGAGCATGATTTGAGCTGAGGTGGGCGGGTTCATAGAGTCTGCCTCGGGTGGACACTTCAGGAACTGCAGTTTTTAGCACTTTGTGTTTGCTCCTGGGTACAAACACAAAAACGATGAGCTACACATCTTCAGTGAGGACCGGTTCTTTATCCTTTGCTCTCTTACAAAGACGCGTCATTGTCACTTTGTGTGTCTGACCCCTTTTTTAGGTTTGATGCTTTCACTACACAAGATGCTCCATCACTCCATCCATCACCATCTGTGATCCAATATGGCTTTAAAACCTTGTAATACTACGTAATGCCAAACACACAGTTTGCACAGAAATATGGTAATAATACAGTGTTTTGGCTTTGAAATAAGAACTGCAGTCTTGCATAATATTTATTCATCATTTCTCCAGGCACAGTTTATTTCTGCTCACAGCTGACTGCCATGTTTAATCCTCCTGGGCTTCCTGTAGAAACCCATCCCCACTCTGTGTGTATCAGAGCGAGGGAAGTACCATCAGGGTTCATGAAGTTTTGATGACATTTTTACTCTTTGTTTTTATTTCTGGAGCCTAAAGAGCAGCATCGCTTTGAATCAGTTTATTTTTCTGAAGGAGCAGGCGGTGCACCTCCCCACCACCCATGCTGCACTGCCTGGCGCTCCTGTTTATCAGCAGTCACCTGACGTCTGCTCCAGACGCTGAAGATGGAGATAAGATTGTCACTTCCACAGTTTTAGTAAACTGACAAATCCAGTAAAAAAGTCAGTGATCAATAATGAGCTGCAGAATAAGTTTGTCCCACAGGTACGACCCACCTACAGCACAGCTCTGAAAACCTACAGGAAGTCTGAAAACCTGCCCAAATGCTGCAGTTCACGTCAACATTCATGATTCACATATTTTTACACTCATGAAGTCGTCAAAGTTAGACAAACGTTCTTCGTTTTGGAGCTGACAGGCAGCTTCTTTGTAGAACTGAACCTCCTGCCTCCAGCGATGACACAATTAACAAAGTCAATATGGCAACTGTTCAGCTCCTTCCTTCATCCCAGGGAAGGGAGGCAGCAGTCTGAGGGGGGTAGATTTAGGTGACTGGGTGAGTTTAAAACTGTCAGATTAAACACCAGTGCTGACATTCAGTTTCCAATTACCTGAGAAACCAGAACAGTTATTGACTTCTAAGTTTAGAACTCAGCTCCAACCTTAGGCCGCAAACTTATCAATCAGCCCCAGTGAGCAGGCTGCACAGTTAAACCTCTACTTTTCATCACATAAACTATAATAAATGTTTGGGTCAGTGTGACAACATGTCAACACACCATAACAAAACATGTATTTAAATTTAAAGAATGAAAACAGAACGCACACATCAACGTATAATTAGGTGCATTTGGATTTGAAGTGCATTTATACTTAGTATAATTATAGAAGCAATAAATATTGACTTTATAATGTTCACACTGTTCTTCTTTGAGGCCTCATGCGTAGAAATAATTTTAGACAATCCTCAGGAAGAGACCTCTGTGTCTTTCAGTCTTCCTCTTCTCCTTCATGTGTTATTTGTAGGGCTTCTGAGTGTTTTTTTTATTCTATTTCTGGGCCCCCAAAAGGAAACCTCCTCATTAAACAGACATGAGTGTCTTAGATTTTAAGTGTAGCGTGCAGTGTGGATGGGACGGGGAGCACCGAGGAGCAGCAAGGGTGGAGCTACAGCCCCTCTGATCTTAGTTTTCCTTGTGCACATTCAGCCTTTCAGCCTCCACTTCTTCCTCCATCATCCCTCAACCTTTTCCTCCATTGCACGCCTCTGTATCTCCTTTTCATTCACCATTTATTACTTAAGATCCATATTTTCTGTGCAGACATTCCAGAAGACGAGGCTCAGTACTGGACCAGTAAACTGGAGCGGATCAACACCATGCGGATACATGATGAGGTAAGTTTTCTAAAAACGTCTATTTCCTGTTAATAAGTTATACATCAAGCTCTCTGTGACTGCAGGCTTTACGGGAGCAGTGAATAATCGTAAACATCTGACATCTGTGTGGTTTATGTGTTCCAACGATAAGTCAGTCTACAATGTTTACTTCACTATGGCCCCGTTCACACTGGAGAAAGTCATTCCAGCTAGAGTAGGATTGAGCCCAGACAGCCTTTAAGCTGGATGCGTTCACACCTATTTTCAAATCTGGCTAGCACACAGTTGTGTCCGCACTCAATCCGGCTTCATCCAGCGTGTTTGCTGTTCTCCAAACCACTAGGTGGCGCCTCGTAATATGGCTAATAATGTGGCAAGCCGGATTCGCTAGCCACATTTGCGTTCACACCTGAGCCACATTTGAGCCAATCCTGCTAGATCCACCTCTCGAGGGTGGATCTGGCCGGCTTGAAATCAAACTGGATTCAGCTGGATTGGAGGTGTTCACACTCGGAAAAAAACACATCTGGATTGATCTGGATGCGGCCAAATCCTGCTTAAGCCACATTTTTTCCCCAGTGTGAACGGGGCCTTAGTACATCCTTTAGTTATTGTTGGAGCTCTGCTCCCACCTAATGGCAGATAGTGGTTACTACGACAAAGAGGCCCTCTTGCATACTGTGCCTTCACCTTCTTCTCTGTTTTGTGTTAGTATCCTCTACCACAAGAGGTCCAGAGAAGAAGAATGGCCTCTGTGCCTTCCCAGTGCTGTGAGTATTCAGACCTCACCTCTTTGTTTGTTCATGGTTTTTTTATTGTTTGGACAAAAACATACATGCCAAGCAACCTTTACATAATGAGGGATGCAACCTAATAAGATAAGAGAAAATGAGATGAGGTCATACTTTCTTAATGACTGCAAAGAAATGTGTCATTACAGCAGCAAAAGGCAAATCAAATGTAAAATCTATTAATATTAATATTAAAATAGAAAAAAATATGTTTTTTAAGTAAGATCATAATATATAAAATTAGATACACTACCTGTAGAAAATAATAAAAATTAATAAAAGTCATTGAACAGGAATCATAAATGTGTGTGATATCATAAATTCTGAGAACTCCTATAGGACTATAAAGAAACACAGCAGCAGCTCTAGGACACTTAGTTATATTATGTACCTGTTAGGAGCAAAGGACATCTGTATCAGCCATGTAAGGGTTAAATGACACCCCTTAAGTGCCTCCTTTTCAGTTTAGTTCTGTCCCTTACTCATGTGACCACAGGTTGTGTCACTATCTGCTATTTTTAAGTGTGTTCATTTCCATGTGACGCACACGTCGGGGCGTCACCTCTTTCAGTCACTGGTTCTGTTCTTCAGTAATGAAGTTCACTTTTCTTCTTTGGAAACCTGCCTTCGTATCACCAGGCAGTTGGAGTTATTTTGGATGGAGTGACCAGCAGAGTATGTATAGCGGTTGTGTGTGTTTTTCCCTCTTTGTGTTGCTGCACTGTGCCTCTCCTTCCTTCCTACATCTGCATGTATGGTTGTTTTTTTTCATTCTTTGGATTTAGTAACACTTCACGGTCGATTGAGTCTTGAGTCAGAGCTGGTGGAGTGAGATTGTGTTGTTGTTCATTGTTCATTGTTTCTGTGATACATGCCTGCTACCCCAAGAGGGCGCCATTTATTCACATATTTTGTGTTTGTGAGCCATCCTCTCCGTTTGTGGGCTGTTTCTGTAATGATGCAGATGAGAGGTTTTGTGTAATCATCCTGTTTGTTTTCATCACAAATAATCTCATGAATCCTTTGCTGAAGTGTTTGTGTTGTGTTGCGCACAGCTTACGATGACCACGACAGCGCAGTAGACGACCGGGACAGCGACTATCGCAGCGAGACTGGAAACAGACCTCCACGGTTCCACAACACTCCCCAGACAAACTCATCTGTGCACCAGTACCCCATAGGACGCAGGGTCCAGCATCAGAGCCTGTCCCGGGAGTCTGACTCTGTACAGAGCTATGACATAGACTGTAGAGAAATGAGGGGACCCAGGTAAAAACACACACCATCACAGACACACACAAGGCCCTCAGAACTGCAGAACCATCTTTCTGTTATTTTGTTTTCCATCTTAACTGTTTACTTGCATGCACTCATTCTTTGCATGATCTTTTTGTTCTTATCTAATGCTTCATTTCTCTTTCTTCCTTTTTCTTTGCATCACTGCTTCCTGCATGGCACTTTTTTCTTTAACTGAAATCCAGGCGATCACACAGTAAAGGTGGAGTTAGAATAATCCCTGTTGATTCAGGAATGGGTGTGGAGGATTGGGAGAGTAAATATAAAGTAGCTGATTCATGTGTGTTGGATGATTATTTGGACGCTGAGCAGAAAATGTGGGAGGACGAGGATAAAAGCATCATCTACCGGATCGGTGACAGTTCATGTGAGTCCAAAGGTAGCAGGTTCTATCAGACAGTGGAGTTTGAGCCTCTGTCCCCTGACGATACACTGGAGACAAGTGGCGGGACGCACAGACAAAGACGTGGCTTTGGCAGCGGAGAAGTACGATTAGTTTATAAGGAAGCCGGCAGCTTTGAGGATGAATCGTCCCCTCCTGAGATTGACATAATTCCCTCTGTTAAACAGCTACGGCAGCAGGCGGATAGAGAAAGCCTTCTTTACAAGACCAGACTGTGGGCCAAAACTGCACTAGAAGACACACTTGAGAACTACGCAGCCTTCCGCGAGGAGGAGGCTGCACGAGAGGAGGCTGCAAGGATCAGCGGCAGGGGTGAATACAACTCAGTCGGTTCAGATGAGATGCAGTACTCCTTTGGGTCTGAGGAGGAGCTAGATGACCTGACGTTCACTGAGGGGGATGTTAGCTATGAATATGAAAGTTACTATAACCATGGCAAATATATGTCCCCTTATGAAGGCTTTTCAAGCAGAGTGAGGACAGGACGTGGACAAGATCCTACACTGTCTCCTGTAGAGGAACCAAGTGATGAGTATGTAGATCCAATGGATGAACTGCAGAGTCTGGTTCACTCAGTGTCTGAATACCTGGCTGTAAAAGAGGAGGAGATAAACAACTATGAATCAATGCCAAAAGCAGTCAGAAGAAAACTCCCACCGTTGCCGACTGAAGATAAAGTCGTGCAGCCTGAAGACAGCACTAGCAGTGAAGTCAAACCTGATGTCAAGGAGCACCAGGAGGATACTGAGGTTAAGGGGGTTAAGGAGGTTAAGGAGGACAGTGCTGTTGAACAGGGCATAGCTGGAGTAAAGAATGCAATGAGCTCATTGTTCAGCACAATCACAGGATCAAAGTCTACCACTGAGGTAGAAACCTCTGCCACAACCCCATCACCCCAGCCACCACAGGCAGACTCTGGTATTTCAAAGCTGCTGTCTTTCATTCCTAAAGGTGCTACTGAAGCCACAGAATCCTCTGGAACACCTGCAACAGAACCACCTACCTCCCAAGCATCCCCACAGCCTGAGTCTGGCATTTCAAAGCTGCTTTCATTTATTCCCAAAAGCAGTGGAACTTCCCCGCCAGTAGCCATAGTACCCCCAGCGTCTCAGGATCCCACAACAGAAAAAAAGTTTTCCCTTCAGTCTCTTCTTCCATTTCAATCATCTGAACCCAGTCGGCAAACTGACGCTGATCAGACATCAACGCAAGCTGGTACAGAGGCACAAGGCAGTGCGCCTGCTGCTGACCAGCCTACATCTGGATTTGAGTCCATGTTAGGAAGGCTCAGTCCTTTGAGATTGTTTTCCAGCGCACCACCATCTAGAGAGCCATCACCTCAGCCATCAGAGCAAAGAAGTGCATCTGCTGCAAGCAGCGACTCCCAGCAAGGCCCTGTAAGCAGAGGCACAAGTCCCAGTCGGCAGGGGTCGCAAACAGAGCGACAGTTATCAGGTGAAACGAGGCCAGGCTCAGGAACTGGATCAGTTGAACTTTTGCCAGACACAGGAAGTGGGTCACTAGAACTTCTTCCAGAGGCACAAGGCAGTGCGCCTGCTGCCGACCAGCCTACATCTGGATTTGAGTCCATGTTAGGAAGGCTCAGTCCCTTGAGATTGTTTTCCAGTGCACCGCCATCTAGAGAGCCGTCACCTCAGCCATCAGAGCAAAGAAGTGCATCTGCTGCAAGCAGCGACTCCCAGCAAGGCCCTGTAAGCAGAGGCACAAGTCCCAGTCGGGAGGGGTCGCAAACAGAGCGACAGTTATCAGGTGAAACGAGGCCAGGCTCAGGAACTGGATCAGTTGAACTTTTGCCAGACACAGGAAGTGGGTCACTAGAACTTCTTCCAGAGACTGAGTCATCTGGCGAACTCCCTGATATTCAGCAAAGAAAAAGCTCTGCTGTTTCAGAACCAAAACCTGAAACTAGTTCAGAGGAAACAGGATTCTTTAGTCCGTTTAAGAAATCCCTCTCTAACCTCATATCAACAGCGCCTCCAGAAAACTCCTCGCAGACTGATACTAAGCCTGCAGAGGAGACATTTTTAGGCAGCAAACTCAAAATACCATTTTTCTCCTCGGAAAATGTTTCCACGGCGACTCCTCCGAAAACAGAAGGAGGCATGCTGTCAGGGATTCTGAAGTTTGCAGCTGGTGAAGATGCCAGTGCCCAATCAAAAAGTCCATCACCTGCGGCTTCAAGATCCCCCTCTCCAAGTCGTGCTGCACTTCTTGAAAGTGTACCAAAAGCAAACACAGAGACAGGTTGGTTTTCCAACCTTTTTAAGGCAGGCCCAAGTGAACCTACTAAGGAACCTGTGAGACCTCAAATAACTCCTACTGTGACACTAACCAAGCCTAGTGGTCAGACTGAGCCACATACTGAAGAAATTGGCCCTGACGCCACCACAGAGCCATCGTCTCAAGAACAAACATTGTCACCAAAAGATCCCCAGTGCACAGAGGATGTCCAGTCTGAATCGGATGTTACACCTAAAGGTCAAGAACCTCCCAAGACTTTAGAACAAGACAAATCACAACCTGAACCTCCACAGGCTCAAGGTATACTTTCTGGATTGTTGAAACTAGGTTCATCAGAAGATTCCTCACCTGGAAAGAAGATTCTGGGAGGGGATAGTCAGCCTCAGCAGGGTGGTTTATTATCTGGGCTGTTTTCATCACCGCCCCAGCCATCTCCACAAACACAACAAACTTCTGCAACCCAACAGTCAGGAGGACTTTTGTCTGGATTTCTAAAATTTGCATCTGATGTATCTGCTACTACAAACCAGCCACCATCATCAGGTCCAGGGCCTACTCAGAGTCAAGGACAGTCTGCTGCTGCTCAGCCACCTACTGGAGGACTCTTCTCTGGCCTCTTGAAAAAAGCTACCGACACGGTAACAGGTTCTCAACCAACACAGTCCAATCATGACTCACAACCAGGAGTGGGTGAGAAAACTGAAAAAATGGACGGACAAAACTTGAGTCAAGAGGTTACTCCTTCTACTCAGTCAACAGCCGAGAAAGGTCCTCTAGCCACAGACCAGGAACCAAGCCAGCAACCAAACCAACAACAGCAGACTGATCAAACAGCTGAAAAACTACCTCCAAAAGAAACTGCACCAACACCTCAACCGAGTGGATTGTTTGGTGGTTTGCTGAAACTCACAGAAACAGCTACCCAGCCATCAAGCGGACCTTCACAACCCACACAACAAACTCAACAATCAGGAAATGTGCTATCAGGATTGTTTAGTAAGATTGTGGAACCTAATCCTACACCGTGTCCACCACAATCAGAGCCTGGTGCTCAAGAAATAAGTCAAAAACCAGCGCAGCAAGCTTCTCCTAATCAAGGAGGCTTTCTCTCTGGTCTGTTTGGAATTAGTAACCAAGACCCGGCTCCAACAAACCAGCCTCAGCCCTCACAAAAACAACCACAGAGTGTCAACTCTGGAAAACAACCAAGCCCACAACAGGGCAATAGACAAAACCTGCAACAGCAAAACCCAGTCCCTCCACAACAGCCCCAAAGCGGCCCGGGGGGGATGCTGACAGGACTACTAAACAAAATTGCTGATGCAGGGAGCCAACCAGATCAACAACAGGCACAGAGACCAGGCCCTAAGACAACCCAACAGCCACCTAATCAACAAGGTGGTTTTCTCTCAGGGCTATTTTCAGCAGGGACTACTCCTCCTCCATCTCAGCAGCAGTCACCTGCTAGTCAACGAAACCAACAACAACCCCAACAAGGTAACAGACAACCTCTGCGGAGGCAAAACCAGATACCGTCACAACCTGTTGTCTCAGCACCAGAGCCACAGCAGGGTGGGCTGTTTTCAGGGTTTTTTAATAAACTAGCATCAGGTGATAATGCACCACAACCACCCACTCCACAGACTGGGTCTCAACAAGGAAATAGAGCTGCTGGTCCGAGTCAGCCTGCAGGTCAACAGTCATCTCAGACTAGTCAGCAGGGAGGATTCTTGTCTGGTCTGTTTGGTCCGTCCTCACCTCAACAACAACAACAACAGCCTGGCAAAATGGCAAGCCCTCAACCTACAACAACCCAGCAGCCCAGTCAAAGTGGAGGTTTACTGTCAGGCATTCTTAAGCTTGCATCTGGTGAAAATACACCACAGGAACAACAGCCACAACAACCGGTCCCGGCAGGTCACTCGTCTGATAAGTCAGGCCCACCTCCAGCCCAGCCTGAATCAGGGGGATTATTCTCTGGCCTGTTAAACAAAATCTCAGCTTCTGTAGATCAATCATCTACACCTACAGATCAGGGAAGTGTTCAACCAACAGAGCAACAGCAGCAGGCTCGTGCAGGACAGGGGCGACCACAAATCCAGAGAGCCAAACCAGTAGATGTGCATTCCTTCCAAGATGTAGCCACAGATAAGGAAACAAAAGGTCAAGCACAAAAGGGTTTTCTCTCAGGTCTGTTTAGTGCCACAGAGGATACATCATCAAAGACGGCACAGCCTCCAACTCCTCAACCTGTGAAGGAGGAACCAAAAACCAGCACAAGTACCACATCTCCTGGATTGTTATCCAGCATTTTCAAATCAGGTTCCACTGACAGTAGTACTTCTGCTCCTGGCAAGGAAAGTGAAAAAAGTCTTCTTGATCGATTAATGCCAAAATCTAAGGAGGACATCCCTATAAGTACAGCAACAGTGACAACCTCAGCTGGTGCAACTACTACAGCCACCTGTAAGGAACCACTGCCTTCTCAGATTTGGCAAGATCCTACAGTTTCCCCAACACAGCGTTATCTTGAGGAGATTCAGCGACTCTTGTATGGGACAGCGGAAGAGTACGGTTACAAGGACCTGCTGTACAACTTCACTGAGCATGGTGTTATTCCACCAGAGCTATATGACCATCAGTGTCTCATAGAAGCTCTTCTGTGGCAACAACTCAATGATTATGTCCTTGCTGAAGCCCTTGCTGCTCAAGTTCAGGAAAGCTACCAGACATGCCAAGGGACTACACAACCCACAGTTAGACCCCCCCAATGGGAGAGTAACATGTGGTTAAACCCTAAAGAAATGAACATCAGTGACTTCAACGTGCCGTCACATCCTTGGAGGGATGCGGCTTCTCAGCTTTTTGAGAGCAGAAATCGCTTTTTTGATCTGGAAGAAGATGTTGTTTTGTTTGACATGACCTGCAGAGACAAGAAGCCCTGGAGTAGCTGTGACCACTTAAATGATCTTAGTGTTCATAGAAAACCTTGGATTGTGAAAGGAAGTGCTCTAAATCTGTCCACAGAAAAACCCAAAACAAGGGTGAGTAGATGTCAGTCACTTACAGATGCATGCAGTGTACATGAGTTCAGCAAAGTAATAGAAAAAAGTGTTGTCAGCCATCATTTAAAAGATGAAGACTTCAACTTGAAATCAGCTCGGGAGTTTTTAAAAGGACTTGCTTCAAAAAAGGGTCCAATTGATTTAACCCGTGGTGCTATGGATTTAAGCAGGACTGCAGGATGTGTAGAAGATGAAATGCTATTGGAGGACTCTGAGTGGTATCAACAATGGCTTGCACTATTGGAACAAGGACTGTGGTGGCCAGCTGAAGCCGGGGACTGTGGATATTATGTTTATACAGACGAGGATTATATTTATTCTCTGCTAACTGATAGAGCTGGTAGACACCTCTACGCCTGTGCGACACCTGAGGAAACACAAGCTTTAGGAAATATCACAGAAAATATTGCTAACCTTCTGAAACAAAAAGAGATGGATAAAGTGACACTTTGTGGTTTTAAAATCCCCCTCTACACTGAGAACAATGCCTTTTGGATTCCAGGCCAGCAGCAGAGTAAGTTTGTGTCAGATGCACCGGTGGATCTAACTTCTGCTATGAAAAAAGGTGAAAAAATCATGAACATGAACTTGGAAAGCTTTTCTCAGATGTTTCAGGAATCTATATCTTCTCAAGCAGAGCAAGCTGTAGATTTTACAATGTACAAGCTTAAAAAGGTCAAAGTGGAGTCAGTAAAAAATACTTATAACTATCAAGAGGAGCCAATGGAGGCAGCTGATTTTACATTAAAGTCGCTAAAAGGGGGTCATGGAGGGCCATACTGGAAGAACCAGGGGATAACAGATGTTCTTGCACCTTCACCTGCACGTTCTCCCAGATACTCAACACAAATATCTCCAAACAGACGCTACGCAATTCCTGAAATCAGAATTGCAGATGTAGATGTGCCTGCAGACCAACCCAAACAAAAGTCAGGCTCCATACTTTCAACCATCATTGGAGGGTCTGGAACAGCTAGGACACAGTCATCAAAACCTGTTACATCAACATCTACAACATCAATGCCAGAGACTTCAAAGGTTTCCAGAAGTCTTCCTGGAACACCAACAGCTTCAAAAATACCAGGACCTGTACAGATGGGAAGAAAACTGCCAACACCGCCAACTGTCAGCACAGGACAGAGCTCTCCAGTTGTTTCAGCACAGGTATCACCTGCTAGGAGTGTAGCCACAACACCAACCTCACCTGTGCCTTCTGTTTCCCCACAGAGACCCCGACTTACAAAGCAGCCATCTCAAACTGACAAACCTGCAGTGTTGTCAACACTCAGTGGGGTGTCTGACATGAACAGAGCGAGCACCACTACAGCAGTGAACCAAACATCCTCCCAGTATCAGAAGCAACCACAGCCACCTACGCCACAGTTGCATATATTAAATGACAGTGCTGGCACACTTGGAGAAGCCTACCTTTACAACAGAAATCAAAAATCATTTGTCACTCCTGTTGGCTCTCAAGGAGGCAATAAAGTCCTAGATTTTTCTGCTACAACCGACAAAAATAAAAATATCAACCAAAAAGATGCAGCGGATGCAGACTCTACACAGAAGACTGACGTTGTGGACTTTACAAAATACAAGTTGAAGAGATTCATAGAAAAAAAGCAGAATGATACTGAGGTGGATGTGGAGTGGACCGACAAAAGTGCAGCCGCTGTGGATCTTACCAAACAAGCTGACGAAGATGAAGTTACTTGGCCTGTTGCACAATATCCTACTCTAAATGCAGTACAGGAAAGTCCTGCAGTTTCTCAGACCTGCTATAGGCCAGGAGATCCAAACAACAGATCAGAGAGGCGACTGTCAAGGCCAGAAATTAGAATAAGCCCTCCATCTTCTTCTGTCCAAACCCAACGTCTCCCAGCCTCCCACAGTTCCTCCACGACAACTGCGACAAAACCAACTGATGTCACAACCTTTGTGAAGGGGGCATCAGATATTTCACCAAGGCTGTCTTGTACACCAGAATTATCCAAGAGGCCTGACACTAAGGTGACGTTATCGACAACAACAAGCTCTTCTGTTGCTCCTATTTCCACTAATGTGTCTAGTGTTGATCGAAGTCTCAATCAAGCTGCAAAAACAAAGTCAGTGCAACCAGTACCTAACTCACCACAGTTGAGCCCTGTTATGAGACAACAAGTGGCCACTCAGGCACAGCAGCACCTGCAAAAGAAGCAAAGCCCACCAATAGTACAGCAGATTCAGAGAGGAATATCTCCACAACCTTTCAATCACCCTTGTGTAAAAGCTCAACAATATCAGAGTCCCAGTGCACCAGCAAACTCAATTAAAGCTACCTTAGATATGTCTGTCAAAGCTCCGTCCCAGAAGATTCCACAAACTGTTGTGCCACCCAAAGATCCTGTCTGTGAGGCTCTGTCCTTGGCAAAGAGAAAATCATTACCTTCTGAAGAGAAAGAGACATTCTTGAGTCACTGCGATTCAATTGACTTGTCAAACAAAGCAGAATCACCGCAACCTCTGGAAGAGTATTCACTACCTGTCGAGGAACAAGTGACACACGGTGGTAGTAAAAAGGAGATCCCATCAGCTAATTGGAAGGTGTCATTACCGAGGCAGCAGGCTCTTTTAGGACAGTCAGCTGAATCCCTCGAAATGATGAAACAGAAACCCACAGCACCAGCCAATTTAATTACGGGGACACTAGACATGACTTCTAAATCATCAAAGGGGGTTGCTGTGGAAGTGAGGACTGCTAGCACTACCTCTGAAGCTATTCCACTCATGCGAGGTAAGCCAAGTGCCCGAGAACTCGCACGGATAAACTCTGTTGGTGTACCACTAGTTGTAGACGTTCATCCTGAAGATTCTCTAAGTAACTTTAAAATCATCTCCCCTACAAGTACACAGCAGGGTGGTGAGACTAAGCCCCAGTGCCACTCAGCTTCTGACCTGTATCAACAACAGCCTTTGCAGAGCATGCCTGGGGTCTTGGCCTGTACAAATCACTTACCTTCACAGTCATCGGTCCCTATCCAAACACATGAGACATCCACTTCAACAAAACCTGTCACTGCATCACTGCTGGATATGTCACCCAAGCCATCTCCAGCCACGCTGGCAGAAACACAGCCTGTAAATGAGACTGAAAATCAAGCATTATCACTGGTTAATAAGCCGAGTGCAAGAGCTGTTGCTAGACGGGATTCTGTTGGCCTTTCTCTGGTAGTAGAACCAACACGCCCAACACAACCTCAATTTGCAACCCAGGATAAATTTGTTGCACCTGTTTTGCGTCAACCACTACCAAAAGGAATGACAGTGCCGCAGTCAGCTGTAGGTCAGCCCAGTGGTGTGTCACAGACAATTACCCAGCAAAATTCACTCACTACAGCTCCAGCAAACTCTGTAAAAGACACATTAGATATGTCCACAAGAGTCTGTCAATTAGGCCCAGTGGTGAACTATTCAGTTCCAGTATCACTGGTAAGAACCAAACAGTCCAGCTATGAATATTCTCAAATAGATTCTGTTGGTGTCCCGCTAATTGTGGAAGCAATGCTCTCTCAGGAGCAACCCAAAAGACAACAGACAGTGGTTAGTTCACAGGACGAGGTGGGACAAGGATTTTTGAACAGTGGACCGCAAGAAAAATCTGCACCTGCCAATTCCATCAAAAACCTCCTAGACATGTCTCCAAAACCACAGCAGAACCAGCCTGAAGCGGCTCCTGATATCTTGTCAAATGGAGTTGTACCATTGATCAGAAATAAGACAACTATGATCAGGAATGGATCTGTTGGTGTTCCTCTTATCGTGGAGCAATCTGTACATCAACAAGGAAGACAGGTTCTGAGTGGAGTCAACACAACAGAGACACTCCATAGACAGATAGCTACCTACCATTGTAATGAGGTCTTTTCTGGTTCAAACACCACCTACAAGGGCACTCAACAACACAATAAGCCAATGGACTTCTCTGCAAAAGACAGCTTACATACAGCTGTATCATGGAGTTATATTGAACCAAAATATGGAGAGCCCATGAACTTTACAAGCAACAAGGCAAAGAAAGAATCTTTTGAAAGGATACAAGCAGGAAGGAGGTCAGAAAAGAAAACATTAGTGGGTGTTGTTGACCTGTCTGTAGATCTTCAAAATACATCCACAGTTGTTGGCCAGAAAGATGTGAAGGATCTCTCCTGCCCTCATGTTTCTTCTCAGCCTCAGATGAGCACATACTATCAGCAACAATATGTACCTGAGGTCAGGGAGGATGTTGCATTTTCTCAGACCATCACCCAGCCTGGAATATATTACAGAAGGCCGTCAGTAACAGGATTAGACTCTGCATCAGTCAGGACTTCAAGCTCATCTTCTGTGCCAGTTCAAATGATTATTCAGCCTCCTTCAAATGTTGCTGCCCAGGCTACACAGAGCAGTGAATCTACTACACTTAATAGTGCATATCGGCAAGTCAGTGGTGTACATGTTGAATCCCAGATACCAGATCAGTTTTCTTCAAACAAACCTTTGCAAACACAATATTCAGTCCCACAGCAGCAGTACCGATATCCTGGTGTGCAGATTAGCTGGACTCCATCCACCACTAGCTCTCAGCCAACAGCTCTAAATTTGGAAAGACGAGATATAAGTGTTCAGCCTAGCATGCCTCCTAGACCAAAAATTCTCATTAAGCAGGCAACTGTGTGCAGCTACGAGAGCACTGAAGAAAGTGCAACTACAGCAAGTCAGGATGTGTCATCTGCATTTTCAACCCAGCAGCCTTATGGAAGATCCTCAAATGTTCCAACCCCACAGTCTTTGAATGCACATCCCGCTGCAAATATTCAGCAAGCACATGAGAGACAAAGAGTTGATCCTCTTCAACAGTCAGTACTCAAACACCCTGTGCAACAAAGTGCAACTGCACAACCTCTTCAACTCTCAAATCAACATGATGCTCACCAAAGGCAAGTCACAGCCCTCCAACATCACACACCACCTGTTACTTCAAGTACTGTGGCTTCCATTCCACATGTACCTCAAGTTAGTACAGTTACGTCACAACCCACCGCCACAGCACAGCATACATCTGTGAACCAGACCTCTGAAACTCACATGCAAGGAACACCAGCAGCACCCACCTCTGTCAAGGGTTTGATTTCATTATTCAGTGGTTCAAGTCCACAGCCTACAACACCAGCTGTGGTACCACCTCACCAATATCAGAATGTGTCTACACCTATGGACCACAGGACATATGTTACTCCAGTACAATTGACTGCTGTTAGCCATGTTAAGGAGACAGTCACCCCAGTAACCGCTGCTGTTAAGATGCCAGAAAACATTCCTGTACGCCCACAGAGGCCTGCTGTTTCAAGGCGGCTTCCAAGTCTGCCTTCCACCCCAGCATTTGTTCGGGATCAACATGTGTCAAATGTGGAAAGCACTCATGTGTCTCAAACCAAAGAAACCAAATCCTTCACTGACTCCAGACCAGTCACAGTTGATCTTACTGCTTCCTTATCTGAACTATCTAAGGACCAATCTGTTTTTGCAGCAGCAATTACTGAAACAGAATGCAGAGAAGGTTCAACTACCCCAATATCACCTGTGGTTTCTACCTCCAGCCAGTCACCAGTATATGATTTCAAATCTACACCTGATTCTCAAGGCTATCAGCAACTGCAGGAAACATCAAGGACAGATTCTCGTCTTCCTGTAACTTCCCCAGCTAAACTATCAGATACTGTTTTGCCCAAAGAAAGTGTTGATAGCTCAGCAAAACTTTCACAAACATATTCAGAGGTTGCATCAAAAACAATGACCACAGAGGCTTCTGCCATCACAGAAAGCATGACTGTGTCTGCATCAGACTCATCACAGCAGCAAACTTCAGACCTGGCCAGTCACACCTCACATGACAGAGTAGGCCAGCAAAGGTCAATCTACATTGGCATTAATTGCCCTGCTACAGAAGTTGAACCAGGTGAGCCAATACCTTACGTGAGACTGCCCCATATTTTTATCTCAGCAGCAAGTTCACCAGAGGAAGAGACAAACGAACATGACTTTAGTGAAAGCAAACCAGGTGTCAGTGTTTCTCAGGAAACCACTACCACTGTGGACAGCAAGGTACCTGAGGATATTGCTACACCATCTGATATATCTGTGGATGCTGGAAATAAAGACACAAGTAGCAGACAGCTATCTATTGACTCGGAGCAAGTCAAGACTTCACCAGAGGTGTCACATACTACAATGGACATGCATGCAGTAGAACAAGACTCAGACAAAGTTCCCACTGAGAAAAGATCAACTATAGAAACTACCATCTCAGAATCTGAAGTAATATTAGAGTCTACTGAGAAGTCTTCTGAGGACAAAACTCCAACAGCTCCAGAAATGGCACCACGTGAAGAAGTTAAGCCTCCAGGTGACATAATAAGCCAAACTGAAAGATCAACTTTAGTAGTAGGACCTTCAAAAGGTCCTGAGACACTTGAAGAATTAGCACAAAAGGATGAAAGCACATCTTCAAAGGATGTATTGGATGGAAAAGTCCAGTCGGTTGACAGTGTCTCAATAAAGGAAGTGCCCTCAGTTTCTGATGTAAAGTCACCTGAAGGAGTCCAGCAGCTTCATGACAAAGCTGAAGGGGAAGTTGTCTTATCTGCTCCTGAGCCCAGTCCTCTTAAACCCTCCACAGGGGAGGCTGCAGTCTCCAAGGAGCCTGAGCCTGAGCAACCTAATGAGCAACAAGGAAAAGGCTTGTTCTCTATGTTTGGTGGCTCCTCTGCAACCCCACAGCAGACACCTTCCCAAAGTGGATTATCGATACTTGGTGGCATTCTTCCAGGTTCATCTGCTAAAGACACTCCTGGGACAGGGTTACTCTCAATGTTTGGTGGGTCAAATGCCCCATCTTCACCTGAACCCAAAGACACAGCGCCACAGTCAACCCCCCAAGAGCCCCCGGGAAAAAGCTTATTCTCCATGTTTGGGGGATCTAGTAGTCAGCCTCCATCAGGTCCAAGAGGTCCAACTGTTGGAAGTGTACGACCCAGAGGTCCTCCACCTAAAGAACCACCAGCAAAAGGCCTGTTTTCTATGTTTGGTTCATCTACACCTCAGCAACCACCCAGTCCTAGGGGTCACCCTGGGGGTAGTGCTGCACCAAGCGGGCCTCCTCCTGGGTCATCTATATTTGGTGGCATAATTCCAGGTTCTACAACAAATAAAGAAACTCCAGGTACAGGTCTATTTTCCAAATTTGGCAGTCTTGGATCTCAACCTGAACCTGGACCTAGGGTACGCCCACCTGGTCCAACGGTTACACCACCAGGACCAAGTGGTGCAGAGACACCAGGAAAAGGACTGTTCTCTATGTTTGGTGGCCCCAAACAGCAAGTATCAGAAGCACAACCCACTGATTCTAAACCACCCGAATCAGGTGTTTTTAAGGTTTCCTCTGTGTTTTCACTTGGTGGAACCTCTGATGGGAACAAACCTAAAACTGGGTTTGGCCTGTTTGGAATGACTTTCTCAGAGGAAACAAAAACTGAGCCAGGAAAGGAGGAGATAACATCCGAAGTTAAACCCCCAAGCTTACAGGATGCCCAAACTGAGGCCATGAAAACCACACACTCAGAACCTCCTTCTACATCACCGGTTAAAGAAGAAGTTCTAGTAGAGCAAACATTCACAGATGTTCCCCCAGCAGAGACAGTTAAAGCTTCAATCACAGACTCACAAAATGCAACTAATCTACAAAAAGAAGAGACTCTCATAGACCAGGAAGCTGTAAAACCAGTCAGCGAGGCAGGGTCAGACATCAAAAAAGAGTATGAAGAAATCAAAGATGCAGAGGACATTGACAACAAGGTGGCTGAATCAGAAACCAGGAGCACAGGGGATGGATCTGATGTAGTTGACATCAGAAGTCCATCAGAAAAAAGTGACACCACACCAATGACAGAAAGTTTTAGGGATTCAATTGACAAAACTACAAGCTCAGACATGGCTGGAGGGGAGCGTGTAAAGGCTGCAGATGATGAAGAGGTAATGATTTCAGTGGTGGAAAAACCACCAGAGGAGCTGCTAAAAAGCGCTGATGAAAAATCATTCAAGGAGATTTTGACAGCTGCTGATGAAGAACAAGAAGTAGTTATAGGTGTGGAAATGTCAACAGAGGAGGCTTTGAAAGTTACTGGTGATGGTCAAACTGTAGTCACAGATGTGGAAAAATTACCTGAGGAAACTTCTAAAGTTGCAGAGGAAGAACAAAAAGCAGTTACAGATGTGGAAAAATCATCTGAGGACACTTTGAAAGTTGCAGAGGAAGAACAAAAAGCAGTTACAGATGTGGAAGAATCATCTGAGGACACTTTGAAAGTTGCAGAGGAAGAACAAAAAACAGTTACAGATGTGGAAAAATCATCTGAGGACACTTTGAAAGTTGCAGAGGAAGAACCAAAACCAGTAACAGATGTGGCAAAAGAGACAACTGTAGTTGATTCAGATGTTAAAGTGACAGAAACAACTCCTGCAGAATCTGTGGAGAGTGCAACTACAGCTGTCTCTGGATCAATAAAATGTGCAGAAGAAGACCTAAAGGTCTCCTCAGACGAAGCTTCTAAGGAACCAGCTGATGCAAAAATAGACTTTGTGGAAGGTGGTGCAGAACCTGCACCTGAATTGGAGAAAGGTTTAGAAAGCAGTTCTGCTGTTACACTGGTCTCATCCACAAGTGAAGAGAAAAGTATTGATAGCAGCTCATTGCCCCCTGCTGGTCCTGCACCACAGCAACAGCCCAGGCCAGACATGGTCAGGCCACCAGGGCCACCGGGGCTAAGAATGGGAGGTCCACAAATGGGCGGTCCGCGAATGGGTGAGCCACGAATGGGCGGACCAAGAATGGGTGGGCCACGAATGGGTGGGCCACAAATGGGCGGGCCACGAATGGGCGGGCCACAAATGGGCGGGCCAAGAATGGGCGGGCCACGAATGGGCGGGCCAAGAATGGCTGGTCCAAGACAGCCAGGACCACAGAAGGCACCAGAACCAGCTCCATTTTCTGGTTTTATGTCTATGTTCTCTTCTCCGAGTGCACCAAGTAAATCATCAACAGTTGGTGGGTTTTTCTCAAGTTCACCTGGTTCTCTGTTTGGATCCTCACCTGCTCCTCGTCAGCCGCAACAGCAACAGCAACAGCAACAGAAAAGCTCATTTTTTGGCCTCACAAGCAGCATTGGTACAGAATCTCTGACCAGTGATCTGTTTGGTATGTTCAAAGGTCCTGAGGCAACAAAACCTGAGGAACCTCCACAGCCTGGCTCAGAGTCTGAAAAAGCTGAGCATTCTGAAAATGTCACAGTCTCGGAGAGCACTAACAAGACAGATGCTGAGGGGGCACATTCATCTGGAGATGCCCAGGATAAAACCACTGAGGTCTCCGAGGTTCCTGAAAAAGGGCTAGTAGAGGAGGCAGAACGGCAAGACAAAACTGAGGCAGAGGAAAGTTCTTGCCCTGAACCTACCACTATGACCACTGATCTTGAGAAGGACAGAGGGGTTGAAGAGCCTGCAGAACATTCAGAAGAGCCTGATACTTCAGTCTCTGAGACACCAGCACCACCCACAGCTCCTGAAACCAAGGGAATATTTGGCTTTATGTCCGTAGCTGCTGAAGGCACCTCATCTATTGGATCCCTTTTCTCCAACACAGCATCTACAGCACCTACTGCCAAGACACCACAACCACCGCAGACAGACAGTGGTCTCTTTTCTGGCTTTAAAAGCCTTTCAGCTGGCATTTTCCAGGATGAAAAGCCAGCTGCAAAGGAAGAAACATCATCTGCTTCATCTGTATTTGGCATGAAACTTGGCTCAATGTTTGGAAACTCTGACTCTCCCAAACCTGAATTCACCCTTCCTGTAGTTACTGTACAACCTCAGCCTGAAAGTCCAAAACCAGCAGATGAATTTTCTGAACCAGAATCTGAGAAACCATCCCCAGGTTCTGGAGATACTGAAAGTGCAGATGCCAGCGATACAGAGGGACCGACAGAGACATCAAAAACAGGAAGCTGTGACACTTTAGCACAGACGCCGCAATCCGGCTTCCCTTCTTACTCAGGTTCCCTCACAGAGACTTTAGATAAACCTCAGTTAACGGTCACCACATGCGAGGTAGATAAGAGTGAAGTAAATCCAACCGACACCATCCATGCAGAGCTGGAGACAGAGAAACCAAAGGATACGTTGACACAGGACGCTGCAAAAAGGCTAGTACAGTTCATATATTAAATGTTCATTTATCATACTATTGTAGGTGTTTAGCCTTTTTCCTGCTTTTCATTTCCCATTTCCCAGAGTTTATTTTTACCTAGACATTTACCTACCTTCCCATCCTTCAACTTTAAAGGTCTACACATATTTTTATATTTAGACCAACAAAAACGCTGCACTCATAAAAAATCTGACATTTTAATTTTCCTGATCAAACCACAGCAAAGGATATGATCACATGTCAAATGGCATGCTACCATTATGTGTAAATGTACTGGAGCTATTTTCTACTTACAGCAGCGTGGTAATAGCTTTCCTGACAGTGATGGAAGCACAATAAATGGAGAAAGTGATGGACCTTTATTTATGAGCTTTTCAGTGGTGAGGCGGTCCTACGGCCCCCTCCTCCTTCTGTCCCCTGCGGTTCTCTGAATCATTTCCAAGCCTCAGCCAATTTGTGTATATGAATCAAACTCTGATAGATTTAGTGCACACCATGGAGGCAGGCTGGACACTGGAATAAAAGGAAGCAGTGAGAAGTAATTTGGCCTACATCCAACACAAAGTAAATCCCGGAGTCACTTTCCTCGTTAGGATTCTCAATCATCCTGCAGCGACACTGTGCTCTCCTGTGACGTATGAGTTTCAACAGGAGGGTTAATTTTCTTAACCTTTTAGTTTCAATCAAAAGGTTAAAGAGTTGTAAGTAGAGCAAATTTATAATTTTATTAATCCTATAAGCAGTGAATGGTTATTTCTCCCTATTCCCTATGTGAAAATTTGTCATCTGAAACTTCTCCCAGTCCTGATTCCAGGCCTCTCCTGAGTGTTGTGTTCCTTGTTTTGTGATTATCATGACTGTCCCTTCAACCAGTAGTTTTAGTTTTTAATTGAAATACGTTTAAATGTTTTATTTCAACATTAATTGAATTGATTCACAGGTGTTTGTGTTAACTCTTCACCAATTTGTCGCTTTAATTGTTTACAGTGACTGACAGACGGTTCATCCAATCAGCTGCCTGAAAGCACCTCTAAGTTCAATTAATAACACTAAGGTGGTTTACACCCCTTACAGTCACATGAACAAGTTCATGAACATGTCACATGGTCTGACATACCAGATGGTTTCTTCTAGTCTGACAGATGCTTTCAGGCAGAAAACGCAAAAACCTGTGATGGATCTTTGAAAGCTGGAAAGCATGGAAAGAAAAAACATAAAAATTTGTCACCACATAGTTGTATTTGTGTCAGTTTGTGATCTTACAAATCTCACAGAAGTCCAGCTGCCTCACCATAGTAGCCAAGAAAACATTAACATTTCTTGATCCAAACTGTGACTTTCTCTCTAACTCTAACAAGTGGTTTTAGTGCCTACATGGCTTCATTTTTCTACAGCTCAGGAGAGACAGATCAAGCTTCTCATTTGTTTTCTTGGTTACCATGGGGACTTGTATAATACGCACGATTGGATACTTAACGTGAAGGCCAAAGCTCTCTGAAAGAAGATATCGGAGCTTACATAAATGCTCCAACCATCTCAGCCAAACCACCACATGGGTTTGGGATTCCGTTTAGATTTGAGGACATGTTCTGTTTCTTACCAACATCGCGGCGTTATACTAAATTAACACTCTGTGTTCTACAGCCCGCCAGACAGCAGTCACTTTGACTCATCAGGCAACCTGAGCCCAGTCAGCTCCCAGCTCAGCTCTGAGCCCGAGGAGCGCCGACACCCTGAGGACCCCCGTCCACATCTCCGAAGCCAGCCATCTAAGTGGGATGAGGAAGAAGAAGAAGAAGAGGAGGAGGAGGAGGTTGAGAAAGAGCTGCATCCACTACCAGAGCCCGGGTCCAACAAAGACCTGAAGGACTCTTCAGTCATTGTTCCTAAACCAGCGCTGGACGATAACAAAGCACCGACTAAAATCAGGTAATGAACACATGAAGGTGCTGCTGATCCAGACACGATCAGTTTATGTCATATCGATTTATTCCGCGTGTCCTATTGAAACTATTGATCTTCTTTTTTCTCAGTTTCTTCGAGGATGGCCCTCCACCCTGCTCTCCATCCAAAGTTCGCTGGTTGAAAGCGTACAACAAAGTGAGAGTGCAGCTGCTCGAGGTAGGAAGACTTTATCTGCCTTCTGCATCTGCTGCTCTCCTTATCTGTTTCATTCTTACATACATACAAACATACAGCAGATCAAACACTGACATGCTGCTTCTCCTTCTCTCACTCTCTACCTCTTTCCCTCTCTTTGGGTTGGTTGAGTTTCAGTCATGCCACAGCAATTTGCACCAATTTTGTGCTCCTTATGGATTTTTGCTTTGATGTGGAATACCTCTTTTCAGCATGGGCACCTTCAGATCTGCCTATCACTCCGCGGTTACAGGAAGTTTTTAGTTCTGAATATATGGTACTTGGAGTTAAAATGATTCAACGCATCAAACAATAAATGTGGTCTGCCATTGCAGGGGCAGACAAGTCAGTATCTCTGGTGCAAGCCTTTGCAGCGTGTTCCTGAACTGTTGGTTCTAGACCCCTGTCCGAGGTTTGGCTGATGCTAAAAAAGTTGCAGGACATATGTCATCACTGTTGTTTTAGTGTGTAGTTTGCAAAAAGAAAGTGGCTTTGATGCTTTAAAAAAACACAATGGAGTCTTTCAGTGAAACTTGCAGATTTGGGCTTGACTTGTTGTGGTAGAAGCCCCCATAGGACATGTATTTACACTCTGATGTACCCTGGAGAAAAACAACAAATCAGTCGCTCAATTTCTTTAATAACTTGGCTTATACACATAAACTGATGAGTAGGCAACCTCAGTAAAACACTTAAAATAAGCTTGTGATGGAGCAGCCCCACTACTGACTGCAGAGGGACAGACATTCACACACACACACACACACACACACAACCACTGCTATACAGGTCAATTAATCCACACACGTCCATTTCTAACGCTGCATCCCTTGTTCATCTCTGTTCATTTATACTGACACTCCCTCACTTGCACAGCACACACACATTTACATCCATCATCCACCCGCTTGTAGTGAGGTGAAACTGTCCACATGAACTGTTTGAGTAGAGCTCTAAGAGAGCTCAGTGTGTGCAACTGTTTTACGTGTTCTGGCTCAGTCATTTCTTCACTTTTGCCATAATGTCTGCTCCATAATAAGCTGGTCATAGTTCCATCTTATAGTTAGCCGCCTGCTAACTCCACTTTTGAGCAGCTATAGTGATGTTTACCAGACATATGCTGTATGTAGTTGTATGTAGTTCCCTGTGTGTTCTTACCTGAAAATATAGCAACAACACTACAAACTAGAGAAATATTTGTTCTGGCACAATCAGTGCATCAAAGGAACGAGTCCTAGATGTGACGAATAATAGATCTTTTCTTACTGACCTTGGTCAAAACCTCTTATTTCCAAAATGTTCCTCTCTCTGTCCTCTATTTTCCACCTTTTCTCAAATGTAATAGACATCCCTCAGTCTTAGTTATATTGGCTGTGTAATCGGCAGCAACTGTGTGTATAGAAACAGCAGATATCTCAGTGTTTTCAACATAAAATGTATGAAAGTAATCAATTAGGTTTGTTTTAAGAGTCTCTGGGCAGAGTTTAAAGTCACACGCATTAAGCTGAGGCTTCATACAGGTGAGGCTGCCTCCTCTGCTGCTGCTGCTGCTGCTGCAGGCCACTTCCACACAGATCTGAGAGAATAATTGGCTCATTCAGTCCTGAGAGGTTTATCAACGAGAGATCTTTTCTTTAAATGCCACCTTTGATCCTTTGCAAGGGCCCAAAGAGGAAGGGACATCAGCCCTCTCACCTTTCATGACCAATTACACCTGCAGTGTGCTGCTGGTTGATGCTCATTAGGCTGCAGGTTATCAAAGTGATGTTTACGGCCCTGAGACCTGTTTGATATGAATGAACAGCAGCAGTCAATCATCAGAGAGACGATGTGGAATTAAACTTTTCATTCACTTCCTTCGTGCATATCTGGCCATGAGAGGTGCTGTTTAGTAATCACTCCATACACAGCAGTCACCTTTCCTGAGTGATGTTTCACTGTTCTTTTGCTGCTTGGATGCAAGATCTGTATGGATCCACCTTTAACCCTTTCCACCCCACACATGTGGCACCTTCTCATAACACTTCATCAAAGAGTCACACAGCGTGAGCTTTGCTGACAGCCTGAAGGTTTAAAGCCTTTGTCTTGTATTATTGTATTGTGTGTTTTTCAGCCTGTTGTTGTTGTTGTTGTTGTTGTTGTTGTTGTTGTTGTTGTTGTTGTTGTTGTTGTGAGGAGGAGGAAGAGGAGGAGGAGGAGAGCTCCTGGTTTTCCTCTGGCCAGCAAGTCATCCTTAGGGACAAAAATAGTCTTTTTGTCTCTGCAGCACGTGTTGCACCATGGCAACGATGTCACATTTCTATGGAAACACAACACAACTCACATTTGTTCATGATTAGGGTGGCATTGAGCAGCTGGTGGTGTGTGCTGTGCCACCAAAGACACTCCAGCTTTATGTCAACTTCAACTTTATGTCACGGTGATCAGGTGGTTGTTGGACAAATGTTGTTTTAAATCTGTTTATTATGAGGAGGATTTAGATTTTGGATTTAGAGATTTATAGTTCATGTTTGCATTGATACCTGCTCCCATCAGAGCTCATCTGACCAGGCATCTGACATATTAAACATATTTTTACGTGGCACTGTGAGCAGAACATGGAAGCGACCGTCACACAGCTGACTCGCTATACCGAGACGTCTGATGGACTTTTCTCTCTTTCAGGACTCAACAGTCAAGATGACTGGAAGCCCTTTATGTGTTAGGAAATGTATCTGGCATCATGTACTGCACATGACTCTCATCAGTGGAAAGTCTCATACATGAATAATAATTAATGTGCCACTGATTTTTAACAAGCACATACTGCTGAGTCACTTACACCACTCGAATCCTATTATTTTAGGAAACAACATCATTAGTATGAGTTTGTAATTGAAATAGTTTCAGGTTTGTATATGTATATGATTATACACATTGAGACAACAATACAGCAAAGAAGACCTTCAGGCTGAGTAACACAAATAATGAGTCTGTGGATGTTTAAGAGGCGCCGGCAGCTCTTTTCTAAAGGCTGCAGCTGAATAGAAAAACTCTTCCCACCTCATTGTTGCTGCTTTGAAATTCAGCAGTTTACATCTGAGTGACTGAGATAACGACTCCACCAATAGCAGCGCCTGTAGACCGGGAGGCGGCGAAGCTGCATTTAACTTTACGCTTACGAGTCACCGCGACCACAGAATATTCATGAACTGGTTAATAACGTGACAGGGCCCTCAGCAGGTCTTTTGCTAATACTGCAGGAAGTCTTTGACATTTCCTTTGTCTTCGTCTTTATTGTGGAACTTGATTTGGACCCCTGGACAGACAGCTGGGAGGTGGTCCGTCCTCCCACGTCCAATTATCTCTGCAGGTTCCCTCCATCGATAATAAGTCGTTATTGCTCCACCCCATTCCATCAAACCTTCATTTTCTTTATCTGTGCAGCTCCCTGTCTGCCTGTTTCCCTTGATCTCAGTCAGCTTCACGTCTCCCTTTGTTCTCGTCAGCGGCGTGCATGTGATGCATGAACAAAGTAACGTAAAGCTGAATGGAGACTCGGAGTTGTTGATGTAATTGTGAAAGCAAAGAGTGTGTGTGTCTGTGAGGCTGTCAACAAGCCAAGGCTTTCATGTTGACGCTAAGGTTACTTTAACTGCATAGGTGGGAACTACAAAGCTGCAAAGAGTGGGAAAACAGAAAGAGTTTAAAACATCAAACAGAATGTAGGAAACACTGACGACTGTAACGTGGTTCAACTCCCTGTGGACGCTCCGTCTGATCCCTTTGGCGTCATTTTTAACCACTGAAGGCTCCACTTCCACGACATCTACATCAGATAATGTACATATAGATGTGTAAAGACGGACATGTTGCCATGTTGGCAGCATTTTAACTCAAGGGGTGGAGGGGTGCAGCTTGGTGGTCTCAGGGTGGCGTCTTGCTGGACAGGAAAGGATGGGATGCCCTCTCTTAGTCAGGGATGAGTTGCTGCCCCAAGTGGAAGAGTTC
The DNA here is from genome assembly GCF_900634625.1 of Parambassis ranga. NCBI lineage: Eukaryota > Metazoa > Chordata > Actinopteri > Ambassidae > Parambassis > Parambassis ranga. The sequence goes on from NC_041030.1 coordinate 21,002,215, forward strand.
AGGTATCCCAGGGTGTTCTTCAAGAGTGAAAGAAGATCCCGGATACAAGTGGCTGACATGAGTTCCCTCGGCAGGGGGGCTGGATTGTCCCTTAGAGACAGGGTCAGGAGATTGGACCTGGTGAATCCTCACAGATGCCCCAACACTGTCCTGACACACGCTCTGTGTGCCTCCACTGCATCAGTTTCTTGTCGTGGTGCAATTCATAACTGCAGCAGTAGGGGTGGACATCTGTCCTTGAATGGTTGTTGTGAAAGTCTCTTGTTGATAGTTTAGCTTCCGGCACTTTCTGTTTCAGTGAAAAATGGAGGTAGAGCTTATCTTGTTGGAGTTGGAGGTGTTGGATTTGTTGTCAAAGAAGGAGGAGGAGATGGGAGAAGATGCTGCGTAATCATGTCCATAGTCGACAACATGTTTTTATAAATGGCCGGACGTTTGAAAATCCATTCAAATTATAGCAACTAAATGAAATTAGTTATAGGGGGGTTATAGCTCAGTTTATTTTTTTTTTTGCTGTCTGTGTTTTGAAACAATACATTTCCAACTTGACATTATTGTTTCTAAATAAAATGATTGATATCTTTCCATCACTTTAAAGTAAAAAACACATACAGTGCGGCTTGTTGTTGTTGTTGTGTTGTAGTGTGGAGGTACAGTGTGTGTTCTGCATGTCATTGAGTCGGCTCCACAGGTTCTCAGTGTACCTTTGAAAACTGGCTCTGTACCGAGACTATAAGAACTCCCTGAGCGGGCCTCAGCTGCTCCTCCTGCTTCTGTCATCCTCTCGTCGTCTCATCTTTCCCCCCACAATCCTCTCTGCCTGCCTCTCCTGTCCTCTGATGCTTGTTTTGATGTCCAGATGAGTGATCTCATCTCTCGCTGCCTTTCTTTAAGTTGTATGTGAATATATATATGTGTGTGTGTGTGTGTGTGTGTGTGTGTGTGACAGACAAGAAACTAAAAGCTAAGTTCTGCTCTCGAACATAATTTAATTGAACTGTAGTAAGAGAGAAATGGAGACAGGCCGGCAGAGGAGGGCCAGTTTGTATGATCAGTGATGCTAGCGACACCGAGCCCTAACAATGCTGCATGACATTGACTGAAAGTCGCAGTGGAAATCAATTCGGTGGGTGTGTTTGTGTGTCCTTCAGTGATTGCAGGGGTCCTCATTTATGTTCTCCAGGACGATGGTTTTAAATCAGATGTTTGTCAGCCTGCTTCTATTGAGCTGGACGTCAGCCACAGTAACACAACCTGGCTTTAAATACAACTCCCACACACACACACACACACACAAATTTGGTCATATATTATTCTGGTGAGATTTTATGCCCCTCCTCACACACACACACAAACAGGATCCAGCCAGCACACAGGAGGAAGAATACCAAAGAGAAACTTGATCCTAACGTGTGTTTCTGAAGGAATTAATTCCTCTCCAGAGTAAAAAGAATCAACTCTTATCTGTGATCAGGTTATTTTTATCACATCTGAAATGCTCCGGAGCAGAGAGGAAGTTTTAGTATCAGATAACCATCACTGTCTTCTCAGTTGCCACTTGTCGCTTCTCTATATGAACACAGCTGCTACATTGTGCAGCTGTGGATGAACAGGCTTAGTTTACGTTGGTGAAATGAATGTGCAAGGCTGCGGTTATGGTTATTATCTCCTGGTCAGACGACCATGATGACGATGCTCTTATTTTACCTTGCTGAGCCGCTGGGTTCTCCTGTGAGGCAGTGCTGGATGCGTTTTAGGTGAAAAGCAGCTTTATGTTTTGTAGTATCAACATTTGACTTGTTGGTTCTCGCAGAAAATGACCTTTGAAGGCTGATTTCTTTTACAGTGACAAATATTGTTCATGCTAATTGGTTTAAAAGATCCCCGTGCTTCTGCTCCACTTCTTTGCATGTATTTGGATTGGACTCAAAATAGCAGAGAAGCTTGTTACAGATGGATAAAAAAATCCTGTGTGTCATGAGCTGAGCGTTCTTCGTCTTCTTCTTCCCCTCCTGAACACCTGAATATTTGATTTAGGAACATTTAAGGTGTTTTTCCATTAATTTATGGGGTTAAGGGGGAGAAGGCCACAGTATAGTTGCACACTGAGCTCACATTTTGTAATAAAAATATGAAGAAATCAGATGAGAAGCAGCTCTGTTCAGCACCACAGAGCTGAGTGAGACTGGGTTTAATTATTTATCACAATGACACAAATTAATCAAAGTGTCTGAACAAATTAGGGTTTGAAAGTCAAGCAGCCGGCTGTGGAGGATTTCTTTGGTTGTGTGCTCTTTAAAAATGGAAACAATGTTCATGTAAACTAGTTTAAACTCACGCCATGAGCAAATATTGGAATAATTATAATTTGTCTGCAGCTCAGCCATGATGAAACACATGATAATATTGTATTCTGCAGTTGAAGCGTGAGAGCGTGCGTTTTGTTTTGGCTCACAAACTGAAACTAAACGCTGCTCAGTAAGTGGATGGTGATGCGACTTGTGCCTTATTAAAGCACCATTTGCACAACACAACATCGAAGCTGGAGGGTCCGGTGGCCACGCAGCGCCTGCCCCCCCCCCCCCCCGATAAAGCTATCACCTCTGAAGCCCTCTGTACCACAACCAGGAGAGACCGTCCTGATTATAGACAGTACGCAGCAGCTAGAGCTGCCGTGTGCTAACGTTTACTATTCACTGTATTCAGCTGTTCAGTCAGCGGCTTGAATGTAATTGCAAGCGATACACTTGAATGGCAGAAAAGAGACAAAATCTGATATAATTAGCACTTCACCCTGAGTGACTAACTTTTTCCCAGAGGAGGGGGGGGGTGGTTCAATCTGGAAGAAGAGGTGATGAGATTACAGCGCTGCTGTTTGTTGCCATTCAAGCTGTAATGGAGGCGAGGCCCTCTCAGCTCCTGGCAGGCTTTTTATTTTTAGGGCTGGTGTGTGTGTGTGAAGTGAGTTTTTGCATAATGATTTTATAAAGTGGAACTAAATATGCGCTGCGGGCAGCCGAGGCCCACGAGAGCCTCGCATCACACAGACACAAAGTGCACTTGAAGAGATTGCAGTCAGCAGAAATACTTGTTGCGCTTCAGAAGGTAGTTGTTTTTTTTTTTAGTCTTTGTAGGAGAACATTAATGTTCTACTCACTGTGGGCTCATATTTCACTGCAACATGAAGAACTGCACCTCTGTGGAAAATCATGGCTACAAGTAGAGAGAGCAAAGATCCGAGTTTCTTTTAATGTTGCTTTAAATAATTAATTGCTGTAATTTGATTTTATAAGTTCCTGTGCTGAGGAATGCATCATTTATTTTTTGCAGTCTTTTTGATGTTGATGGTTTATGTTTGGTGAATTTGGGCATGTTTTGTGTGTGCTTTGTGATTTTATTAGTGAAAAGTACCATTAATTAAACTCTACTCATGGTTTTTTTTTATTAAGAGTCATTTTGGTATATAACAAAATAATAAAAAATACAAAAATGAGTTAGGGAAGTGGCAACCTTAAAGGTAGGGCAGGAGATTTTGAAAACTCAGTGAGAGTCAGCCAGATTTTGAAAGTAAACACACGCCCCTTTCTCTCGGAGCTCACCCCGAAGCCACGCCTCCCAATCACATGGACGCTCATTAACCTGCAGACGAGCTGCGGTCTGTGACTTAGGCCATCATGCACGTACCTCTCTGGTGCACGTAGAGCAGGAAGAGAGTGACAACCAGCCAATACTCCGCGCAGGGTCCACCCGGAGGATTGGCTGATGTTTTATAGCTTTCACAGGTGATTCATATTCTTCGTTTTAATAGGAAACTGCCGAACTAACTGGTTGCTATCGGATTGTAAAGAGAAGTTACACTAATTTAACAAAAAGTGCATCAGAATGAAATCTCCTACCCTACCTTTAAGGCCACCTAAGTCAATGTAGTTCCTGCAGTTCCTCCAGTGTCCACTAGAGGCTGGATCCAAAAGTGATCCCAAAATATCCAACGTTACAGCAAAAAAATGACAAAAATGTTTTGGTCTCTAAGATGATTTCTCTGTTTAAGTTATATGAAGACTTTAAGCGGTTGCTTTTTCTCACAGTCCACGCTGTTATTGATCAGCCTGAAGTTGGGCGGGATCAGATGCTGCCAATATGGCGACGGGCAGAGTCTCTAGCAGTGAGCCCCACAACCACTGTGTGTGCGACGTTAGGGAGGGTTTGTCCGTCTTTATTTACAGTTTCCCTGCCCTGTTTGAGGGATGAGGCAGCCGTTTGGTTTCCCTTCATGTCCGAAGAAAATCATTTACTATTACACAGTTCTATAATTCATATGCATCATTCAGCTGGGTGCTGGCTTTAATTATTTGTGTATGGTTTGAAAATCTTTTAGCAGCATCTGGGTAACTTTAACATGCGGCTCTAAGGTAATTGGTCCATTTAATCCTCAGTCAGTTGGCACATAATGAACTATATTCCTATTAAATACCATTTAAACTGAAGGTATTTAAGGACGTTTTAAACAAAAGTGTAAAACTGAGGATTAAATGTGTCAGCCACTTTCTCTCAGTTATTACCCTGAATGGATAAAAATGTGTTAATAAATGTAAATATTTGTCACAATCATTCGGAGCATTCCTGCGTCACCTGCAGAAATCTAACATACCTTTTGTATTGAGGGCTTGTGCTTGTTAGACTGCAGCTGAGTAGCGTATGTGTGACTGTCGGAGTGTGTGCAAAGTGAAATTATGGAGAGAGACAGAGGTGTGTGTGAGAAAGAAGGAGAGAGAGAGAGCAAGAGAGAGAGAGAGAGCGCAGAAACGATGTGCGTCTGAGCAACAAGCTGCGATCACTGGAGCTAATAGGAGGAGGAGGACAGAGGGAAAAGCCTGGAAGGGATGAAGATCAATCAGGAGATGTGAGGAAGTGAAACACAGAGAGAGAGAGAGAGAGAGAGAGAGAGAGAGAGAGAGGGGGATGGCGCTGTGTGTACAGTCCGGAGGTGAAGGAGACTGCTGGGAAGCGACTCAATGATAAAGACAGAGGAGTGAAGTGAATCCAGCCTAAGTGACTGACTGACACGCCCGTCCGGACGGAAGCAGCAGAGGCAACTTTTCTTCTGTGTTTTTTTTAATCCACGAATATCTTGTGATTTAATCTGGAGCTGAGAGCATCACTCTACTCGGGGTTTGTCACTTCACAGCCTTTTGCACTTCTTTAAAAATGATGTAAAAGCGGTGTGATTGATCGGTCTGTGCTCTCGGGGGGATTGTAGGCGGACGCTTTGGATCGTGCAGTCAAACTTTGCTCCTCTTTCTTCACCAGGTAGGTTCTCCGGTTTGTGTGTGAGACAGATGAGCTGTAGCTGTCAGGGACGGTTGAGGGATCTGTAGTGGTTCAAGTTGATGAAAAGGTCAGTCAGGGAAGATGCTGATGCCTTTATTTGTCCTCTTGGGGTGCTAGGGGGGAAACACATCTCCTCTCCTTTGCCACCACAGAGAAAATAATGTTGCACCTTTCTTTTCACTCTTCCACCTCTTCTTCTCCTCGTCTGCCGGTCTGCTTTCAGAAAGGAAACAAAAGTATGTTCACTACTCAGCCTCGCAGCTCACTGCTGTGTGGGAACACCAGTCGTGATCCCCCGCTCTCGTGTTGCATGGAGGGCGTGAGTGCTGCTCCAAACATCTCTAATACATTAGTGAGCATCATTGCTTTGTTACCTTTCCACCTGCAGGTCAGGACCTTTGGAGGAGTGTGATCTGATCGCTCTAATCTTTGAGGTCAAAGCTTCACGCAGTCATTAAAAGTTGTTGTGTTTATGTCCGTGGGGGGATCACACTGAGGCTTCTTTTGTCAACATCCTCCCAGGAATTGATTAAATGGCTGGTAATGAGTGATCCTGAGTGAGTAAGCATTGCTGTGGGTTTGTCAGGGAAAACATAGAAAGCTATAAAATAATAAGAGAGAGAAAATATTTAATATTTTTTACCTAAATATTTAAGGTGATGTAGTCATTCTCCTGTCTGCAGCCACATACTATGAATGTTATGGTATGGTTATGGAAGCAGACAGCAGTTTCTGACACCTCCATACCACATTTATGTCTTTTTACACACGCGCTGATGTATTAACATCATTTCTGATGCGTCCACTGGGGACATTTCGAATATGAGTCAGCATCTGCCAATACTGCCATCTTATTGGCTGATGGCGAATATTTCATTTTAAGGCCAATAAATGCCATTAAAGATGTCTTGCTGATATCATATCAATTTTCAGGCAAACCCCCAGTTAACATGGGCAACACATCCTCACACATTAACAGCATCATGTGTTTTCACCTAGTAGACTGTATATAGTGGGGAACGTTGCTTTCTTTAATTTGTTTCATGATGTATTGTGAATGATCATTAAAATTAAAAATTAAAAATTAAGAAACCTTTATTAGTCCCACAATGGGGAAATTGCATTTTTGCAACGGCATACAGACAGCAAGGGATAAGTTAGGAAAAAGATATATACAATATAAAATAGGCTACCAATAAAAGATATATACATTATAAACAGATATCATGATATCATGTTGTTTAAATCTTAAAACTACCTGTTTGTGTTTGGATTAGAGTTAAAGGTTACACACTTTTGACATGCACTCTATAGATGTAACCACATGGAAACACTGGTAACACTATACCTGCTGACTTCCTGTTGGAGCCAGCCCCAAGTGGCCACTCTTGGAACTGCAGTTTTTGACTCCTCATCCCTGGAGGGTTACCATCTATTTTCCACAAAACACCATCTGGCATTTCGCCCACAGGTGGGCGCATTCCAGTATGTTTTCACCTCTCCATGTTGTGGCCACTTTTTCATGACTCACTCTAATATCGCAGCCGCACAGAATGAACAAAGATGTCATGCTGTGACTCCGTCCATTCAGAGACGACGTGTCGACAAACAAACATGTCTGCTTGGCTGCAGAAATCCTCTGACTGACATATGGAAATTATCTCTGGCACAGACGTCCAGTGTTGACCTCGCCAATTGTTTGCAGCCATGCATGAGGGGCGGTGGATGCGGTAAAAGGCCACAATGATTTTTATGCCGTCAATCAAGCAGCGTGTGTGTGAACTGTAGGTCGGGATGAGGTTTTAACCTCCGCAGGCATTCATGTGGTGGTCGACATGTTGACATTTATGTGTGCAAATGAGTGAAAACGCAGCTGTTAGTGCGGTTAGCACCTGGTGGGATGATTTCTTTAGGTCTGGGTTTATGTTTTTAGTAGCGGTCTGTGATAACACACATTTTTAGGTGGAAATAGTGCTATATTTGTCTTGTCAGCTTGACACACATGGCTGTCTCTTTTTTTAGCTCTTCACTTCAACTTTTTTCAATACGGGACGATGCAAACAACGCAACTATGGCCAGCTCCATGTTCAGTGTCCTGATAGCAACAGAAGTGACACAGTGTGCAGAACTGTCCCAGTTCTGCTCCTAACAGCTTTAGTCCCTAAGTGCCCTCTTCAGAATTGGGGGTTATTATTTGCTTGACCCCATCAATGGAATGTCCTCATAAGGACTGAAATGCACAGCTGTGTGTGTGTGTGTGTGTGTGTGTGTTTACCGGGAATCCGTCTAGCGTAGCCGAGACATGACAGGTGATGAATGGGTCGGACGCCTTGAAGCAGACACAGCGAGGATGCGGAGACAGCGAGGGTCAGTGCGTTCGGCGATACCTCAACTTTAAATGAGTTGAGGGATGGAGGGACGGCATGGTTTCCTGTAGGGACGGAGGCAACAAGGATAAAAAACGAGGCAGGGCGGGATGAGAAATGGCAGCGTGAGACCACTTTCATATCTCAGGTGTGGTTTGATAGAAATATCACAGATGGTGCTCAGAAGTGCGGCGCGGAGTATCCAAGCAACAACTTCACTTCAGATGGACACACATGGAAAGACGTCCACGGCGGCTCATATATTTCTTATTTGTTTCTCCACATGAATACAAATGTACAGTATTCATTAATGTAGACAGAAGACTGATATAACGCATGTAGAGCTGGGGGTTTATTTTCCTCCCAGGAGGGTCAAGTGTAATTTATTGTGACATGCTTTAATCAGTCTAGGCTGCTGTGTGTTCATAACACCTCTGCTGGATACTTATTCTAATAATTAAAAACCCTTTTACAATGTGTCACTACTTAAAGCCACCAGGAGTTTGATGGAGGAAAAAATAATTAATATTAATATCAAAGTATTAACTAGACATTTAATAAAGTAGCTCATTAAGCAAAGTGAAAATAACCTTGTTAGTGTATGGGCTAATAACTGACCTGAAGTAAGTTTTAATGCTTTTTAAAGCTTCTTCCTGCTTTGTTACTGAGAGGGAACAACATTAAAGCTTGCTGCCACAGTTGTGTAAAGTTGTTGTGTCTCAATGCTTTGTCAAATGTCCTCCGAAACTTGATCTGCTTTGATGTGATGAAGGGGATGAGCACAAACTTCTGAAGAGGACCGAACCGTCTCGTCCCTGATTATTATTAAGTGTTAATATGATTGTAATCAGTGAATCCCCTCCCCCATTTTAACGTGGAGATAAAATGGGGATTGACTCATTTTTGAAGCTAGCCCCCCAGAGGCCACAGTTGGAACTGCAGTTTTTACAATTTTTTCAGGTTGCTTGCTGGTTTTTAGGAGGAGGAGGGTACATGATAGCCCCCATTTCTCAGCCTGCTTTGTGTGAAAGGCATGGAGGTGCACATCAACACGTTAACTGTACAACGAGGCTGAAGACACAGGGCAATAAAGCACAAGGTGGCTCGTGAGTGAAGCTAACTAGCCTTGACTGCCGTAAACCTTTTTTAAAAATGAGAAAGCACAGGGTGGAACTTTAACATTGACTTTGTGGCTGGAGCTCCAGGCAACAGTCTCTCCACCATCCATTTATCACAGTCAGCTGAAAGGAAGAGGCTCTCTGTTCAGACCGGAGGTTTTCTCCTGAATTGGCAGGCACAACAAGCAGCATCATTGTTTGGCATCTCTGAAATGGCCGAGAGAAAGCTAAATCAATTAGCCTCAGGAGGCCGCGCATTGTCATTCGCATTGGGTTACCGGTGGCAGGCAGCCAGCGAGGGTTCATGGAACAGACGCTCACGGAAGGAGCGGGTTAAGAGAAAGGGAGCAGACCCGGCTCATTCGATTTGCTCAGGAAAGTGATTACACCTTCCGCTTCCCAGCACCCCCCCATCCTCACTGCTGAGTAGCTGTGACACACCTTTCCGGGTTGTTCCTCCTGACTGCTTTGCCTGAGAGCCCATCAAGTGCAAACACTTTACTGTGTATAGCAATCTGAATGTGGATGTAGTGGCTCAGGCTGGGTGGGGGCCTCAGTGTTTAAGTGTGTGTGAGATTAATGGAAAGGATGTCTGATATGTGTGTGTGTGTGTTTGAAAAATGACTGATGGAATTGGACCGAGGTGGAGTGGCGATGATAAATCAATTAGAGTGTGCAGGAGAATTAGGCTAATGAAGGTGACAGCAGGGCCGGTGTCCCACTCATCCATGACTCAGTGCGCTCAGTGGGTGTGTGCGGGTGTTCTGGTGCGTTCTGACTGCATTCAGTGCATTTCAGCTGTTCTCTGGTAAAAAAATTTAATCAATGTTGTAATAATGATAATGAATAAAGCACTAGATGAGGTTCATCTGGTGTCACTGTAAGACTTGGTAACTTCTTTAGCTGACACGGTACAGAAGCCAGTTTGTGCCACACGTAAGCTTCTATAATACACTAAATTCTGACGCTATATTTGCAAGACTTTTCCCCACCTTGTCTAAAACTAAAGCCTTGTGACAACTGGTGTGTAACTGACACCGTATGATGCAGCCAGCTTCACATACAGTGACTGTTTTGAGAAAGTTTCTGTAGAGAATGTGTGTTTTTATGCACAAGTATGAAAACTGTTTTTCTTTGGTGTTCTGAGTCCAGTTGCCATAATTTTAAACTTCTGGATGTAACATGATTTGAATGAAGACAGTTCGAAGTATTGCATCAGAAAAATCAGATGAAAATACTAAGGTTAGAAGAGTTTTTACGCTCGCTTGAGATGGTTTTTGAAACCACATTTTGAACTTCAGATGAAGGAAATTGACTTCTTTTGACCGTTTCTGCTCATTTGTTTCCTTTTTTTTTTTAAATAAAGACTTGCTTCACATTTGGAGAGAAACCAGAGCAGTGAGGTGTGAGTTGGAGAATTGAGGTTAACACACTCCAGAAGTCGAGATAAATAATTCCACTTCAAATCGTGAACAATTCCAGTTCCATTGGTGGAAACATATTGTCTTTATGTTGTTATTTTCCTCTTGTACTCACTCCATCTATTTACTTTCTAAAATTACCCGTCATTGCCATCCATTCTGCGGCTCATTGGAAACAGCTGTTATCAGGCTTTTCTTGCCTTTTACTCGTCACTCTCTCTCTCTCTCTCTCTCTCTCTCTCTCCCTCGCTCGCTCTCTCTCAGCCAGCTGCCCACCATTCTTCCAGCTGTCATTCTTTTCTGCAGGATTCAAGCCTCCTCCTAATAGTGGTGTTTATTTTCTGTCAGCCGCTCTTTGTCACAAACAGAACAGCATGCTCATTACACACATTCACACACTGAAGATGCTTGTGAGCATGTGCTTCTTACATGGAGACGTTTTTACCAATCAGCTGCAGTTATCTGCCTTCTTCTTGTAGACCAGGGGTACCCGGTACAATAAAGGAGTGCAGGTCTATCATGTACCATTCAGTAAGTGTTTTCATGTCCGTCTATCATCTATCCTCACGCTGCTCTGAAGATCTTTTATAACACAGACTCCCACTCTCCCCGATTGCTCGTCATTGTGTTTGTGTAGGTATGTAGTAGTGTGAACGGTCGAAGGTGTGAGAGCTCTTATACGAGATCTTAAACAACATGCCGGACAGACAGCTGGACAAGAGAGAGGACTGAGAGGACTGGACTGTACTGCAGGACTGATGGGAGTTCAGACTCTGGATGTGGATGAAGAGTGAAGGTGTTTACCATGTCCCTCAATCATGATGCCCGTGCTCTAACTCGTCAGTTAGCCTACTAGTTAGCTACTTTCTGCTAACATAAGTCCATCAATGACGGGCTGCTTAACATTAAACTAAAGTAGGAGAGTTGCTGTCAGCTAGTTTTATGAGTTAAAACACAAAATCATTGTAGCTGTTTTAGATTTTAACAGTGATGTTTTAGTATCCTCTCCTGCTTTTATACAAAAATCCTTAGGTTAGGTTAATTCCTCTTAACAATTAAAACCTAAAACAATGCCACACATAGGGTCAGCCATGCCTCCTCACTAAGATCAAACTTTCAGCCCGCTCCTTCCTCACAGTCACTCTGAGAATGTTCTTTAATCACTTTTAAGCTAAGATTTTTTAGGCTAAGATAGGAGCTCTCTAAGGGGATTCTAAAGGAATCTTTGAGAATACGGCCCCTGAAGTGTACATTCGAGTTGTTGCATGGTGTCATGAGAACATGTTTGCCGTTAAAGCTTCTCTTTGATCGATAGCCTGAATGTGAAATTGTCGAAGGGGTTGGACTGCATTTAAAATGCTAATCAATAAGTTTACAGGCTTTGAAAGGAAAACATGCTTTTACAATGCCCCTGGACCAGTGGAGAAGAAAGCCATTACCACTGAGGCTTTTTACTGAGCAGGGCCGATCAGTCAGGTTCAAAAATTCACCGTTCAAACAGTCATCTGGCTCATGAGTGGAGCGGGCTGTTACATGTCACTGAATTCAGAGAATGAAAAGGTTGACTTTTTAGAGTCAATATGTAACTCTAATTTGGGCTTTCATGCAATATTATAGCTGCAAAGTTTTGAGTCTCAAGCTGTGAAATCATGCCAGAGCGTGTGTTTTATTCGTAAACATGGTGTTTGCTGTTTGACTGTGGTTCCATATGGTTTTGTGAGTAAAAGGATCATTCTTGCTTAGAGGAGTCTGGCACTCACCAGAGACACAACAATCGTTTGGTCTGTTCTGTCCGTTGTAAACGAGATTCAAATCAACGAGCCTTATTATTTGGAAAAAATAAGGTTAAATTGCGAAAGTATCTGGAGCTTTGTGTGTCAGTGCAAGATTGTTGTGCCTTAAAACACTGAAGTGTCTTTTTAAGGATAAAATATCTGTGCCAAGGATAGCATTGGAGGTTGTTGCCTTGTTAGCTTGTTATTCAACTTTTTTTTTAGTTCAATGTCAGTTGTATAACATCTTTTACAGTGGCAGAAAAAAACATCTCCCATTTAACAGGACAAAACCTTGAGCAGGACCTGGCTCACAAAGGGGGGACCCTCCTGCTCAGATGGGTAAAAGAGGAGAAGAGAAGACTGGAGTAGATTGAACAGTTATATGCATGTTATATTTCAGATAAACAGGTTAGAGAATAAACACTGGGCAGGTCAGTATGCAGCACAGGAGGCAGAGACCCGCACTCCCCTGTCCATGTGTGGCCCGAAGTTTTCCTGTAAGATGTCATCTAAAAGAAACTGACCACTGCAAACAGCAGCTGCACCAGCTCTCCCTGCCCAACACCACACAGACCTGTGCAGTCTCTGAACACCTTAAAACTGAAGTGAATATATGATTTTACATCATATCTGTTTATCATATATAATTGGGTACTGTGGAGAAATACATACACAAACACAGTAAGAAGGCCAGACAGAAAGCTTGAGCCGTAGGTGTGACCGAACCTCTGCAGCATCCTCAGCCTGCAGCCAGCCCAGCTCCCATTAGCTGACAGGAGGGGCCGAGCCAGTGGTCTCAGATGCCAAATGTATAATTTGCTCCAAACTTTTCCCCTCGTTTAATTTTTATATTACCTCGAATTTACTGCCGCAAGCATCAAATGTACTTGGAAGTCACAGCAAGGTAACAAAACTTTGAGTAGGCACACACTCGTTATATAGTCTGAGACAGAGCTCCCTTCAGGCCACATGTCATTCTGCTCCTCACCTCCAGGGAAACATCATAATATTGTTTTATTGTAAAACTAGCACATGGAAGAGCTGACGTAAACATCTGTCATTCTGGAAGCAGCTCTTACTACAAGCTAAGGATGAACACTCTGAAAGTTGTCCAGACCACGTGTCATCCTGTTCCTCCCTGTCTTACCTGCTGTGACATGAATGCATGCTGCAGCATTACTCTCCCACAGAGGAAGAGGTAAATCTTCTAAGTAATACTTGTGATTTGCTGGCACCGAAGCAAAAACACTCAGAAAATCTACCCTCTTGGCTCGAGTGTGAGTTTCTCCTTTGGATCGAGCCCAATGTGAAATGACAGGGAAAGAAAGCCAGGGAGCGTTGCCAACAAGAAGAAGTAAATACCGAGGAGCGGTCGGGTGAATAAACGAAATAATATAAAGGATTCATCTTTTGTGATTGCATGCAAATTGTAGGTTTTGATAATGAAGGCTTTGTGAAGTGCACAGAAACAGAACAAGAGGAGTCTTGACATGGTTAAAAGACCCTTGCACCTGCCCAGAGCTTCCTCCCATCCTCGCTAATCAGCAGAGCTGGATGGGGATGATGGGGCTTCCTAACCTGCCATCAGCCAGCTGCTCTCCACCAGGCTGGAAAAAAAAAACAGCCACTTATAGTGAATCTGCGACAGTTGAGACCTCTGAATGAGGGAAAAGATAAATTTTGCTCTGTGAGTGGGTGTGGTCAGATCTAAGACAGCAGAATCAGTGCTTACAAGGACACTTTGAGTTATAATGATTTTTATTATTTCTGCAATTACTTTTTCATTTTGTTGTCAAGAGCATCTTAGACTTATAGCTCAGCTGCTGTTGCCATGGAGAGGAGGCTACAAGAAAGGCAAAGCTAGTTAATTTCTGTGCCTGGTAATTGCTGTTATATAGCATATAATCTAAAAACGAAACAGAATTGCTGAATTTGACCCCCAAAGAGGTCAGTACTGCAAGATGCAAAGAAGCCCAGGCAGGCAACCTGTAGTGCACCAGTCCACCCTTTAGCCCATTCATACTGGGATTTGTTTCACTCCCGATGGTGAGCACGCCTCGCCCTGTTTTTTTCAGGCGTAGGAAAAAGTAACAGTTTGAGTTAAAACAAACACGTCACAAGGAAAAAATCTTTCCTGTCTGCAACAGGTGTACCTGCCATGGTGACAGATCCTTCACACAAATGGCACGGACTTTGTTACATTTCCATCCGCCATGATCTTCAGTTCTTCGCATCATCTGTACACTGTAAATAAATATGGACTAAATTTCTGTGACGTCACTCATAGGTTTCCAAAGAACTGTTTTGAGCCTAATGCCATCTCAGCATACATGGAACTGGCTCCTCTGCCCTTTTAGAGCAGGCGATGGACCCGGAAATCAATAAATGGCAGCAACTTTTCCTACCTTTGTGATAAGATCAATCAGTGGCCTTTATGGAAGCCAACGTGGCAACCACAATAATAATATAATAAACCCCAGCCCTGCTTAGAGTTCACTGCACTGCAACTCCTGGTTATTCCAGATACAGGTAGGCAGGTTGTTCCCACCTGTCACTCAACATGGTGAGTGACAGTGAGTTTTAATTATGTAAAAATCAAAGGGCAGTAGTGAATGAAGTTCGTTGTTTATTCTAGCCTGTGAACATTGTGCTGTAATGCTGGACATGTTAACATGGAGGTCTGTGGGATTGACTCACTTTTGGAGCCAGCTCAGTGAGGCTGAGGTGGGAACTGCAGTCTCCACATTATTATTTATCAGCCTGGGAACAAACGGTACACAATAATAAAAAATAAAAAAAAAAACATCCAGATGGTTTTAACTTTAAAGGGCAACAACAAGTTCATGTTGCTATATAAGAAGCAAAGCTGAGGAAAAGATCATTCAGAAGTTTAGGCGACAAGTTTTCACAGTGCAGTAACTTATGTAAGCTGAGAATAACTGCATTAATGTGGCCGGTCTGCCCTCAGGACAGGATTGATTTAACTTTGACTGCAGCACATTTTCCACTCCGGAGCCTTTTTTATAAAGCACTGAGCATCTTTATTTAATCTCTTTACATTAAGATTACTCCAAGAGATTTGAACTAAGACTGTAAAGGACTGTTATGATTATCCTGTTTTCCAGTTGAGCCTGCACACAAAGCAATTAGAAGCTGTTCATTTAAGATTATATTTAAGGCGTGTACTTACAAAGCGTGGGCTTCTTTGTCTTAGACTTGTCTGGAAACATAAATTAAAACTGTATGAATGAAGGAAAGACGATCATGAGCGATTTGCATCAGTTCTAGACGATAATGCATCAATTAGAGAAATGTACAGTGTGTGTGTGTGAGTGTTACATTTTCAGGAGATGTTAAGTGTATGTGACAATGTCGTCATTCTGTATGTGCTCAAAGATGGCAGCCTCATGTTGTGGAGCATTGCCCTGGTGGAGCTTCTAGCATTTATGCCTAACACTCCCTCACCTATACATTTATACCAACACACACATTCATATCTCTTGTTCATCCACCCGCTTGCAGACACACGTTTACAGACACAGTGCAGTTTAAATCTGACTGTCCACATCCACTTGTTTGAGTAGAGCACTAAGTGTGTTTACCTGTGTTCGGCTGTGTGACCTTAAACACAGGCTCATGCTGTGCTGGTGCAGAAGGCAGTGGACCTGCTCAGGGTTGTAGAGGAAGGGCTTATTTATGCTGTAAACTATACAGTATCACTTTAAAAAGAACATGTTGAACATGTTCACTGTTTCTGGAAAAAACGAACAGATTTTCTCATTTCTAATCAACCTGAGGAGTTATTGTTTCCCCCTTTTTGAAACATCAAGTAATTACCCTACACTCCAGCACAGCCCGCCCACACTGTGACATTCATCGAGTGGAAGGCAAAGACCGCCATGTGCGTGGAGTGATTACATGGAACGTGATGTTATTATAATTTCAACATGGTAAATAATTAAAGAGAATAGACTAAACTTCCAAATTTGCTCACAGATTTAGGATTAAGATGTACTCTATTTATGTTGATTGTCCTGGTTCCTTCAAAGTTGATTAAAATATACAAACTGAGCACTCATTCCTCTTCTGTACAATATGTTCTCAGCACAGATTGCAGTCATTTCACATCATGTTATTGTATGTTATGAAATGCTGGTGTCAATACATCCTGTTTTAATATCTAGCCCGAACAAACTGTGCACTCGTGTCACGCTGTGTATGAATGATCTCCAGCTGCGGTAGCTATTTTAAATCAAAAGCAGTCTTTATGTCTGAGAGCTGAACCGAATTCTGATGAACTGGAACATGCGTTTCCTGCTGAAGATTCTCCTCGTCCCCACATTCTTATATTTATGCAGTAATTCAGGTCTGTGTGACCGTCCGCTCTGCTGCAGTCATTGTGTTCTGAAAGGTTGCACTTTTACATTTCATTATAACATTTCATTATAAAATGCAATTATTTCTGCTGTTTGGAGGAGGAGAGGAAATGTGTTGGGGCTTATTTTTGTGTGAGTCATATGTTAAGTGCTATTACCAGTTTATGTAAGATTTAGAGTTGACAAAGCAGATTTTGATGGATTCTTCTTGACTTGGAGCTCACAGTGTTTCATTCTTTGTCTTCTTATTTCAGTCATGGGCCGCTAACATTGAGTGGTCTCTCTGCTTCCTCCAGGCTTTATTAATGACACTGGAAGAGTCTTTACTGTATCTCCCAACAATTATGTGGGGAACTAGATAAGGACAGTCTTCTGTCTTGAGAACATGTTCTCCAGGAATCGCTTCAATGGACAACATGGAGCAGGTGTTGCCCCAAAAGGAGGCGCAAAATCAAAAGTTCATCCACCGAAAAAGAGGGCTCCAAACCCCAGGGTAGCACTGGTTATTCGGGGTAAAATACACCGCCTGTTGCAAGGGTCTGCAGACCACCCTGTTCCAGATTCCCATCTCTATTATGGTATTGAGGAGGATGAGGAGAGGGAACCACATGAGGCAAGAAAGGAGCACAGAACTGTTTACCCAAAGGTAGGCCCAAGGGCTGAAGACTTCGCTCCAAAAGTTTCAAACCTTAAAGGGCATGGAGCTGCACCGGGGCCACCATGTGTAGGAGAGGTGGAGCTGAACAGAGAAGGGTGTATAAGAATACCCTGCACTTTGCAGCATAAAAGCTGCAGATCTCCAGCAAATATAAAAAGAATCTCCTTTGAGGCTGGACTCCGCGAATCTCCTGAGCAGGTCCGACCATCTCCACACTACAGTCCAATTGGCTCAGGCATGAATGGTACTAAATTTGCATCAGCAGTCGGAAGGGATTTTACTTCACCCCGAGTTCGACCAAAGAGACCATATTCAACTGGTGACTGTGTGGACTACAACTTCAACAGGGCTCTCCCGGGTACACTGCTGGAGGAGGATGAAGATAAAGAGGAGGAGTCAAGTGCTATCATTGACCACATTCTAAAGGAGCTGAGGGGAATCAATAAGATCCAGGAGGAAATCTCTGACCTCAGGGATTACCTGACCTCTGTTCGAGGGTCAGTTGAGGAAGTATCATCCTGTGTAGATGCTGTGCTGTTGGAGATTGAGGGCATTCGTTCGAGCAACAAGACTGGTTCAGGGGTGCATGCTGGTACTTGGTCTGGAGCAGGGTGCAAAGATGGACCATCACAACGCAGAAGACCTGCTAGCGCTTATGGCAGTTTAGGTAGTGCAGTGCCAAAGTCAGATTCAAATTGTTTCCCTCAAGTATGCAATGAACGCCATAGCATACATGGAGAATTACTTCTACCAAGAGCAGAAGAGTCGACTGTGTCACCAATTGCTGAATCAGTGGATCATCAGGAACTAGATGAACCAGAGGATACTTCTGACCATAGCTCAGATATCCCAGTAGGTGCTATTGCAAGAAAACTCAGCTTTGGCTACCTTGAAAGGCAGGATGGTCAAGACTGTGCGAGCACCAGCTCTTTGTCTTCTGGTCATAGCTCCAAGTCTGAGTCAGACCTTGAGAGACCATCCTCTAGTCATGGAAGAAAGCAACAAAGAGCTGATGATGGGGGTGACCAGTGGACTAGCAGTGTACCACCACACAGGGAATCTGCATGGCACAGGGAAACTGCTTACCTCAGGGACCGTGGTCTGGCGGAGCATGCTGGTGAGAGCTCCCTTTGCTGCGAAGGAGCTGGTAGCTGGGATCAATATAGAGGTGCAGGAGGATACAGTACATCAGGGCAGTGCTCTAAGGGAAGCTCAGAACATCTTTCTGTTCACTCTGGAAAGCATTACAGCTCACCTGCCAGCACATCTAGCAGAGAAGAATGGCGGTCACGGAGGAGACGGCCTCAAAGCCAGTCTGGGATTCATGTTCCAGCTGATACCAACCTTGATAACTCAGGATATGAGTGCGCTGCTGATTTGTCCTATCCTCAAAGTTCTGGATACCACTCAGTTGATGGACACGATGGAGAGGAATTTGACTGTGGTCAATCAAATGACCTGAGCTACACGACTAGTTGTCAGGTGGAAAGTCATTTAGACTATGAAGAGTCTTCAACAGTGACATGGACTGAGGCATCCTTTGGTACCGACAGACCGTTTATCCAAAACACTGACACCAGTAACCACAACTTTGAAAACCAACTTCTTTACCCTGGCGGTGCTGATGCCCAAGCTGGTGGTTTTAATGTCAAGCGCATAGGACGAGCTGTACTTGACTTCAGCTCTGCCTTGCGAGGCGCATTGCGTAAACTTGAAGTACCTGCAGCAACAGTTCCTGGAGAGGAAACTGACTTTGAAATCTCACTGCCCTCTGACCTGCATTCCTTTGAGCTGCCTTCAAAACCTTCATTCTATGAGACACATTTTGAACAAACACCTGATGATACCCTGAAAGGTGATGTGGTTGATAGTGGTCATGCTTTGGGGGAATTCATCGGACGTAGTACTCTAGAAAAATCTGAGACTGTTGACCCCTTGCTTGAAAGAGCCAACAACAGCCTTACTTTGGAGACTATAGACACTCTCCAACATCCTTCTTGTTTGGATAAGATCCCTTCATGCCCCGAAGAACTCCTACTGGACCCTTACCTCAGCAGCAGCAGTGCATTAGTCGCTCAACCTGGTGGCCTTACAGAACAGCCTGCAGGAAGCCCTGCAGAAGGGCCTGAAGATGTGAGTGTTAAAGCTCAACTTTCACAATGTACCACTACAGATTCCCTCTCAGTCTCCATAGTGGCTGATGAACTTACAGCACTGGGTGATCAGGGGCAACCTGAGGTGCCCATGTCACAACAAACCACCACAGATGGTCCTGTGGACCAAGAGGGAAAACCAGAAGGAGATGCAGCGGAGCCTTCCCTAGAGATGAGCCAGATGGATGAACGTAGGCTGAAGTGTCTGAGGAGCTTCCAGCAGATTCTGCGGGAGAAGAGGGAGACCAGACGTAACCTTGCCAGTATGACCATGTCCACCTTCTCTCAGGATGAATTTGAACCAGGTAGTGGTTTTAAGTTGGGACCTTTCATTGTTTCATCCCACACATTGTCATCCTCAGTTCTTCACATGTGTAGGAATGTCATCAACGACTCTCAGTTTTAGGTAACACCAACATTCAAAATCATGTGCTCCTCAGCTGTTAGAGTTCAATGTTTGTTGGCCGGCGTTGGTTTTGAAGTGGAACAGCCTTGTTGCGCTGCTGTCCTTCAAAGGATGCAGCGTATAAAGCGACATTCAGCGACATTCTGAATTATTGTGGTTCCCTGTCAGACAAAGATTAACTGTCAGTCTTATGGTGTTTATTCAAAGGGTTTCCATTCCAATGCCAACACACTGCCTCCGCCTTCCAAAACCTGGACTGTGGATCCAGTGCTCTATATTATAATTTATCCAAGTGAATGACTCTTTACCTTTTATGTGAGCAGAAAAGCATCACTCTGTCCTGGCTTCCATGAAACCCTCCCACTGCTGCCAGAGCCCTTTGATCTGTCACTTACATTGACAAAAGGTTTCCTCTTTAAGTGTGCTCACCCAGCGGTTATGAAGACGCCCCTGTGTCAAAAGTTCCCCTGGGTGTATACTGTACGAAACGGTCTGCACTAGAACTGAACCATAATTTTCTACCCCTGTGAGAGTAATGTATCACCTGCCACTCATGAGTCCCCTTCCTCCTCTGCGAGGCATCAGCCGTGGCCATTTGCTGAATTAGAAAGCATTAATTATCTCCATGGAAAGCGAATCTGACATTAAAGGGGAAGGAGAAGGGAAATATTAAGAGTCATTTTCATGATAAATTATACATGTTAATGAAACATTTATGACCCTAGACTCCATCTATCTTAAAGCGGTGCTGCTTTTAACATTGTATTTATAAGAAAATGAATGACCCAGGGTGTGGCTTGTTATTTCCCACAATGATTCTATGACTGTTTGTCTTTTCTCGTTTTTGTTTTTTTTTTTTTACAGATGGAAGTCAAGATGGAGATCAGGTTGTGGTTACTATGCCATCAAAAATGCTTCTTCTTGTTATTATTTGGACACTCTATCATTTCAAAGCTTCTTTTTATTTAATTTGATTTCACGTTTTATTGTGTTCTTGTTGCCTCCTGTCAGTTTCTTGTAAACGCTCATTTAATCCTGAAAACATTTGTATGAGGCGTCAGCCTCAATGCATAAATGTAAGAATACCTCACAGGAATAGGTCAGTATTGATCAGACCACAGGTCAAATCTGTCAGGTTTGTATGTTTTGTGATATTCTATTTACTAGCTGTCAGGAGACAAAAGTCAATATTCAGTGTTTCCTATAAAGGTGAAAGCAGATTTATGAGGACAGTCTGATTGATCAGGACGCCCCCTTTGGCACTGAAACTCAACCAACACACACCTCTGTCTGCTTCTGTCCTGTTACTCCCTCTTCCCTTTCTTCTTCATCTCGTGCTTGTGCGTGTGCATGCACCAGTGTCATGAAACTAACAAAGACTGTCAGCCAGAATACGGATAAATGTGTAACCTATGACATTCATTCATTCATTTCAGAGCCGAGATCAAGATGGTGACACCAGCAAGCACCCGTGGGCCAAACCAGGGTCAGTTTCTTTTCAACCTGATGGCAGTGTGTGCTCTGGACTTGTTCATTATAATACTGATCAATGGATTTTGGTATTTAATTGTGTGCAGGGGAAACACACCATTCGGTATTGACAGCATGCCAGAGCTCCGCAAGAGAAGGCCCATTCCTCTTGTTAGTGAGCTGGTGAGTATACATCACACAATAACTGCCTTCTGACATGTTAATACTGGGCTTCACTGAACCTTATCTTCAATCTGTCCCTGATTATTTTTTTTTAAATTTGAAAAGTACTATAGATAAATAAATACAGACAAACCTTCAGTGATGTCATCTATATTTCTAAAGAGCTGTTTTAAAGCTCCACCTGTAACTTCTGGTCCATCTAAACATAAAAGGTATAAATGTTTTCATATTCAACCCGTGCTGTTATGCTGGTTTTTTTTTGTTATTGTTGTAAAACTACACTTATAAACATGGAGGTCTCTGGGGATTGACTCACTCAACAGCCTCAAGTGGCTGTTTGAGGAACTGCAAGTTGCGACTTGGCAAAATTTACCACCAGTCTCACAGCAGCTCAGGTTCTAGATGATCTCCGCTGGTCCTACCCATTTGCTAGTCTAATGCAGCTGCAGCCTGCCCCCCCCCCCCCCCCTGCTGCACATTGTCTGAAATCCTCCTCACTCGGAAACATCCTCAGTTTACA
This sequence comes from Parambassis ranga, assembly GCF_900634625.1. Classification (NCBI taxonomy): domain Eukaryota; kingdom Metazoa; phylum Chordata; class Actinopteri; family Ambassidae; genus Parambassis; species Parambassis ranga. The sequence goes on from NC_041030.1 coordinate 21,023,989, forward strand.
ATGCAAGAATGTGATGGGCTATCTCAAGTGCACCCCCTATAGATGAGACATCCAGACAGTGGAGCTTCTGTCCATTATAAAAATTCTCTGGTCATACTGTGAGATGTGAGATGTCTGAGCTGCTGGACGGCCATGGCTGTGCAGCGAATGCTTGGTCACAGATGTAGTTAAGGATTCAGCTGTAATGGTCTCTTAATAGCCTGTGTTGTGCATATTACAATCCCCCGGCTTGATACTTGATGAAAAAGCACATGTACAGTGGAGCCTGCTCTGAAATAATGTATTTGCAAGCACTGAAATAGTCAGAGGGCTGAGGCTGCTGATCCTCTCGGAGGGAAACCTGTTTGTTTGTCTCTAACATTTCCCTTCTCCTTGTTTTCTTTCTCTGCACATGTTGTCTCCCTCCTGTTTGTCGGCCCTCAGGCGATGGTGAGTAAAAGAAGACGGATTTCTGCTGCTGTGTTTACCATTTGTTTCTAAGGCCCTGATTGTAGCCGAGCACTTCGATTGGCTCAGTGTGGAGTTTTGTTTCATGGCTTTGAAGAAAATGCACAAACACACACACAACAAAAAACATCAAAAACCAATCTGTTTTTCAAAAACATTCAGACAAATACACAAATGATAATCTTCTTATTCTTTTAGCATTCTCCTCAGATTGATGCTCACAAAGCTAGAAGCCTTTTCAGTGTTTTTAGTAATAAGCAGTTTAATCATGTGCAGTGATTCAGCTGGTCGATAGCTCGATTTTGTTTTTAACACACCTGCCGTTCAAGTGTTGTGGTAAATTGTGGCTTTTCTCCTTTTAGTCTCACATTTACTTTAAAGTATACTTTAGGGAGGCACACACCGCTGAGACTCTGATAAGACACTTGTTTCCTTTGGTTTGAAGTGTTGCCTCCCGAGTCAAACGAAGATCAGTTCTAGATCAGTGCTTCATCTCAGACAGGACGTAGTTAAGACCAAACAGAGGTAAAAACAAATGAAAATCTCTGGGAGACACTGTAAACCAACAAAACATGCAAATACAGCCACCAGTTAGACATAAATAGACGGTCATAACAGTGGTTGTGGTTTTGTCACCTTAGGTTCTTGTCACGTCTGTATGTGTCAGGATTTCCGGGGTCATGCTGCTTCCTAACGCTGCAAACCTGATCATTAATGATGTTGTTCTGGTTGCTTTCATCAATAATGACAAGCTGACATCCTGCTCTAGATGAAGCATAACAAGCTCAAACCATCATAGGATAAAACCTCCTCTTTTTCTCTTTTAAGCAAAACAGTTTTTTTGTCCACAAAGAATTTTCCCATCAGCGCTTTGGCTTCTTGGTTGTTAGCAGACAAGCAGCAATGTTCATGAAGCTGTAGACAATGTAACAGTGGTTTAGAATTTACCCCAGGTTCCTCTAGAACATTTCATAAAACTACGCAGCGAGTGAAAACAAAACAGTAGCCTCAGTGTCTGGGTGACACAAACCACAACAAGTCAGAGGTCAGTGTCCACAGCGTCAGCTTAAACATTGTTAACATCCACTAATATGTCAGCAATGATTTGTTTTAGTCAGAAACTAAGTGAAATAATTCACTAGTAGCTTAACACTGATGTGAATAGCTTAGAATGCAGGTTATTTATACTTCATGGCTTGATGGCATGTAAAAGAATCCCCTTTTATTTTGGATTAATTAATCAGTGTTAGTTGATGATCACAACATTCAGCACAGTATGTGTGTATGTGTGTGTTTAGCCTTGTTCCTGTGCGGCTGCATCACTGATTTTTTTTTTTCCTCTTTTGTTTCCAGTCCATGATACAGTCCAGGAAAGCTGGACTCGCCCACACACTGGCCACACGGACCTCCCTGAAAGACGAGGAGCTTGTGAGTAGCTGAACACACACACACACACACTGTAGCTACAGTACTATGGATATGGATACTTGCTGTCACCTCGATGCCAGCTAATGGGGACCTACACAAACTTTATTTTTACACACAAACACATTTTTTCCTCTCTTGCTGTCATTATCTTGTCACCATATTGTTAAACCCAGTAGTATGCTGCAGGCTCTGAGTTTTTTGCTGAGTCGACATTTGGGTTGTAATCTGGGTGCAGGCATCGTGTTTGTTGTTACAGTTCCTTCCTGCGGTGTGCTGTGCCGAGTCATGGTGACGATTACATTATATAATAAAAGAAACTTAAATAATTCAGCTGCATAAGATACATAGGTCCTTGAATGCAGCACTAATAATACAGTAGAGATGAAGTCTGACTGTTACAGTAAAGGAAGGTGAATTATCCTGCTGTCATAGCTCTGTAGGGACCTTATAATCAATAATTGAAAGAATGTCAGCAAAATTGGTACAAATTTCAGTTACAACACAAAAACCTTTGTATTTTCTATTTTTCCTCTTTTTATTTGATTTTATTGTTCTTTATTTGTATCTTTGCACAGTCTTGTGTCTTTGTTCTCTTGGGGATCAATACAGTTGTATCTAATTTAATATAGTAAAATATTAACATGTAGGAGCAACGTTAGTGGGGTCATTATTTCATGATGTGGACAGGGAGGAACAGATGTGCAGACCATCCAGTGCTGATGTTCATAAACACTTTCCAGATGTTTTCACACTGACAGTTTGTAAAAAACAAAAACAAAGAAAAAACATTGAAATAGTGAAGAAATACTTCTTTACAATTTAGTCTTAGTGATAAAACAGTAAATGGAATTCAGAAGAAATAAAGACAATAAAACCAAAGCTGAATATTTATTCTTATTGCTGTGGTGCTAGTGTGTCTATGTTAGTGTTAAAAAAATAATAATGAAAGCATCATAATAATCCTGACTCACATGCCCCCTGTACAAATTCTGTGTTTACCAAATCAAACTGGGCTCTTTGTCAAGGTGTCTCTCTCATCCTGTGGAGATGTGCTCACCTCCTCCTACACTCCTCCTACACTGGACAGCAGCAGCAGAAGAAAAATTAGCTCAGTTATGCAAATTCATCATCAGCTTAGACACCTATCCTGCATTCATCCTTTGTTAAACGTTGTCTCTTCTTCGTCCTTTTCTTTTGCTGAAAACAGAAAAACCATGTCTACAAGAAATCCCTGCAGGCTCTCATCTACCCCATCTCCTGCACCACGCCACACAACTTTGAGGTGTGGACGGCCACCACTCCCACCTACTGCTATGAGTGCGAAGGCCTGCTGTGGGGCATCGCCCGGCAGGGGATGCGCTGTGCAGAATGCGGCGTCAAAGTGCACGAGAAATGCCAGGAGCTGCTGAACGCTGACTGCCTGCAGAGTCCGTAATATATATACCCAAATAACACATACCTTTTTGCAGTTGTGTATTTATTATTGTGTGTGCTGCCTTCAGGGGCGGCTGAGAAGAGCTCCAAGACCGGGGCCGAGGACCGGACGCAGCACATCATCATGGCTATGAAGGACAGGATGAAGATCCGCGAGAGGAACAAGCCGGAGATCTTCGAGGAGATACGGAAAGTGTTCGACGTCTCCAAGATGATCCACGCTCAGCACATGAAGAGCGTCAAGCAGAGCGTCCTGGACGGAACATCCAAATGGTCGGCCAAGATCACCATTAACGGTACGTCACACTTTCCTAGTTTCATGTCTCCAACAACTGGCAGCTGCAGATAGCGGCTCCAGCAGCTGTCCCTGCCTGATACGAGGCAGCCCCCGCACTGCTCTTCATGCCAAGTCTTCCTCCTACTAATTTCAGCTCCCTTGAGTCCAGCTTTAGGCTTTACAGTCCACCATGACCATGTAAGAAATGCAAAAATGTTTAGAGACCGTAGCAGTGAGGATAGATAAGAGGCAGAGCTGGAGGTAGATGAAGATGATGAGTGACGAGGGTGGACAGGATCAGGAAGGAGCTCATCAGAGGGACAGCTCAGATTGGCTGTTTTGGGGACAAAGTCGGAGAGACCAGATTAGGATGGTTTGGACATGTGGACGGTCAGGGTAAAATTGGTAGAAGGATGCTGGAGATGACGCTGCCAGACAAAAGGTCAAGAGGACGACCAAACAGGAGACATGTGGATGTGTAAAAGGACATGAAGGTAGTTGGTGTTAGAGAAGAGGATGCTGCAGACAGAGTTAGGAGGTAACAGATGATTCGCTGTGGCGACCGCTGACAGGAACAGCTGAGAGTAAAAGAAGACGATGTGTTTTATGTCACCTGGAAAAAGCGTTTGCTGGTAAAAGATCTGAAACATCTGAGCACAGGCTGCATGGAACTCTAATTTTTATGATTTCTCTCCATCCAAAGACACAAAAAGTCTCCTGAGTGCTAACATTTAACCACAGGACAGTTCAACATTGCAGTGACCCAGATTCTCAGAAGGAAAACAAAACATTTTCCTGCCTCTCTCTGTCCTTTCTAGTCTGCCTGTTAATGCATCTTTCCAGTGTTATCAGGGCTTGACTCAACAGGGTACTCTGTGAGCAGCATGTGTCCATAACCTTATAGTGTGTGTAACACTCATATCTCTGTGTGAAGGTTTTTTATTATCACTGCTGGTTTCAGCCACTTCTGTTAAAAGTCACTTTTTAATCCCACAGATGTTTGCTGCTGTGTGAACGCTCTGAGCAGGTCGGGTTCTAACCCAGGAAAAACCTAAAACCCTACCCGCCCCACATTCTTTTTATCTGACAAACTTTAACTGTAGGCGCCACAAATTACAACAGATGCTTCCCCTCCCCTTTGCCTATCAGAGCTGCTTCTGTTACCAGAGCAACCAGACACATCGCACCATATAGTGGCAGCAGTGTTGCCATGGCAGCCATCACACCTTGTTTCGTCGATCACCGGTGATACGCTCTGTGAGTGCAAGAGACACAAGCAGGGCGTTTTAGGAGGTGATGTTAGAATTCGTTCATTTATTGATGGCCGTGGGCTAATTGTTACTTTTTCATGGTTGTGCAATAAGTCAAAGAATCCACAGGTGAAGACATTACAACATTCCTGCAGCAGTAACTACTCCCTGTGAAGGAGTAAAGGAACCCCTGACACCACCTTTGTATATTTGTCTTGTTGTTTTAACTTATGTCGAGGCTTCTGTGAAGCTAAACTTTTCCATCACATTCGGTTTTCTTCTGTCCTATCGGCCGTCAGACGCACTTCTAGCTCGTACAGCTGTGATGGAACTTGATGCTGCACTGACAGCAGAGAGCTCTTTGAAGAATTCATTCATTTCATCAGGGAGTATCTAAACCAATTAATATTCAAAACTGCCTTTGGCTCACAGGAGATGCATCAGTCACTGACTCTCAATGAACAGACAGCAAATATAGCCGTGACTGACAAGCTCAAAAAGGCAAGCTGTGATTAGAAGCGCCGTCTCTTTAACTTATAATAGACTCATTCATTGTCAGCTCCGCCTCCTGGTTTACTTAGAACTGCAGTTCAGAGTGAACACGTAAGCCACTGAGACACACCTGTGTACCGTCCACCTGCCTGCAAGCAGTGTGTGATGCACCCACCGCAGCTCCACTCGTGCTCCACCTCTGTACCTTTATTTGGATCATAGACAGTATGTAACTATAGACGAAGCTTCTATGACGTTCAAATATAGGTTTCTGAAGAGACGTTTTGAGTCTTTGTGGGAAGTACTGACTGTCACCATGTTGGCAGCATTACATCCTGCCTAAACACCAACTACAGGCAAGGAGGTGGAGCGCAAATGAAGCTGAGGCAGGCAGGCAGTCATGGAAGCAGGAAGCTTATGCTGTGAGCATCTGTCTGTCACTCAAAGCTGTCATGAATCATAAATATGCATAATTTTAAGTCCTAATACTATTAAAATCAATTTTGAGTTATAAAGAAATTCTGTGGGGATTGACATAGATTTAATTTCATGAAATGTGCTGCCTGATTTGGATTAACCAGGGTTTAGTCAGCCTGAGATGCTGCTAACACGGCGATGGTTGGATGGTTGGCTCTTTAGAAACCTTTGTTTTTTAACCCTTTAAGTTTCCTCTTATGTGTCAAAGTCAATGCTACTTCCTTTAAAGTCGACATCTGCAGTGACACACAAGGCATGATTGATTGATTGATTGATTGATTGGAGTTCATGGCCTGTGAGATCTAATTACCTTAATACCTCCCTGTATGTCACACATACAGCACATATTGTTCAGTTCATTTGCCTCCAGTTAAGATGTGCAGCTATAAATAGTCTCCCTCATTAGGATCAGTTGCAGATCTCTCTTTGTTCTTCTTCTCACCTGGATTAAAAGCGGCAGCAGCGTGCAGCAGGAGAAAAGCTCCTTGCCGCCCGCTGACCTCCCGTCTGAAAGAAATGTCTTCTTCTATCAGAACGGCTTTCTGTCACCAGGCTGGAGTGAATCCAAACACAGCACAGACGCTGTGTGACAGAAATGATTCGCACAGCACCATGTGACATTCACAGGTCTCCTTCATTGTCTACCTGTCGCTCTGAGCATTAGGTGACACCATTTTGTAAGTGGAGTAGTGAGAAATATTGTTACCCAACATCTGCCTGTGCCTGAGTCATGAAAATTGTGTTACGAGATTTCTGCAGAGCTGTGTGGGTGAAAGCTCATGTTTCAGTGTGTCAATGAGAAACAGAAAGATGATAGCAAAGTGTAGGTGTTTGTTTTTCTTATGCAATTTTTACAGAATTTTTCTTTGTGTGTGTGTGATCAGTTGTCAGTGCGCAGGGACTCCAGGCCAAGGACAGGACGGGCTCCAGTGATCCGTATGTCACCATTCAAGTGGGCAAAACCAAAAAGAGAACGAAGACCATTTACGGCAACCTGAACCCTGTCTGGGAGGAAAAGTATAGCTTGTAAGTTCCTGTTTGTGAAGCTCAGCTGGAGCTGTGTGTCCTCACACAGACGGCTTCACCTGGGTGATTAGAATTATTTTTACAGTGTGTGGATGTGCACAGATAACTACACTGCACAAAGACGTGTGTACTCTCTCTCAGTGTCGTGTTGTTTCCACAGAGATGCAGGACTTCATGCTGTGGTGAAAAATGAAATTGTGACTAAAAAATCTGAAAAAAAAACACCCAGAAGGGGTTCAGAGGGTTGAATATGTGAAAACGAAAAGAGGTTATTGATACATAATCAATAGTAGTTTGAACGCCCATGTCCTCCGCTTCACAGTGAGTGCCACAACTCCTCAGATCGTATCAAGCTGCGGGTTTGGGACGAAGACGATGACATCAAGTCTCGAGTGAAGCAGCGCCTGAAGAGAGAGTCTGACGACTTCCTGGGCCAGAGCATCATCGAGGTCCGAACACTGAGCGGAGAGATGGATGTCTGGTACAACCTGGGTATGTAGTCACTCAGAAATGAAGTGTGTGTGTGTTTGTTTTCTCATTAGCAGAGCAGTTAAAGGGGCGCTCATTATTTTAGTTTTAAGATCTGAAGTTCATCCCAAGTTCAACTCTGAATGATGTTGTTGTGTTTGTGTGTGTTCACTCACAGAGAAGAGGACAGACAAGTCGGCGGTTTCTGGGGCCATTCGTCTGCAGATCAGTGTGGAGATCGAGGGCGAGGAGAAGGTGGCGCCGTACCATGTTCAGTACACGTGCCTCCATGAGGTAGGGGTAGGGATTTATTGTTTCAGGTTGAAAAAACTCTTAAACTTTACCTGCTGTCTCCTCTTCCACCTGTTCTTATTATACCTTGCTATATATACTCAGGTCACCTAGCAACGGATGCTAGTTCGGATGCTAGTAGTGTCACTAAGATCACTGTGTGTTTCTTTGGGCCTGCTTCAGTGTCTGTGTGCTGAGTAATGAGAGCATTCAGGAGGTCTGCTTCTTGTTTCTGTGCAGAACATGTTCCACTTCTCCACGGACGTGGAGGGAGGCGGCATGGTGAAGATCCCCAACGCTCAAGGAGACGACGCATGGAAGGTCTACTATGATGAAGTGCAACAGGATATCGTGGACGAGTTCGCCATGCGATATGGCATCGAGTCCATCTACCAGGCCATGACGTGAGTGCGGGGTGGGAATGTCAGTGTGTGACATGTGACATGTTTGTGCAGTATTTGTAGGCCTGTGTGTGATGATGATGATGATGATGATGATGATGAAGATGATGATGATGGGTGGGCGGCGGTTGTTATGAACTATAAACAGCATGTCAATTAGTTTATCTCATCTAATAAGGAAAGATGAGCTGAACACACACACACACACACACACACACACACACACACACACACACACACACACACACAGGTTTAATTACATAAATAATGAACGGAGGATGTGGGCTGTCCCCTCAGCCAAATGAAAATGGTGAGTGAAAGAAGCCTGTTCTCCCTCATCTCTAACTTACAGTCTCATGCACATTTATGTGCACAATTGTGGAGTCTAATGTTATATCGATTTTTTTTTATTATCGAATAAATTGAGCTTTTGTTGAGGTCCCAAACTTCTCTGTCATGTTCAACAAATATATGTATAATATCAGTTGTGTATTTACCGAACCTCCCTTTCTCCTCCTCAGTCATTTCTCCTGCCTGTCCTCTAAGTACATGCTGTCTGGGGTGCCGGCAGTGATGAGCACCCTGCTGGCTAACATCAATGCCTTCTACGCCCACCCCACCGCCTCCACCAACGTCTCTGCTCCAGCCAGGTTTGCAGCATCCAACTTCGGGGTAAGTGACTACCACAATGCACCACAAGTCAGAGCAACTCACAGAATGTTTGTCAGTGAGTTTTAACATGCGGGGATTTAACATGGCAGAATTTATACTTTTTTTTTTTAAACCCAGGTGTTTATAATGCCTAACTCTAAGTGATGGTCAGTGAAAGTCTGCCTCTCCAGTCAAAATGTGTCTGTGATGTCTGATTTTCTAAAGTCAAATTTACTTTCAAACTGGTTTTGCTCAAACATTTATCACTGTTCTTCTTATATCACCGTGTCATTTAGAATTTTAATCCGTAAAGGCAGATCAAACGCTCATTTTTAAAACTGGAAAATTAGATTTCAGGTTTAAAACACAGAAGGAGAGAAAGCACTCACAGAGAATCAACAAAAGCGCGGAGCCTGGCTGGGATTTAATCTTTTAGGATGATCTTGTAAGACATGATTGAATCAGGCTTTAAAGCCACAGTAACACACTCCTCTCCTTCGCATCCATGAGAACGACACGCTCCATGCTGCTAACAGTCGTCCTCATTAAAACACATCTCTGTAGAACTCGTGGACCAAATTCGGCCCCCACAGGAGCCAATGACAGCCAGAGGCCGAGCGGAACGAGTCTTGGGATCTTTGCCAGCAGAGCCGACTGCAGTTCTGCTGTTTGCAGTCAGACTGTAGTGATGTATGAGCGTCTACGGGCCGACTGGTCCTCTGTTAAAGCGTCAGAGCAGCGGAGGTCTGTTTAGTAGAAAGCCGCAGGATGGCCTGACTAACTGTATTTGTCTCACTTACTGAATTGATTGAATTGATCGCTGAATTGATTGACTGCGTTCTTTCCATGTTTGACACTTAAACGATGTGACAGTAATGAATGCATGACTCAGCGTTAAATACAGACGTGAATGAAACATCATCCAGTCCGGTCTGGAGATCCCACACTTATTAATTAAATCATTGAACATAGACTCTTTTTTTTTTTTTTTTTCATCATTAGGCCTCACTAACGTCTCTTCTCTGGTGCTGCTGCGCGTCCTCTCACACACATTATTTCTTCTTTCCTTTCCTTTATTGCTTTTTTTGTTTGAATATCTACCCAAGCCAATTTCACTGCACCCATGTTGCCATGGCGATAAGTTGATTTTTTTTTTTATCCTACCTTGTAAACCTGAGCCTGTCCTCCCTGCACTCCTCTGCCTCCTCTTCCTCACTGTCAGATTGCTGTTAAATATATCAACATATTAACTGTAGCGTCCTTGTTTATTCTAATCCAGTACAGTACTGTTATATTATTTTTTTGGGTGAAAGAGTCAGGTGGGTCGTACAGAACAGTGCTGCTGGAAAAGAAAAGAGCACTTCACAGTATTAGTAGTAGTAGCCAGCTCTGAAGTACTGGTTGCAAGGGCTTATGGGTAATGTTTGAAAGAGTTATATACAACCTGGTAGTTGTAATGCAGGAAAGTGAGTTCTACAGTGTGTGTTCTGTGCAAGCTGAGATTTCTTGTAAACCATCAGTGAAGTCACAAGTGTGACAAACAAACATAACATCTGATAAAAAGAAGTATATATGAGAGAAGGTGGAAGTAAACATCATCCACAAGACACACAGAACGCAGCTGAACTGTGAATTTATGAGTGGTGTACAGCAGTTAATGTTGTTGTGAGAATATGAAAAACCAAAGTGTTATTAGTAATTCTGCATTATGGATAAATACTTATGATTGGTGTGATTGGATTTGCACCAGTGAATTCTCGAAGTTAATGTCAGCTGTGTGATTCCAGTGTATTTAAAATCTTATGAATCTTCTTTTTTAATGGAGGATGTCTTTTCAGAGGCCTCTGTCCTTGCAGCCATGGCTGTGTTGTTTCCACAGAGGTGCAGGACTTTAAACATCAAAAGATGTTTAGCGCTCAGAGCAGCAGCAGCAGTGCAGGAGGACAAGTTCTTACAAAAGCAAAGAGCAAATGTGTTTAATGTAGTCTGAATATTTTTAGGTGGCAAAGTCCCACTGATTATACACAGGAGACATTTATGGCTGAGAAAAGAAAAGGTTTAAATGCCACATAAGCAATAAAAACAATAACTTTATAACACGTCTCACTTGCTAATAATGGCAGAATGATTTGGCTTGATATAATACAAAAAAGGGTTAATAAGTCAGCCGTTTCTCTTCCCTTTTTCCTCCAGGCTACTTTAGTTAATTGTCAGGTGAAGCTTTCAGGCCTCAAGTATTAATTATTCCCCATTAAAGCAGAGATTTATCAGCACAGAACACATGCCAGGTGTTTTACGGTCACATAAATCGTGTCAGAGCAGCAGAGGACGCGAGGCGTGTGAACAGGAGGAGGTACAGTAAGTTCATTATAATTATTATTACCAGCACGGGGTGTAAGAGGAAGTGTGTGTGTGTGTGTGTGTGTGGTAGAGGACGAGGGTAGCTTTGCTACAGGGAAGGACAGTGTGACGATGTGCTGTCTTTTAAAGGTCAAAGCGGAGCTCTCGTCCTTGCCTGGTGCTGTTTCAGTCTGAAACTCATCAACGTGAGGACGTGTCGTTGTTTTTGTGGACGTTTTATTTCAGAGGAAAGGTGTTAGGATTATTAATGGGTGCCTGATCCGTCTGAGGATCCAGCTGATGTGACAGCACCTTCTCCTGCTAATGTGTATTGATCGGTTTTTACTGCTAATAACATGTTTATGTTAGCCAGGCAGCTAACCTGCTGATACCTAGCTGCCTAGTACATCTAGTACACATATTTTATGCCAAAAGACTTTTTAATATTCAGTTAAATTAGTATTCCTGTAAAATGTTGACAGTCTTTGTAACCAAACCTGGCACATTTTGGGTTAATCCAGCAGCTGCTTCACATTCTTGCATGAAAAATAACTGAAAATCTTCATCAGCCTATTTCATTAGTAACACAGATTTTGAACACAGTTAAAGAAAGTATGGTTGTTTTGTTTGTGTTTCCTAATTGACCATAAAGCTCTAGAATATGCAGCAGACTTCACAGTTAAAGTGAAGCTGTGTCGTGTTGGTTCTGGTGGATTCTCCCTCTCTTTCTCTTTCTGTTCCTCTTTTCAAAACAAAACTCAGTAATGTTCATGACTCACAAAGCTGGTCCCTCTGTGAGTCTGCTTTTTATAAACAGTAATCACTGTTTTTTCATTGTTTCTGCCTCCACGGGACGCACAGATAGTCGCAAACAACAGAAAGACTTGAAAGACTTTCAGCAGGTTGAGGAGAACTTGGCAGTTTTTGTTTTTTTATTGGACATTGGTGCCAGGTATTGTTGGACATCCAGAGATAAAAACAAAAGAGGGAAATCCTTTCCAACCGTGGACTAACTAATTACTATGCAAGCATGAAAAACAGAGATATGACATCCAAGAAGTTTTTACGCATTTCATTTTTCAACATTTACGAGTGTGTAAATAAATGTAAATAAATGCTTCTGCTCCTCGTTTTCTCTCCATCAGCCACAGCTCTCCCTCTTCCAGGTTGCTTTATAGCTCTGCCATGTAAACACATTGCTGTGTTGCCAAAGCATATGAGGGGGAAATCATGGATAAACTAAAAATAAGCTGGGGATACCTCGGCTGGCTGCAGCTCAGGTGGCTGGCCTCCGATCACAGCGAGCAGACCGAAGTCTCTGCTGACAGGAAAGAGAGATTTCAGCCCTCCCTGCTGTATTTTTATCATTCAATTCAAATTAATCCAATTTTACAATCCTTTTACAATCAACTAGGCGCTCTATAGAAACCCAGAGCCTGAACCCCCGAGCAAGCAGACAGTGGAAAAACTCCCTTTAACAGGAAGAAACCTCAAGCAGGTCCCGATTCATAGGGAAGAACCTTACTGCTGACAGTCAGCCGGGTAGAGGAGGAGAAGAAAAGAGAGACAGGACAGGACAGAGAGGATGAAGGAGAGAGAGACATATAACTGTTATAAGGCTGTTATAACAGAAATGCTGAGGAACTATGTGATGTATTTCTATGTATTAGCGATGTAAAAAATAATGGATCATACGTCGGCCTGATGGTTTGTATAAGAAACATTTTCACTGTCTTTCAGCTGCACATGTTTCCTATTATTACCCCATTCAATATGTTTGTATTAGTCACACTAAGAACCTGTTTGTAGAGCTGCAGTTACACAATGAAAGTGGTGTTACTCATCAACAAACACTGAATCATTGATGTCGTTCAAAGGGGATGGCGATACGTCATCATTTACTTCTTCTACTGTGCTTTTGTTGCTCTCTTTCTCTTTACATTAACCGTCATGTTTATTTCTGCTGTAAAGCTGGATGTTTGAGCAGAAGGTCTATGGGGATTTTTGGAGATTGCCCCCAGAGGCTGTGCATGGAACTGCAGCATTTGGTGCTGCTCAATTCCCAGCCCTTTATGGTGCTGCTGGATTTTCATTTGCTCCTCTTCATCTTCCCCTTGGTTAAAAGAGTGGAATCTTCTAACGATGTGACAGTCAGTTTATCACCATAGACAGTAAATACATATGCAAAAGCAGGAAGCTCAGTTGCCACATCTGCAACAAGCTTCTCCACCATTTCTTGCCTTTTTTTTCCCCCCATACAGCACACTTGGACAGCAGTATATGTTCAGACTACTTAACACAGGTCACAAGTGAACACTGGTCATTTCAATGAGAGGACAGAATCTCATTAAAATTAGTCCAGTGTTGGTACTTTGTCACATGTACTACACTGCTTTACAAAGAGGTGTTTGACATTAAGAAAGTGAAAACTGCCTTTCCAAATAGGAACACTCTCTCTGGATCAGTTCAGCTCTTCTACACACACAGGCTCCACAGGCCTGCCTCCTTCTCCCTGCTTAAGCAGCACCTCTGAGGTTTGTCTTTCCTTTTTCCAACAGAGAGATCGTTTCGTGAAGCTCCTGGACCAGCTGCACAACTCGCTGCGTATCGACCTCTCCATGTACAGAGTGAGTGGTTTTCTGCAGCACATTTATGCACAGTGGACTGACCACGAGCATAAAGAATTAGATTGTTACCTCATCTGAAATCACAAAGTTCCTTTTCTGTCAGACGTTAACGCTTAGGTGAACCGTACCCCTGACTGACAACCACTATGATTGTGTGTCTGTGTGTGTGTGTGTGTGTGCAGAATAACTTCCCGGCCAGCAGCAAGCCTCGCCTCAGCGACCTCAAATCAACTGTGGACCTCCTCACCAGCATCACCTTCTTCAGGATGAAGGTAGGAACATAGGAAAAAGTTAATCAGACAAACACAGCTTGTATCTGACCTTCCTTCACCCTCATGTGCAGGTCTTGGAGCTGCAGAGTCCTCCCAGGGCGGCCAACGTGGTGCGGGACTGCGTCAAGGCGTGTCTGAACTCCACCTACGAGTACATCTTCAACAACTGTCAGGAGCTCTTCAACCGCCAGTTTCAGCCCACCGTCCAGCCGGTAAGACATCAACATGATGATGATTTGTTTTCTCCTTTTTAGGCACAAATCTGGTGTTTGAAAGTAAAGTAAAAAACAAAGGTCCAAGGCTGGAGCTCCAGCTGCTGCTGCTTGTGAGGAGAAAGCTTTTTCTGTTGTTGTGGTCGCCTGATGTGCAGGAAGAACATTGCCATCCTAAAGGAAAGTAAACATGGAGAAGAGGATGAGAGCTCCACTGTGACAGGCGGAACTTTTCAGCAAAGTCTGTTCCATAAAACAGACAAACCTGCACGGTTTTAAGTGTGTAAACACTGAAGATGCCCTCCTATACGATGACAATACAAGCTCTTAGCCAAAGAGGTCCTCAAATTATCCACACGAGATCCCCTCAATGTGGTGCCGCCGGTCCTTTGAGAGAGAGAGAGAGGGAGAGAAATCATCCCTCATTGTCCAAAGTACCTCCATGGAGATGAGGGCTGTTAAACACCTGGTAAATCCAGAGCTTGGCCTCTTGGTTCAGCTTCCTCTTCACCACTAGAGGCGTGCTACATCACAATGACCCCTTTACCATGATTCATAAACCAAAACCTGGTAAAGTCAACCTGGGACAGTCTTACAGTGACACAATAATCCATCTTGATGGGCTTCAAACCCTAGGCGAGAGGGATTCGTGGCATCTGGCTGATCTTCATTCCGGCTTCACACAGTCGCCCCTGGAGGCTTTTTGTCTGATGATGACAGAATGACAATATATAGGCAGCGTTTGGCGAGCTCTCAGTAAACTACAAAGGGTCACTGACACACGATGCTGTGAGTGGTTCCTGAAAAGTCTCCTGTGCATATTAAAACCTTTAAATCAAACGGCAAACAGGTCTCACCACAGCGAATACAGAGCACGCTGGCAGGGATGAACACGGCTGCATCTCCTCTCCAGAATACTGAACATTTCACCAATACTAAATACTATACTATACTAAATACTAAATACTCAATGATTCCATGCAGACAATTGATTGCAAGTGTGTTTGTCCTGTGTTTTTCTTTTACCTGCAGGCCGAGCCAGAGAAGAAAAAGAAGAAGAAAAAGAAGGAGAAAGCAGAGGGAGAGGAGGCAGGAGAGGATGGAGAACAAGAAGAAGAGGAGGAGGATGAGGAGGAGGAGGAAGAGGAGGAAGAAGAGAAGAAAGAGGAGAGCCAGCCTGAGGAGCAGGGACCCAGCATCCAGAATCTTGAATTCTGGCCTAAACTCATCACGCTCATCGTGTCCATCATCGAGGAAGACAAGAACTCATACACACCCATCATCAACCAGTCAGTTCTGCCTGACATCACCATAGTATTGATAAATATTGATAAATACAGACATAGTGTTAATACCTATATAGAATATGTACTTGTTCCTAAGTTTATATTAAGAGTTCTGTTGCATGTCTGTGTATGCCTGAAGGCTGCTGTTGTTCTGTTCACTGATCAGCTGTTAGATCAATACTCACCGCCCAGCAGAGTAACTTTTCCTTCTCTGTCCGACTGCTTTAGGTTTCCTCAGGAACTCAACGTGGGTAAAGTCAGCGCTGAGGTCATGTGGACACTCTTTGCTCAGGACATGAAATATGCCCTGGAAGGTAAGACTGTGTGTGTGTGTGTGCGTGTGTGCGTGCGTGCGTGCGTGCGTGTGTGTCTGCTGTACCATCACACTTTCATTTCCTTCACTCCATCATCTCTGTCTCCTCTCTTTGACATCTCCTTCAGTTTTGGATAAAATTGACCACTACCGCTGGAACAACGGTGAGATTATAGACAAAACATAATGTAGCTGCTGATGAGACACAGTCAGAAGAGTGTGTGTGTGTGTGTGTGTGTGTGTGTGTGTGTGTGTGTGTGTGTGTGTGTGTGTGGTATCACAAAATGAGGGGAAAGAGCTGAAGTTGTAGTCTGGGACCAGGTCTAACAAAAACAGGCTGCATGTGTTTGCCAACTGTTCTCACAACAACATCAAACATCAGGGTCATACCTCTGAGCTGCCCTGCAAAACAAACCCTGCAGCAACACACACTCAAATATACGCAAGGAATAAATATTTAAAAGAGACCACACACACGTATATATATATATATATATATACGTGTGTGTGGTCTCTTTTAAATATTTATTCCTTATACAAGGATTTATTATATATAATTTTTTATTCTTTTCTTGTAAATTTCCTCATAAACAATTTAAAAGTGTGTTTATCTCATAAATATATGCATTTATATTGTTCTCTCATCGATTTAACAGTTATTCTTTGGTTGGTTTGGTTCTGATTTTTTTATGGCATTTGGCTCTCATACTCTTCTTCACAGTGCCTCATGTTTGACATGGACTTTAGTGTCCTAAAGCATTTTCAGGAACACTGAAGCATGTAGTAGTAACTGTTTTCCTTGTAGAACTCTGAACTCTTTGTAGTTTAGCTCGTTTGTGTTCAGCAGTTCAGACCCATGTTATTCTGTGTCTGTCTCCTGGTGTGTGTTTCATATTCTAACATGCAGCCTTCTCATCTCAGTCATCTCTCTTTTTTTATAATTCTGTTGCCATCTCAGCTCCCACCACATTTCACATCCGCAAAGTTGATTTCTACGCTGGTAAGACTGTGAGAGAGAGAGAAAGTGTGTATTTCTGTTTGTTTTTGCGTGTTTGGCATCTTTATTTGTATATTAAAAATGAACCACACAGTATAAATGTGGACGGTATCAGGTGTAGTGATGCAGCTGCAGAACTCTCTGCTCTGCTTGACTTCACAGGTTTATAGTAACGTTCAGCTTTAGTGTTCATCTCCCACTCATCCCCACAAATCTGAGCTAAAGCAGAGACTCCACGTGTTCACTGGATTCTGTATGTGGTTGTTTTTTTTTTTTTCAGAGCACGAGAAGCATAAACTTTGTAAGACTGCTGACTACATGAACCTGCACTTTAAGGTCAAATGGCTTTACAATGAGTATGTGAAGGACCTGCCCACCTTCCAGGACACAGTACCGGACTATCCAGCGTAAGACACACACACACACACCCGCCTCTGTCCCATCATTCCCCTCCATACTGTGGTCAGTTTCTGGGTTTGGACAGTAAAAGATAATAGAAAGAATAACAGAAAGAAGTGTGTGTAACCCTCGTTGACTTCAGTCTGCGTGTGCTCATTGTTCCAGATGGTTTGTCCAGTTTGTTCTCGCCTGGCTGGCTGAGAACGAGGAGGTGTCGATGGAGTTCATGCAGGGAGCGCTGGAGAGAGACAAAAGAGAAGGGGTGAGTCGGCGGCATCGTGGTCAGAAATCAATCCTTCTGTGAGCACGAAGGTTTTCAGTTAGAGGCTTACCTTCAGAACCTGGTCCTTGATTTGCATCTAAAACATGTAAAAGCATCAAAACACTTTATTCTGCATCTGTATATAAAAAAATGCCTCATCTGCTTTCTGCAGTTGACCTGCAGAGGAGAGTAGAAAACAGGTTTGTGGAGGCTGTGAAAATAATGAAATAACATGTGGTGCTCTCATTTTTTTAGAGGTGAACCTCAAGAATTACTATTCAATCTAATCATAAGAGCATCAACAACATTTGTGTTGAACTCTGAAATCTCTTGATGACAAAAAATAGCATCACAAAGCCAAACTGAGACACTAAGGTAAGAACAACATATACCAACATACATTTGCTGCACAGACCATCCAAGTTGTTTTGCAACAGTAAAAAGAGCAGCTTTGTTCAATACAGCAGAGTGAGAGGCAGCTTCAGTCCTGACCTTTGTGTTCACAGACTGTCTAATGGATGCTTCGATTCCTTCAGGTGTAGGACAGTGATGGACAGGTTGTCCTTCGGCCTCCCGTGGGTCTTAAAGCTGCAGGGAACTGAGGCGTCTTTTCCTTCTGCTCTTGCTGGTCACTGAACAGTCTGACTGTTCATTCGCTTTGAGGCAACCCAAATGTTTTTAATGGTCATTAGAGGAGTGTGTTCACTGCGTGGTGGGTGCGGACGCTGATCTGCTGCTTCATCATGAAGTCTTATGATGACCTTACAGACTTTATGAGGCTGGGAGAAGGAGGGAGGGGGCCGTGCTTCTTCTTCCTGCCCTGCTGTCTATGTTCATGTCAAAACAGAGACATTCTGCATGTCAGCCACACGTGTTTTGACTGTAATCATTGCACTGCAGCACAGTCTGCTGCCTTTGTGTTTGCAACCTGTGTGTGTTTTGGTCTATATGAGTGACAGCAACTCACACAAACTGAGAAAAACCCAAGGTTTGATCTCCTTTGAGCACATTCGCTATGTTTGTGTGGAGCTCACCCTGGAGCTGCCATGGAAACATCAAGCTGGGGACAGCAGGGAAGCTACGCAGGAAGGCAGCTTACAGGTGCAGTCTGGGGTGGAGAGGAACATTTGTGTACAGTGTGTAACATGTCAGTGGGTCATTTTAGCACTGTCTGTTGGACCAGCTCATGTTAGCAATGTGCTAGTCAGGGGAATTTGCAGAAAATTCTCCAAGTTAAATGTGTGTTCTCTGTTTATGTTCTCTTCCTCTTTACTTTCTCACGTAACTCTTTCCATTAGAGAGACATTTTATTGGAGCAGCTGTTAAGTGATCGTTGGCCTCCTCTGCCTCTTAAAGAACCAGGGATGGGTCTGCAGATTTTCTAGGAACCCAACAGCAGGAGCCAGTCACACCATCCCTCTGAGCTCCATCCACGTTTCAGCTTGAGCCATTTAGCTGATGAATTCTGCAGGAGGAATATATGATTAGTGCAGCAGTGTTCCCGGATGAGAAACATTTCAAGTGCAGGATTCGATTACAGGAGCAGAGGACGTATGAGTCTGTGCTGTCGGTGGTCGAAAACATCATAATTTGTCCTCTTTTTTCTTTTTTTTCCCTCCACCTGCAGTTCCAGCAGACATCCGAGCACGCTCTGTTCTCCAGCTCGGTGGTGGACATCTTCACTCAGCTCAACCAGAGCTTCGAGATCATCAAAAAACTGGACTGTCCTGACCCCGCGGTGATGGCCCAGTATAGCCGACGCTTTGCAAAGGTGAGGCTAAGACTCTCAGGGACAGTGTTTTTACAAACAACAGCTGATCATTCTGGTCCCAGTTTGATGAAGCTGAACTTCCTTCATCATTTTCAGCTTCTTAGTTTTTATACTGACTGGAGCCACTTTAAAAAAAATTTTTAACCCTCAATACACCCACCAGAACTAAAATGCTAATCTTATCCTACACCATGGTCACATGACTTCAGTAGTGTAATTTGTGTAGTTTCATTTAAACTGACTGCACATCTTATTTCTTATGGTTTTAACCCCAGCAAAGGTTTTTAGGTACAAAGGCTTATGCATGTACAGAGCCCCCTGGTGGCCATAGAGAGAAAACTATATGAAGCAGCTGACTAAATGTGCAGTTCCCCCAGCGGCCTCTGGTGGGCAGGCTTTAAAAGTGAATTAATCCACATAGACTCCAATGTTAAAATGTCCCAACGTTTCAGCAGAAATAAACACGTTTACAGCTCAGTACACATCTCCTTCGGTCTATATAAATAAGTTCCTTTTTATTATAGCTACATTTTATAACGTTAACTCCACTTGTGCTCCACCCCTTTGTGTTGGGAGTTTAGATGGACTGTGACGCTGCCAACATGGCGGCAGTCATAAACCTACGGCTGACGGCACAGACAGACCTTAGTTACATATAATGTCTTTTTGTGGGGTCACAGATTCATCTTGAATCTTCACAGTGATGGTAAAGAATCTTGAATCTTGCATGGAGAGAAGGGATTATATGTTTTTTCATGACTGCACTTCATCACTGGTGCAAAGATGATGAGTTTAATAGTTTCCTCCATGTTTAAAGGTAGAGTAGGAGATTTCATTCTGATGCACGTTTTGTTAAATTAGTGTAACTTCTCTTTACAATCTGATAGCAGCCGATTAGTTCGGCAGTTTCGCTTTAAAGCGGAGAATATGAATCATCTGTGGAAGCTATAAAACACTAAAAACATCAGCCAATCCTCCAGGTAGACCCTGTGCTGAGTATTGGCTGGTTGTCACTCTCTTCCTGCTCTGCGAGCACCAGAGAGGTACGTGCATGATGGCCGAAGTCACAGACCGCAGCTCGTCTTCAGGTGATGCACGTCCATGTGATTGGAGGCGTGGCTTCGGGGTGAGCTCCAAGAGAAAGGGGCGTGTGTTTACTTTCCAAATCTGGCTGACTCTCACTGAGTTTTCAAAACCTCCTACCCTACCTTTAAGTCATAACTCATCATTTCTTTTTTCATTCTGAGATACCGACTAATGACTCTCAACTCGTTCGCGTAGTGTTACATACGCAGCATACAGCAGTGTTACACAACTGAAGCTTTGATATCATATTTTAATTTAAGTCAGTTGCTTTTAGACACAACCATTAAATCTAACAAACCTCTCTCTGCAGTGGACTCGTGTGTGTGTGTGTGTGGTGTGATGGCTCGGTCGATACAGGACTCATTAAACAAAGAATGGCTAATGCAAGCCATCATTCTGAGCTGTCCATCTCTCTGTCCCCAACCCCTGACTCGCTTTTCATTTTCTGCCACTGCACTCACGTTAATCTCCTCCTCTGGCTTTTCATCTTCTCCTCTTAGCTTCAGTTTGTTTTTCATCTGCTCTCCTGTGGACTCCGCAGCTTTTCTTCTCTTTTTCTTCCTTTTTTTATTGTGCCTTCAGTTCGTTGTTCTTATCACCCACCAGTTCTTTATTCTCCCGCTGCCTTATCCAGGCAACAACACTTCAGTCTTGTGTGAGCTGACAGCTAAATGACAGACAGCTGCAGAGGAGTTTAAAGAGACAGACAGAGAGGGAATAAGTGGTGCAGGCAGCTATCGGGCCACATGTTTAATGGATGGGAGTGCCGTCTGGCTGACTCAGCAGAAAGCAGGGAAATCTCTCAGTGAGCCCACGATGCTGTGAGGTAACAGATAACAGTAACAAGCTCAGTTTTTGTCATTTCCTGTCCTCAGGTTTCCATTGCAACAGATACATTAACCTGCTGATTTATTAAGGAGCCCGTGGAGGTTTTATTCTAAACAAACTGAAAAAGTCTGTGTAAACTTCACGTTTTTGCTCTTTTTGCGCCGTACAACACAGAAACACAACGTCAGCTGCTGACAATTTAATAACTTGAAAGTTACAAACCAAAAATCTTCAGATCCATGCTGCATATTTATGTTACAGCTGGCTGGCTCACACACATCTTGTTCTTTTTGCAGACGATCACCAAAGTGCTGCTGCAGTACTGCGCCCTGCTCACCAAGAGCTTCCCCTCCTACTGCGAGAAGGAGAAGATAGTGAGTACTCCTGTAGCACCATGTTACCAACCAACCTCCCTCAGGGGATCATCTCTGAGACCAAACCCTCTGAGAGCTAACACACATTTTATTTAACGTCCTGTCCTTGCTCTTCTTCTTCTTCTTCTTTTCCTCCTTGTGTTCCTGCCCCCCTCTAGCCCTGCGTGCTGATGAACAACATCCAACAAATGAGGGTCATGTTGGAGAAGATGTTTGAGTCGATGGGAGCCAAACAGGTGAGTGTGAACGGGATCAGTGGGAAATGATGATCTGTTGAAGTTAGAATAAACTTACAACTCTTAAATAATAAAAAATCAGGAGAAGATAAAAACAAGCTGATGTTTCCGGGCCTTGGAAACAACAAGTGTGTATGTGGCGCCCTCCTGTGGTCATAACTTCGTGCGTATAAGATGTTCGGGGCTCCCCACAAAAGCAGCTAAAAATAAAACATCTGCAGATCACATTCTCACAGGGTGCATGAACCTCGTGGTGAACATCTGGAGCAAAGCAAGAATTTCCTTCGGGATTAATAAAGTTTTATCTTATCTTATCTCAAAGTTACAGCCTCCATCCAGCCCTCCACCGCTTACAAAAGTTCTGTTTGTGAACTTTTGTAAGCCTTTATAGGCGTGTTTGTCAGCCTAATGACCAGATGGGACATCCTACTCATCACACATAAACATCACCATCTGTTGTTTCTGTAGTCGACCAAACATCCTGAGTGTTTGCAATGCGTTGGTGTGAATACACTACATTTATTTTCCACGCAGACTTTAAATCCGGCCGTGCTTTGTCTAGTGGAGATACATTTACTGGTGGCTGTTCGAGCTTCAAACACTCGTATTGAAATTCCCAGTCTGCCTTTTTATCTGTTCAAACACCTACAATAGATGTTCATATTTGGGTCACCCCGCCGTCCTCCAGGTGTGACCTGATTCATGCAGTTTAACTGTTTTATATGTATCTGGGTTCATCGGAGAAGCAGGACAGTTGAATATCATATGAAGAAGGACACTGACTGTAGCGCAGCATGAAAAAAATACATGTGTAACTTGAAGTACTGTTGATTTTTAGCGTCTTTTGTTTAGTTTCAGACAGATTCTCTTCAGCCCCTCCTTGTTCTTTTTCTGTTCTGTACAAATAGACTCTGGTCTCTGTGGGTTTGAGCTGGGTTTCTAGGGGACGGCACCAACAGATGCAGAATAAACTGGAATAGACTGGTGAATGACTGTGGTCGGTTATCACAGAGGGGCCACAGAGAAAGCAGCAGCAGAATCAGCGTTCGGTTTTTAACAGCACGTTTTCTTTTAAATGAAGTAGAAGCTGCTCTGTGTGAGGGGACATCCTGCAGCATCATGTCTCTGAATTAAAGATGCATGTGGGAATGCATAATGTGCAGAAGGCTCTGTAATCCAGCTTAAAAATAGCTCAACGTGTTTGAGGTTAAAAGTGCAAAAGGTGCAGCAGAGGTTTAAAAAAGGTGAAAGTTCCACAGTCGCTGTACATTGTTATGAAGGAACACAGTGTGAGTGAGTGTGTGTGTGTGTTTTTTCTACAGATAACTGCTGAGGAGGAGAGGGTATGTCTGTTCTTTTCACTCCTCAAACATCCAGTCCAAACTCAGCCTGAACCCATCAGTCAAACCCTTTTCCTCCCTGTGTGTGTGTTTAGACTGAACTCCTCTTCCTCCTCTTCCTCCCAGTTTTCCCCTCCCAGAAACAAAGTCTAGTTTTTAATAATAATTTACTTACGATGCCGCTTCTTCCCAAAAGCTTGAGGAAGAGGAGGAACCTGAGGAGTGTGATGAGGAGGTGGGTCCACTCGTTTGAGTAAATTACATCAATGACTGATTTGTCAGACGCAGGTTTAGCTGCTTTCTGTTTCTTTGTCACAGCTCACTCTGCAGAGCACCAGCCTCTTTTTATAATCACATTTTCTTTGTCCTCTGTTTGTATCGTTTGTTTTTTTTTTGTCTCCATACAATCTTCATCAGGCCATCTCTGACAATGAAGGAGAGGATGACATGGTGGGTAGAATGCATCAGAAAAATGCCGCCAGTAAAGAAGTGGGTTTTACTTCAGTAATTCTGTGTCTGTCTTTTGAAATAACTGCTTCTGTTTGGGGTTTCTTTTGCTCTGCTTCCAGTCAGTGGAGACCAAGGTGAGGCAGGCTGGCTAAGCTCTGCTGCTGCAGACATTTTGTTATTTCAGTATCATTTTCTTGAAGGTTTCACACGTAAGATCTTGAATACATTCATTTTAAATCTTTATGGGAAAAAATCCACAGTTTTATCCTCACTAGCTCACTTCAGCTTATGGTATGGGAACAATGTATGTAGTCCAAAATGATGCCCACTATGTAAACAAGCCAGTGTGATGAGCTAACTAAAGACTGACTTACATAGGGAGGGTTATGGGACAGCGGCATCCTGGCTGTAACTTAGCTCTCTGTGGCATGTGCTTGTGTTATCAGTAGAATATAAAGCCTGTTTGGTTTCTCAGTGCAGGAACAACATGTGTAGAGAGTAAACAAAACAACAGATTTTACAGGTTTTATGACACCTTCAACCTTAAAATGTATGTTTTTTTTTTGTTTCACTTCACCTCCACCAGTCCGGCTGCTCAGACTCAGAGGGATCTGAGGTAAGAGGGAACATCTGTATCATGTTCATTTAAAGATCAGTGAGAAAGATGATTTCTGATGTGTGTAACCTGAAACACTGACTGTCTCTGGAGGTTGGTTTGGTCATTCATCATGCATATCATTAGATATGTTGACTGTCTGCGTTGTCCTTGAATGGCTGCAGAAGTGAGGAGACAAAACAAACAAAAACAGAAAATTGTGTCTGTCCCCATCAGTCATAATGAGACATTATTCTGGGGACGGTTCGGGACCACATGACATGTGATATTATCAGTAAAGCCTTTGGCAGCTGGGGAAGCTGTTACACATTTACTGCTGAACAGCGCAGACTTCCTCCGTTGGCTGAGTGCTTCTATAGGAGACAGCGGGGCGGCCAGATGATGGAATTGAGTGTGTATATAAATGCTGTGTTTAGCTGTGCTAAATGAGATGGCTTTGATTGGTCAGCTGACTGAGTCGCAGCCATTAACCGCTCAGTGCGGCTGAGCAGCCTAATGGCTGAAGGTTAGGGTTATATTGACAGATGTTAAAGGAGTTGTAGCAAAGAAGTGGAAAGCTTCTTTAAGGAGGGGATGATGTCTGGAATCACATGCGGTGTTGTGGTGTGTTCTGTCCTCTGGTTCCTGGGACATTAGAGGCAGTCGTAAGATTTAAGTGTGTGTGCTGTATTGATAATTCTGTCCTGCTCCTCCCACTTTTAAGGTGGACAACAAAGAGAAGGAGACAAAGGTTGGTAGTCAGGATCAGGTCTGGAGTGTGCGGACCTGATTGTTTGTGTTGTTTGTGTTGTGCTGTGTTTGTGAGCTTAGACTTAACTGTGGTTGTTTTCTATACTCTCAGTAGGGGGCGATCTTCCTCCCTCTGTGTCACATACAGACACATGGTCAGGGTCTTTGTCCAGAACTCACACTGACCATGAGTCCAACATGTGACAGGATGGCTGTGAGAATCTGTTGCTTGTTTTGAGTGTGACAATGAAGACAACCTATCAAAACTCAACAACCTATCAACATGGGGGTTCTGTCAGGGTTAAACTTCGCTAGTAACTCGCGTCCTAGCCTTATAATGGATCAGCTGACACACACACACCACACACACACACACCACCCAAAACCTTTACAGAATGAGGTGAGGTTTGAGATCTGTGGCTTCATCAGTTCTGCTGAAGTTGGCTCAAGTTTAAACTCTTGGATCTAGTTGAATCTGACTTGTTTGTGGACTGAAACATCTCAGACGTGCACCCCTCTCTGTCTGAACTGAAGGTTTAGAGGTGGTGTTAACTCGATCGTTTGCACTGTAGACGCTCCTTCAGCTCTGCTTACTGCAGGAAACAGTTCAGCATGTTCTGTGAAAAGCGAGTAGAGGAGTGTCTAGCAGCACTAAAACGACGCTTCAGTGGAATGCTGAGTGCTGCACGACTCCTGCTGTTAATCTGAGAAGATTAAAATCTGGTGGAGATCATTTAAACTGTCAGTGAAGAGAAAATGCAGAAATACGACATATTGAAGCATCTGGTGGAAACACAGGAAACCTTTGTCTAAACCTGCTTCTGTCACTGTTATAATAAAACTAGAACAACAACACAGGTCCTTAGCCTTGATTTAAGGGAGCAGGAATGGAATTCCATAACTCCCTGTGTGTGTGTGTGTGTCATTGAGCAGGTGTGTGTGTGCACGTTCACTTTATTTCTGTCTTTTTACATATCCTTTGTTTTTTCTTTCTTCTGTTCAGAAGCTCGACAAGGAAAAGGTGAGCTTTAAAAATAAGCACAGGACACAGTGGATGCTTTTAACGCTAATGAACGTTTATGTCATGTCGTTTTTTTTCTTTTAATTGTTTTTCTTCTTTCTAGTCTGAGTCCGAGAAGGAAAAGGTGTGTTCATGCAAACCACTTTAAGCATTCTGAGTGTGTGTGCCTGTGTGTGTGTCTGTAAATAGTTGTGATGCTTCTACTTAAACCTGACTTTTAAATAGCGTGTGGAAGTAAAATAGGCTGCTCCTGGTTGGTATGCGGCAGAGAATAGTCCCTCCATCAGCAGCTCCACATCAGTTTTTTTTTCAGTTTGGTCGTGCAGCTTTGCAAAGTGTTGCTGAACAAAAATAACAAAGTGATACAAACAAATATAATGCATTAATGCATGATTTAGTTTGCCCTAGTCTGATTTACTCACTGTAATCAGTGGTGCATTATAATCTATTGTGATCAGTGATAAATGAAGGTTTTTGTGAATGAGGTGCAGAGGAAGTGCTGATCGCCCCGCTGACCCAAACATGAGGGAAAGTGTGTTTTTTTGAACGTTTGTTGACTAAATCCAGCCAAAGAAGCTCCTCAGCATGTCAGCAGGCGGTTAATGCAGCTGTGCAAACTACAACATGTCTGAAGCATCAGTGTTCTGTGGCTTTAGGTGAGAAATGTGCTGCAAACCTTTGAGCTGGTTTCTGGATAGCAGGACCTCGTGTCCCTCAGGATGGCTGTTATGGTTATAATGACAAGCAGCTCACTGTGAGGACCGCTGGCTGTTCAAATAAAGAAATCCTCTGAGTCGGTGTCATGTCACTGCTTCTGAAATGAACCTCCAGTCTGCAGTGAAGGCAGCTCTGTAGCTATGGATATATTTCCCCCTCACCTCTGTCAACATGAGGCCAATGTTTCGACTCTCAGGCGTCAGTAAGATGCTTCTCAGGCTTCACATGTGGCATCAGAGTGTGAGTCACAGAGGCCAGAGAGACTGCAGCTCACATTATCCCAGCGAGCACAAAGGGATTATTTAATTAGGACCAGAGACTCTTAAAGACCTTTAAGAGTCTGTGAGGGGTCGGCTGGTGTTGACGATCCTAATTCCATAATGATCATGTTTATCCTGTTTGTGCTGCTGGGTGATACAGTCACAGAAAACCCTCCAAATACAGAGGCTGTGTTTAACTCCACTAACACAAACACAAGCTGATGAAGTCAGAAAACACTCCTGTGAGGGCTTCACCTGTGAGCAACAGTCAGCCTCATTAACATGAGGGTCACTGTGTGGAGGAGCTGGAGGTTAGCAAGGGGGAACCTAATGAAAGTGCTACACCAATCTGTCTTGTACACTGCCAGTGTGTGTGTGTGTGTGTGTGTGTGTGTACCTGTATGTAGCTCACTCACCATGTGTGTCCTTGCAGGCTGAAAAGAAAGACAAGAGAAGCAGGTTGGTTTGTGAAGACTTTCCCCCACTTTCTGTCCTGTCCAGTATTTTCATTATTATTCTCATCTGTTGTTTTTTCAATATTAAATATGTTCTTTCTTATCGTTGCTTAAAGGAGGAAGCTAAGAGCAAAGAGGTGGGTGTTTGAAAGGTTAATCTGCTAACTCTAGAAATGCTGTAATCGACCAGTGAAGGAAGCAGCTTGAAATCTGATCAGTGGTCCTGTAGTGTGCATTCAGAATATCTTTGCATGTGAAACTTAAGCCATTAAAGCCCTGTGCTCCTGGTGTGAGCTCTCCGGTCGCTGGTGTAGCTGCTACCTGCTGGTTTTGACTTTTTGACTTCATGCTCTGGCCCTCGGGTAGATCTGGCTTTGGGTTCCAGTCCGATGTTTCAGTTCAGACTGAGTGTGCGTTCACAGCAAGAGCCACTAAAAGCTGTAAAATCGCTCATAAAGTAAAGCTGCTAAAAGTTTGCTTGTAGCTGGTGCTTCAACAGCAAGTTGTGCCGCGTGGTTCCCCTCCACAAACAATTTACCGTAAATATTCTCACACTTTTGATCAACCCAACCAACAACCCATGACAGCTCGTACCAGGCCAGAGGCTTTTTGTGGCGATGAAGAGTAGGATCATATACCGCCGGGTGCCCAGTGACGGCTGGGCACACCCTGAGATCCACACAAAGCCAAGAACGTCTATACTCCGATTGGTCGTCAGTGTTTTACAACCAAAACGCATCATAGCTCATTTGCATAAAGTTCAGCCACCTTCATCTTCGCTCAGTTAACACAACACAACTTAATAATGCATTTATTAGCTGTTTGCACATAATTCAGTTCCTAGTTCCTAGTCTAGTTTCTGTTGTGTGTGTCTGTGTGTGTGTTAGAGACACACTGTGGATGAATATGTGGCCCACAGAAGCTGTGAACATCTCCATCTGCTGCTTGTGTTGATTCAGATTTTTCCCAGAATCCTTTTCAGTTTGCCAAAACAGCTCAGTGACAACGAGGCATTAATTAATCGAGTTATTTATGTAGTTTGTTTGATGCCAGTTAGTGCGTTACTTGCATTCTGCTGCCAGAGGTCAAAAACACACGTGCCTAATGCTTTATCTTCTCTGTTCTTACCAGACGAAGGAGGAAGTAACAAGGTCTGTTTGTCCATTATTCATCATTATTGTTTCCTTTGTCAACCTTTAATCCAACTATGTATTAGCCAGTAGTTAGCAGATTAGTAGAGGTGTAGAGTCTTCCCAGGGGTGATTAACCTTGGTGTTCCCCATGCTCCCAGACAGTATCATCCTCCTCTCACCTGTCTGTGTACTTTCCCTTTTTGTGTTCATCACCAACATCTGAGCTTCATTGTGTGATTGTTGTTTACTTTTGTGTCTTTTTTTTGCCTTTCCTGTCTGTGAAGACTGAAGCCACTGCTGCCACAAAGAGGTACAGTCGTGCTGTAGAGACAGATAAGAGTCGACACTTTTTACCTGTGAAAGACACTTCTTATTTGAGAGTGTGTGAGAGTGTGAGTGTAGTTAGTGTGTGAAGCTCAAAAGTACTGTTCCGCAGTGTCATTCTGAGGTTCAGTGATCTGATCCAGTTCACAGCGCCCCTCTTTTCTCTCTTAGTCTGTTGCTTACAAATTTTGTTTAGTTCCTGCCACCGCCTGGAGGGGGAGCCTGCAGGTCTGCACTGTAGTTTTAAATGCTTTAAATGTAATCACTGACTGTAGTGTCCATGACAGCATCAGAGTGCCGTCTAATACGAATGATTGGCGTCTTGTATTTTTCAAGGACAGCTCACACTCTGTGCAGGATCACCTTCAAAAACCTATAAAGATGTTTTACTGTGCAGCTCACATAAACACAGCTGGATGGTTCATTCCTGGATTCAGACCAGGATCAGTTCTGTGTACAGTCCAACCTTCCACTGCAACATTTCTCAATTAAAATGCAAGAACCTAAAACACTGTCACAAAGTCACAGCCCTGCTTTACTCCAATTAGCTGGTATGGCAGTTTGCCCAGTGTCTTCTGGCTAATACTACCACAGATATCGATGGCACTCTCACTACAAACACTCTTCGAGATGCCTTATCTTGTCATCATCTAGCCACTTGACTGGTGCAACACGTGAGGACCAGCATACTGATGAGCTCCAGGCTGTGTTTTAACAGGTGTACCAAAGGTCTGTTAGCAGTCTGTTCAGGCTCAGTTTGTCCAATGAGGGGCCCGGAGAATGATGAGCTTCATTTTGCTAGTTGATTGCTAATCTAATCAGCCTTAAAGGACCAATGAACAGATTCTGAAAGATGTTGCTGTTCCAAATCGTGATGTGTGTGAACAAAACCCATCTACAAAACTAGGAACACTGTATGAGAAGCTAAACATTAGCTCACTAGACCATCTAGTGGTACAAAGTGGTATGACATGAAGGTTTTTAACCTTTGAACACTTTTGGTTCCTCAGCTATAAATTAAAACATAAAAGAAGACTATTACTAATATTAACTTGTTTATAAAAAAATGTATTTTGTGGCATTAACCCACTTCCAACACACCAAACACACCTACCCTCTTCTATAGTCTGGCTTCCCTCTCTATTAGAAGAGAGGTGTGCCTGCTGTGCGTTTTGCTTCAGGGGCCTTGTTGCAAACAATCCAATCCTCAGGTCCTGAAGGGAATTAAAAAGAAATGGACCCCTGTGAGACCCAGTGGAGATGAGAAACAGAGGCTGCAGAGGGTTAACCATCACCCAGTGGGCTGATTGACGCTTTCAGAAGAAGTTTCCTCAGTGTTAGAAGTTATTAAGATATATAAACTAATTTTAAACCTCCTCCTCCAGCTGCTAACAGCTTTAAACATCATCCATCAGGGTTATTATATGTTATTATGTTCTCAGTATAGCGCTCTTCAGATATCAAGTAAACTCAAAGGAAGCATTAAGAGAAAAGAAGACGTGACATGCTCCTGCCAGCTTTTGGTGTATGTTCTATATATTTTCTGCTTGAGGAAATGACACAATCATCACGGCATGAAAAGCTCTTTTCAGACAACTTTTTAAATTTGCATATTAGTCAGCATTTATTTCCTGTTTACCTTCCATCACCCAGCTGCGTCTCACACACACACACATAAAGCATGGCCATACTGCAAGTCACTGTGTGTATATCACTGACTCATATGCTGTCAAAGTGTCTCAGAACCTTGGTGTTACACACTGTCACAGTTTGGCCTCTTAACTACAGCCAGTCTGCTTTCCTTAATTAATTATTGTTATTATTAGAGACAACTCATTACTTTTGCATAGTGCAGAGAAAGTGGACTGTGACCTCTGACCTTATTATCAAGTCAATGAGCCTCTGGATTTATATATATATATTTTTTAGGTGTATAATTATTCTTTTAATTGGACACCATACTAATACACAAACACTAATGATACCTAGTGTGTCCTCTTTATATGAGTTCTGAACTCAGGGGCTTTACAGAGTGAGTTGTGTTAACCCTTCCTCCTACTTACTGCTGTGTACTCTGCACAGTTGCTTCTGTTTTCAGCTGTTTTCAGAGTTTCCTGCCACCGAAATAATCACGATAAATGACATGACGCGTATCTGACAGTGTGTTAATATGTTTTATATAAATCACAGTTTTTATATGCTCGTATAAATAGCTTGTTTTTTGCTTAAAAAAGAAGGAACCCCAGAAGTTAGAAAAAAGTCAAATAACTCCGTCTGGCTTCAAAGTAACAGGATGCAGTGCTGCTGAGATGTTTTTTTGAAGAATGACATTGTGGGTTTTTGCAGTCGAGTGCTGGCTGTCAGTGACTGTAAAGGCTGAGAATAACCTGTTATCACCGCTCTCCTCCTGCTCCTCTCTGTGTGTGTTGCAGCTGGATACAGAAGCGGCTGACATCCGCAATGAGCTGCAGGTGAACTCAGTACCCGTCTTGGACAACTTCAGCACCATGTTTGCCAAGAGGTAAGACACGCACACACACACACACACACACACACAGGTATCCAGCTGTACTTCAAACCTTATCCTACCTGTCTGAAACTGAAACTGCTTCTCAGAGTCAGGAGTGTTTGTGTTTAAGTTCTCCTCCTCCTC
Organism: Parambassis ranga; assembly: GCF_900634625.1. NCBI lineage: Eukaryota > Metazoa > Chordata > Actinopteri > Ambassidae > Parambassis > Parambassis ranga. Next base: position 21,055,332 of record NC_041030.1, read on the forward strand.
CTCTTCCTCCTTTTCCTCACAGTTTCCAGACTCGTATCAATGGCTGCATGCGGCAGATGGCTGACATCCTTTACCAGATAAAAGGACCCCCCAACCGCAACACTGCAGAGGCAGACGCTGACGCCATGCTGAGGCCCCTCATGGAGTTCCTGGATGGGAAGTGAGTGGAAGCACGACACCCACGTAGTCCTGCAGATTACAGGCAGATTACATCAGAGCTGTCACAGGAGAGGATCACACAGCGCCGCTGATTTCATGAAGGGAATGAGACTGTACTTGGTGTAGCTTTGGTCCATGGTATTATGCTAAGTTGACCCAGCGCTGGTGGGTATAAGACTCTGCAAGGCAAAACATTTTTTTTTTGCTGATCTAAAGTTTTCTACATATGATGTTCAGACAGAGAGTAAAACATTGATTTGTAGAGGCTGTAAAAAATGCAAACCATTAAATATCTGAGCATGTGGAGCTCGGATTTTGTCATGCAGTCACACCTGTGGTCAACTTTCTCGGTCTTAAGTTGCATTCTCTCTACTTATAGCCATGACTGTGCCGTTTCCACAGAGGTGCAGGACTTTCATAGCAGTGAACAATGAGCCCACACACACTGGCTCAGGATGTGGCAGACGTGGAAATAAAGTCATTTTACAGAGCTAAAGTGTGCAGAGTGCAGGTTTACAGAGTACAGAACATGTATTTGTTTTTAAAAGTTTTTGAAATTTGTTTTGATTTATGAGGGCTCAAAGAGAATATATGATCTGTTTCCATTTAAACACATTTATGAAACATTCTCTGTGAGTGAGCACTATTACATTCTTGTCAACCCACATTTACCCTCTTCTTCTTGTGATCCAGCCTCAGCATCTTCGCTGATGTTTGTGAAAGACGGTGCTGAAGAGGATCCTGAAGGATCTGTGGAAGATCGTCCTGAGCAGCCTGGAGAAGACGATCGTCCTGCCGCAGAGCAACGACAGCCTGGTAAACACCACAACACACTGTACACACCTCACCTCCACGCTAACCCTAACTCTGACCATAAACAACCATCCATAATGGTGGTTCTTACATTACCCACAATGCCTCCTGTTCTGTCACAGCCAACCTGTGCTGGACAGTGATTTGTGTTTATTTATTGTGTAGCTGGCAACAGACCCACACTGTGGAACAGATATATTTATATGCAGTCAGTACAGTGTATGTACAGTCGTGTCCCAGCTCTGCATGCTGCCACCTACAGGTGTGTTTCACATCTGCCAGACAGCAGAACGGGTTTTTCTTCCAGGTTTTACCTCCTCTGGGTGGATTAAGTGTAATCATGTTGAATTACTGCAGTTTAACTTCCTCCTTTCTCCTCTGCAGGGAGCCCAGATCCTCACAGCAGCTAAAGGACTCTCTAATCTCAAGGTAACATACACACAGTGGTGATTACAGCCAGAAACTACCATCTTATGGACTGTCCTCTTTGTTTAGCCACAGTTCTAATCACTGTTATCAATGCAACGATGTAGGCTATAACTGTAACCGAGGGACCCTGTTATCATTTGGTCTGCACATAAAAGTGAGGATTGGTATCTTGCAGCACACACACATCATAAAAAGTAACATGTTTTAATGAAACACTTGTGAAAACATGAGAAAAGTAAAAGAAATAAGTTCAGATATGAGAAAAATGATTGTTAATGTCAAAGCAGGAGAAGATCTACAAGTTTATCAAAGAGCCTCAAGTCTAAAGGGCTGCTGTGAGAGTAAAGAGAGTCCAACAGAACCAGACTGGCAGAGACAGGAAGAGAAACATGTGGAAGGTTGTGGAAAGAAAACTAGTGAGAGATGAGTCTGAAGAGCCGAGAACAGCTGCAGAGACACCAGTGAAGGATTGAACCAGGTCTGGACCTGAAGAGTCAGAGAAGACCGTCACTAGAGGAATGGACTGCCAGACTGCAGACCAAGAAACACTTCTGTAGAGAATAACTGCGCTTATAACTTTGACTTTATTTTTAGATTTTTCCAACTATACATAAACTTTAAGAGTCATTTTAAAGCCCAGTTACAGTTAAGATGTTGATATAGTTGAAGCTCAGTGTCTGGCCTTAGAATTGTTAATTTTCAGGGAAGTTTGTCTGAAGTTTGTTGTGATTCTGGTCGCTATAGGGAGGAGGTGAAGCCAAAACACTGACGCCCAAACAGTGTATAATTATCGACGCAGGACTGGAGACCATCAAGGTAAAAATGGTTGAGCTCCTCCTCGTCTGCTCTGTCAGTGGGTGGGTGGCAGCATATAGTTTTCATTCTGTTCTCTTCTCATTCAGCAATACTTCCACGCTGGAGGAAACGGGCTGAAGAAGGCGTTTGTCGAGAAGAGTCCTGAACTGGCGTCCCTGCGATACGCCCTCTCCCTCTACTCCCAGAGCACCGATGCTCTCATCAAGACCTTTGTCACCACAACACACACTCCCAAGGTGATCACACACACTGTGCAGTGTGTGTTGGGTTGTGTGGTTATACAGACTAAACGCTTCATTTCCTTTCTTTGCTGTCCTCTCAGTGCACAATGGGATGGGCATCAGGATCACTGGCAATGAGAAGATCCGACCTGACAGGGGTAAGTCTGCCACATTTCTGTAGAGAATACACGTAAAGGTATCTTCATTAGCTTCCACAGTTTGGCCAAAAGCAGAAAAACATCAAAGATAAGAAAGATGTTAATCAATGTGCTGCTGTGTTATACAGGTTCAGGGGTAGAGAAGCCGATCGGGAGAGGCTATGCTGCAGATCGACATGAGCTCGGCAAAGAGCGTAAGGTCAACGTCAGAGGTGAGGCGCCCGAGTGTGAAGCCTCTGAAAAACCTGCCGGCTAAAGAAAATACAAATAGAGCGTGTAACAATAATCCCTATTTTCTCCCCTGCAGTCATCGCGGTGAACGACATGAAGTGGCAGACGTCCGGGATGTTCAGGCCTTTCGTTGACGTCTCCATGGTTGGGCCCTTCCTGACCGACAAGAAGCGCAAGTTCACCACCAAATCCAAGAATAACAGCTGGACCGCGAAGTTCAACGAGACCTCCAGTTGTGGGTTAAAAGCTCCTACAAACGAAACATGCGGCAGTTGTGTTCATCATTAATCTTCTTCTCTGCTGTTTAGCATCCTGGGAAAGGAGTCGCCTGACTGCTACGAGCTGCAGGTGACAGTGAAGGACTACTGCTTCGGCCGGGCGGACCGGGTGGTCGGCATGGCCGTGGTTCAGCTGCGTGACGTGGCCGACAGGAAGAGCTGTGTGTGCTGGTGTCCTCTCGGGCCGCGCATTCACACAGACGAGACGGGCATGACGGTGATGCGCATCCTGTCCCAGCGGCCTGCCGACGAGGTCGCCAAGGAGTTTGTGAAGCTGAAATCTGAAACTCGTCCCGTGGAGGAGGGCAGATGAAGACAGAGCTGCTGACTCAGGATGAGGTCACAGATTCTGAACATCTTTAACCTCAGTAAACACAAATCCTTGACATTTCTGAGATCCCTGTGATCATATAATTTTATTTAGTGATTATTTTGGTCTGTTACCAATTAAATCTGGCTGTAATCTGACATAATCTGCCCATAGAATGACACAGGAATGAATAGATGTGGGTCTACTGGCAAAGAAGACAAACATCTGGTGGAATGACGACATGAATGGTCAGAACTGAGATATGTTGTGAGGCCTTTTAACTTCTTACAAATGTCATTAACACACATCTGAGGAGGTAACCAAAGAAGACTGATCTACATCTACAGTCTGAAGATTTAGTAGCAAACAACAATTTACCAGCATGAGTTCATTTTTCATTCAATACTACGAAGTGCAACCCACAACAGTTTTATTTTATTACGCAGAAATGTACAAACAGCTCAGAAAGACCAGAAAAACTGATCAGCGACAAGCTGACCTCAACAAGTCTGATCCCCTCCTTCTGTCATGTGATCATGAGTGCTGAGTATGGATATTCTGGAGCTTTCAACCAAGAAGAAGTGTGTCACAGTGGCATCTATATGGGTTGTCAAAGCAGTGACTAAATAGAGATAATACAAATGTGCCAAAAAAAACAAAAAAAAAAACAACTGCAGTTCCTCTGGTGGCCACTTGAGGAAAATTGAGTCAATCCCCTTTGACATGTTAAAATCACTAACTTTACAGAATAAATAGGTTTATTGATAATTTTACTGTTTATAGCGACTGTATGGGAGAGCTTATTATTAACTATACGTAACTGAGCTGAGCCTCTTTGTCCATATATGGGTTAAACCAGAAGTGGGCGGAGCCTCCCACACAGGCCCATAACAGCTGCTCAGAAACCTACGAGTGACATGCAGACTGGTTTTATCCAGCCTGAACATATAAAACCTTGAGAAGACGCCAGGATGTGATTTTTGTAGCGAGTTCTTCTATGAATTAGCCTTAAAAAGAGCCGTCAAGCTAACAAAGCTAAGCTCACCGTCCTCTGTGGGACTACAGAGGGACTTCTGAAGTTAACTGGGGTTTAACCTGTGTGAAGTTTTGAATGTTGCTTGTCTGTTTGTTTTTTTTAAGTGTGGAACTGTGACTGTGCAGACATGTAGACCGACTGCTGAGTTTTTTTTTAGAGAGGGATCTCTTTACATCATCAGATAAAGAACAAACTCTGCAGCCTTGTCGTGCATGCACAGTCGAGCTGTGACTGATAAATGACACTCACAGGCCGGTTTGACTGAAGGACAGCTGGACTCCATCCACACTTTCTGTCTGTTTACTTCGTGCCAAGGAACGCAAGTGTTCAGCGGGCCACGTTCAAGGAGCCGTCTGTGGTCTCACTTTGTACACTTTTTTGCGTGTGTGTAAAGTGAGGTGTTAGAACACCGCCACGTCTGCAGTGACGGCTGAACTCTTGCACTCTGTGTCAATCTGTAAGTTTGTACAAATTAAAGCCTACGAGCAAAGCATGTATTTATTGTACACAAGTCAACTAGAATGGTGATTTTTTTTTTCATGTACGTACTGTGAAATATGAGGACTGATCAAATGTATGTAAAGTAAGTATCATTACTCTGTGACATATGTTGATTCTACTTGTAACAATATTTTGTACATAAAATATTTATAAATCAAGGCAGTGGGTCCTGGTCAGTGCGGTGCATGTGAGGGTTGACCTGTTCACTTCCTGCTTTTCCTCCTCAGCTTTTCCTGCCTCACCTGATCTGCACACATGACCAGTGAGAGATGAGTCTGGAGAGCCGATAACAGCTGCCGAGACACTAGTGAAGGATTGAACCAGGTCTGGACCTGAAGAGTCAAGAGAGGACCGTCACTAGAGGAATGGACTGCCAGGCTGCACACCAAGAAACACCTCTGCAGAGAATAACTGGGCTTATAACTTTGTTATTTTTTGGATTTTTCCAACTTTACATAAACTTGAAGAGTCATTTTAAAGCCCAGTTACAGTTAAGATGTTGATATACTCGTAGCTCAGTGTCTGGTCTTAGAATTGTTAATTTTTCAGGGAAGTTTGTCTGAAGTTTGTTGTGATTCTGGTCGCTATAGGGAGGAGGTGAAGCCAAAACACTGACGCCCAAACATCTGCTCCCAAAGAGATACACAGAGAGGAAAAGGTCAAAATGATGACCCAGCCTGATGCTAGTCATCAGCTGTGTGTCCTTTTATGTTTAATTCCAGCCCATTCTTCTTTGGTGAATCTCTCAATCTCCTCTAGATTTGATCTCATGGACCCTGGTCTTTAGTACACTTCAGATTTAAGTGCAGGTCGGTCAGTAACCTTCACTTTGTCTCCTGGAAGTAGTTCATCACTTGAAGAGACGTGTGCTTCAGGCCGTCGTCCTGTTGGAAGAGTAAACCAACACCAACGCCCAGTTTTGCTGCAGACTGCCTCAGGGTTTTCTCTCAGAACATTCAGGAAGTCTTATTTTATGATTCCCTCCACAGTGAGAAGCCTCCCTGGTCCAGACACACCGGAGCTCCCCCCCCCCCCCCCCCCCCCCCCCCCCCCCCCCGCAGCATCATACTACCACCCCCCCTGTTTGACTGTGAGTTATTTGCTTCTCCTCCACCTCACATTTCCCACTGTTTAGAAGGAACAAAGGCCCCGTTCACACTGGAGAAAGTCATTCCAGCTAGAGTAGGATTGAGCCCAGACAGCCTTTAAGCTGGATGCGTTCAGACCTATTTTCAAATCTGGCTAGCACACACTTGTGTCCGCACTCAATCCGGCTTCATCCAGCAAGTTTGCTGTCCTCCAAACCATTAGGTGGCGCTTCGTAATATACAGAGTCCGTTCACGCCACGGTAGGACCGCGTGTGCGTCATGCGGTTTTTTGTCCCGTGTCACGCCCCGTGAACCGGAAGTAGCATGTCGCTAGCTCGCCACATTTGCGTTCACACCTGAGCCACATTTGAACCAATCCGGCTAGATCCACCTCTCGTGGGTGGATCTAGCCGGATTGAAATCAAACTGGATACAGCCGGATTCGAGGTGTTCACACTCAGAAAAAAACACATCTGGATTGATCTGGATGCAGCCGAATCCTGCTTAAGCCACATTTTTTTCCCCAGTGTGAACGGGGTAAAACTAGACCAGGCTGCATCATCTGACACTTTAAAAAGGAAGAGATGTTAATAACCACATGGTTTAAATCATGTTACAATGGATAAAACATTCAGTCACAATTGATTTTATTTCTTTTCAGTTGTAAATTGCTACATTCAGTTAGTGTCCGGTGAGATTAATGACGTCTCCACAGCAGATGACACGAGTAATACTGCATAGTTTATATTAATGCAAATGTCTGAAAACCACTTATAGTAGTTTATAATACTTCAGCATTCATACCGATTTATGTCATGTAATAAATTACAATAGAAACTTTTTGGAACAACCAACAAAAGAATGAATCCTTCCACAGAGCTGGTCCTCAACATGGAGGCATGAAGAAGAAAGATGGTAACACACCTTAAATCTTAAACAAAAGACATCAAGTCATGTCACTCAGCTACCATCAAAATACATCCTTCCTTTAGACGTCACGTGTGGCCACATGGTCTGCTAAAGTAAAGATAAAACATTGATTAGATGATTGTCCTGTTTGTGGTTGACATCACAATAATTCCTAGATCAAGTGTTCCAGGCTGTGCTTACTAAACATGTGATGACATAAGTTTTATTGCTTGCTCTCCTCGCCCTCCTGAGGCTTCTCATTGGTCTGTGTGGACTGTAACTGAGCAGGAAGCAGGACCTCCACGCTGAAACTGACGCGCTTGGCCTGGAAGAGGCTGTACGTGTTGTCGAATCTCAGCACATCTGTGGGCGACGGGCAGAAGCAGATGTTCAGACGGCTGGATTCATGTTGCAGTGACACACATCAGAGCAGGCTACTCACAGACTCCTGGGCGCTCACAGGTCAGTGATCCGTCCTCAGGCACTAAGTGGGAGTTGTATCGCTGGCTGGGCACGATCTCCTCCATCTGAGCCGCCTTCTTCCGTTCACCTCTTTTAGCCTTTAAAAACACCCCGAAGCCGATGTCTGCGCTCTCTGTGGCAAACTGCCACCTAACGGAACACAACACACACATACGATCAATTTAATAACATTTATATAGCATCTTTACCGCCATCTCTGCTCCAGAGCATCTGTACCGCCTGCACTGGCACTAGGAAACTTTGGGGGTTGAGTAGGTACCTAAAAGAACTAGTCCTAGTTCACAGCATACGTAAAAAAGAAGAGCGATAAAGCGAACTGCCTGAATACACTTTGAAATTGATGGATGTTCACTAAAAGTTCCTCAAAGCGCACAGCAACACTTTACAGAGTTTACGTTGATATGACGTTTGTCATGGGACATATTTTAGCCTCAGACATGTAATATATCATTTAATCAATAGAAATGCTGTTAAAGGGCCAGTACGCCCAAAAACAGATCACTGCCCATAAAGTGTGCTCCTGAGCTTAGCTCTGTCTGCAAACGACTTGAATTCATTCTTTATCACATAGAAGAATTTATAATTTAACTAACCCCTTTTGTCGAGGTTCTTCCCAACAATAATTTACTGTCACACCAAGAGGAAAAGAAATCAATTACTCATCAAGGAACTGCACTGCTGCATGAGTTCTTTTTTATTTGTTTACATCTGGTAGAAAGGATGCCTGCGTGTGTATGTCCTGACAGCTGAATCATTTCAATACCTGTATTACAGCAAGGGACGGATAAGTCATGCCTCTTTAAAATAAGACATATATCTATTAATGGTTCTCTGTGAAAGTCCACTTAGTGTTTGTGTTAGTAATATTCTGACCTGAGGACGCAGCCCGGGAACAAGATCTCATAGTCGAGCTGTTGGGAGGAACCTCGAGTGACGGTCATGCACTGCTCATAATCCACCTTCACATGGTCCCGCACATAGTAGGAGGGGGGGACTGGTCCCACGTGGTTTATCTGGAATGGAGACACAAAGAGTAACCCTTCAGGTGTCAAATGCCCGTGTGTATATATAAACTAGTGTTGATTTGGAGGGAAAAAAGCTTCACTTACTGTGTAAGTTTATATCATAATCATGAAGTACGTCACAAAAAACATGAGCGTTCTCTTTCCTGTTTATTCACATAAATCAAACCAGGCTAGTTCTGATGTTCTCAGTGCAATACAGGGTCACACCAACAGAGGGCAGTGATTTCCTGACGGCAGCAGAGGACAGAGTGTTATCTAATGTCAGTCAGTGCAGCAGGTGATAAGTAGGCTCACAGACAGACGTCATACTGTAAAATCTGCTCATATCATGACATAAAATTCAGACTGAGCACTCGGTTCAGACTCAGCACAGAGGAAGTCAAACTCACTTAAACCTTACACAAATGTGCTCTGAAACTGAAAGAAGGTACAGAAAATAAATAAAGGCAGAAGCTAAAACAACAAGTCAGTAACACATGAAAACTTACACACGTTTTACATAAACTGTGCAGAACTGAACCAAAGAAGAGGTGAGGGGAGACCCCACAGGATGCATAAGGCTCGACATTTTCAGCTCTTACTGTAGTGTTTGTGAAGCATGCTGCAAAACACGGAAGTCTACGTGCACACTAATATCACACTGGTCATAAAATCTGCTGCAGCACGGCTACTTTAAACACCATGACAGACTGTGGTATCACCACATTGAAGGATAATATGTGGCTGCATGTAAACAGGTGATGATGAGTATTTCTAATAATATTTTCTGGATGTAGCTTAGCCAACTGTCTGCTGCTCTTGTTTTCTATCATAACTTTATCCACTCAGTGACATCCATCCTTTCTTAAAAGCCTAAATTAGTAGCTGCAAAACAAAGACAGCCTTAAAGATGCAGTATATATGTATTTTTCACACGAGGAACATCTTAAGACAAACAGCGTGTGAACACACTGTAGCAGAACCACGTGTGAATCTGCAGGCCTGAACTCCTAACCACAACGATACAGTACGTCAAGGACACACAGCTAGCTAACTACAGAGACGAAGAAGAAGAAGAAGAAGAAAACACTGTGAGGCTGAGCAATTCAATTCCTCAATTCCTTGAATGTTGACTGCAGCCAAAGTGTCTCCTGATCCTCATGTGTCCTGGGCCCAATTTTTTATCTACAGAAACAGTGACAAACAGCCGTCAGTTGCTGCACTCTAACTGCTGCAGGACTACTGAAGCTGCTGCTTCTGCCCCTGCAGCGAGGCGGCGGCTACACAGCGAGGCGGGACAGCTCTGGGATGAAGCATCGTTTCGGTCTCTGAGTCTGAATTATTCTTTAGTGCAACCGAGCAAACAGAGAAACATTTTTGTAAGAAGATGATTGTAAGATGGAGGACTGCAGCTCTGCTGCTGCAAACAGAACAGGCCAGAACAGTCTGCACGTCGTCCTCGACGGAACAGAATCCAACACCTCTTCATAGGACGTCACATAAAACAGACTTACTTTGCCAGTCAAATGTGAACCTAAAGCACTGTGCATACTAAGCAAAGCTGTAACCTCGAGCAGGGGAAGCAAATCTGACAGCAGTCAGGAAGCTCTGACTCCTCAGCTCTATGTGCTACATCAGCTGTAGTTGGAATCCGACGTGTATCCAGCGTAAAAGTTTCAAATCATCACTTTACTTCACTTTCAAACATGACAGTGACAATTTGTCAGTCCTGTCTAATGTTTTGTTAAGAATTACATCATCACCTTATATATTTTTGTTTTGTTTTGTAGGAGAAGCAGCCCAATCATCATCAGTTTCACCCAATACAACACAATGTGCCAGTTAATTCATTCAGTAATTACAGGTTAAAAGCCACTGAATGGATACTCGTCTCTTCCAACATGTCAGCCATCTTTTTTTTCATCCTCAGGGACTCACCCTGCTCCTGCAGCATGGGTCTCCGTCAGGATCTGTCAGTTTGCCGCCGTATATCACCGGCAGCTCCTCTGCATCGATGTACTTCAGTAACGCTTCCTGCCAGTTATCTGTGAAACAAACCCGTTCATGATCACAGGTGAATTTGGCACATTTATCTCTGACGTGTCGTGTGATGATCTGTCGTGTCTCACCCCCCAGGACCAGGATCTTCTGTCGCGTGTTCTCGCTCAGAAAGTGCTTGACGAGGTTGTAGGCCACGGGAAAAAGTTTAGGTGCTGCAGGACAAATACACAAATCAATAAATGAATATTTGTATTGATAATATATAAAAGTGTAGGGCCTTGAAATCAGAGGACACAACAGTCACCTTTAATGACAAACAGTCTCTTCAGGCCCTCAGGGTAGTTGTCTTCAAACATTTGGAGGATCTGGTGTGACGCAGAAACAGGTTGAGTTTGTTTTGTAACAGTGTGTGTGTGTGTACACACCGTGTGTGTGTGTAACTGTACCTCTCCATATGTTTCTATAGCAGGCTTCCATAAATGTTTCATACCAAGACCTTCCACATCATAGACCATAGTGATGGACTCCACGTTCCGCCCCAGCTGGATGAAATCAGTAAGATATCATAGATTTAATCTTTGTTATTTGATTTGTTTTGTGTAATCTGTATCAATCCCAGGCATAAAGAGCCCAGTATGTGCACTGATGTGATGGATTTCAGCTCTTACTCTCTCTGACTGACGGTTACATTCTCCCTGCAGCATCTCACAGTCTCTGATCTTAGACTTGATGAAGTCTTGCTTAGAGGCAGACAGGAAGAGGCCTTTGGGGTCCACGGGTCCGATCACGTCATACCAGATGGGACTGCCTTCACGGTCGTAACCACACATCCCTCCTGACAGATACTTCTCTATCACCTGCAAGCGACGGCCATTTTTAATGTCAGATAAGATCAAATAAGACGTTACTGATCCCTGAGTGTGTGGATAGAATAATAATAAAGTACATGTTATCTCAGGGCAGAGAGGAGAGAAGAGAACAGAGGACTCACAATGTAATCAGAGTATTTTCTACAAAGGTAGGTACTTTAGCATTAGTAATGTCTAATTCAACATATTTGTGTTAAAAAATGATCATTGGTCCTCTCCTTTCTTCGTGGAAGCTGGCGAGGGACCCACACTGAAGGACAACCAGGATCGCTGGCACTGTGGTGCAGCGCTCTGAGGCTGAAGGAGCGACCCGAGGCCTCCACCCCTTCATACAGAAGGTAAGAGGAGCCCAGCGCAGGGCTTTATGATCAGTCCATTCAGTGTCTCTCAGATCAGAGCTGCTACAGGAGTTCTTGTACCAGAAGACAGCTCAGGATGTTTATATTTATTATTTCACACATGCAGATTTCATCATGGCTTCTTAGGTCTTACCTCTGGTGGACGCCAGTCGGTGATTATTGTGTCTACTTTCATGTGTTTCCTAAACTCCAGATGCTGGAAAAAAAAGGAAGAAGTGAAGTTCATCAGTCAGCATGTTGTGATGATATTTTACAGCCAAGCAGACGTCTGACCCGTCAGCAGGGAGGGATCCGATCTGTTTATTGTGTTCAGCAATAAACACACCATACAAAGCATAAGTTAGCTGTAACTGTAAGTCTCAGCCCGTCGCCCTATGTACTTATTTAATCCCTTCCGTCTATATCTTATCTCCTCAGGCTGCACTGATGACTCAGTTTGCCCACAGTCACCCATTACCACACTGCTCCTCCTCTATAATCTGGAGCCACTCCTGCACTGATGGACTTTACAGCTAAGTGCACTTCTACTATACATCCACCAAAGCAGCCGCAGGAGGGGCGAAGCAGCCCAGTAATCTCACACATGCAGGCATTTTATCAAAGATGTTACCTTTCGCAGCATGGCCTCCGACTTCTGGACATTGAAGTTTCTAGCTGCAGAAGAGTAAAAGAAAAAAAGAAATTACATATTATGAGACAGAAAGCCAGCTTACTGTTCTCTTTGGCCCCTTTATGTGATAAAAGTTTATCTGCAGGTCAGCTAGTGAAGGTTTTACATGAGCAGCCTTTGGACATGAGCCTGACCTCACACCTAAATCTGCTTAACAGAGGAAACACATGAAATAACAGCCACACATGACGGCTTTATTTAGAGGGAGCGGAGCCGTTCAATCCAGTAAGATTACCATTGTTTCACAATGCTCCAAAACAGAATGGACTCAAATAGAAATGATATGATATTATTATTATTATTATTATTATGTCTTCTATTAACTGTGTTTTATGAAACGCTAACACACCTGCTCTGACACGATCAGTGTGTTAGTGAGGCGGAACGGAGTGGACACGTCTAATACCTCTTTGTAAGGTGATTAGCTCTGACTGTCTGTGGAAACACACAACAGTGCTGCAGCTGCTGTGAAGTGAGACTTACAACAACAGCAGTGGATTACACTGCGGCTAATGCTCCATCCTGGCACGTTAAACTGGGACCTTGAGGGCACCGAGTGACTCAAACGTACAAAAACACAAAGCCGGAACTGACGGGAACACACGGTGCGTCCGATGCGTGAGGGATGGTATCAGAACAGAGAGGGCCCCGATCACTGTGATGAGGGCACACTTCTTTAAATTCAGCAGCTGCATGTCATCCGTGTTATCTATTTAATGGGTAACTGCATCTCATCTATTCTTTAGCTCGTTTTATTTTATTATTTTACTACTAATTTTCTATATTTCTGCATAAATATGATGCCAAAACATCAGCTGATTTACACACACAAGTCCATAAAGTAGAACAAGAGAGCCCAGTTAGACAAATGACAGAAATATTACACTTTGTCATTTATTTATTCATGAAAACGAGAAAATAAATAGTGAATTCAACAAGAAAATGTCTGTGAGCTCAAGACAAAGTGCAGCAGGACAACAAGTCATTTTACAAACAAACAGGTAATGGATCATTTTACAAAAGTAAAATATTTCTGTCTGGACTTGTGTGAAAATCAGCTGATGTTTTGGATCATATTTAGGCAGAAATATAGAAATAGTGCAAACTTTTGAGCAGCTCTGCATAAATGGAACGGGGTGACATCGCTGATGACAGGGATTCCTTAGTCCCTGTTTTGTGTGTGTGTGTGTGAGAGAGAGAGAGAGAGAGGGAGTGTGTGTGTCATGGTGGCTGCAATCTCTGAAAGCACTGCTATATAGAGTTATATGTGAGATGAGATGTTACACAATATGTTGATTTAAAGTGAAATTGACCAACCTTCTATAGCAGATGGGACCAGAACAGTGCCCAGGGTGCAGAATACCACAACTGACCAATCAGAACTGAGTAATCACCCTGGTATTATAAATAAATGTAACATCACTGTGGTGTTTTTTCCCCTATAAGGTCCATCTGAGCAGAGACCAGTTATCTGGAGCTGTGATAAAGGCTGATACAGTCACAGATAAAAGGGCTTATTGGTGCTTTTTTTATGGATGCAGTGATCTTCTGCATCATCAGGCCTCTTTACTACTTAACTTTGATAACAGAAATATTCTCTGTTTCAGCCGTGTCAGCATGTTTTTTGCCCCTGACTGCTCGCTCTCCCGGCCCTTCTGGCCTGCAGCGCCACCTCCCTGTCTGGCTCCAGCAGACTGTGAGGGGGACGTTCTCTGTGTTACAGGCCGTCTGACCATCATGTGCTTTGATCCAGATGAATATATGGGTCAATCATTAGAGCTGCATGTGTGCCAGCTCTGGCTGTTTGTGTTGCAGTGAATGGCAGAGGCCTTTACATCCCCGCACACATGTAGGAGCAGCAGACAGACCTCCATTGTACGGGTGCAGGCCTGTGCTGCCCCGCTTTCTGCGAGCCGGAGTCGGGCTTTCACAACTGCTTTACTAAGGTCTAATTAGGGAGAACAATGCTCCGCTTGAGTGCTTGTTATGAAACGACTTCTCAGTGTCATGAACCTCCAGGAACCCAGGAGAGCAGCAGAAACACAGCAGCAGACGGGCTGCTGCCATCGTAGTGCATCTTTAATGCGATTAGCTCTGGATTAGCCTGATACACAGAGTGCTAGACCTCTGCTCCATAACTAATCAGAACAAGGCCTCCTTTAGTCGCTGCCTCCCGTTTCCTCCTTTGGAGCACTCACCCTGAACCTGCTCAAAGAAAATCAGACTCTGGGAATCAGAAAAATGAATCTGAGAACAGCTCTGAGCTGTGTCACAATATGTCCTGTCATGAAATGAACCAGTGCAGCTTCTGCTTTTTTTGTTTGCATGAGTGCGATGACACCATCTGATGTATGCAGGTGAAATTAACCACACATTTGACAAAGAGTGGGCCCTGTCGATTTCAACTCACCCCTGAGCCATCGTAACAGGAAGTGGTCATGCTGTGCAGGAAGTTGAGGAAGAATATCTTGTATCCTCGCTCTGAACTGCAGAGAAGAAGAGACACATATGACTTCTACACTGCTGATCCTGGTGGTGGAAAACGTTACAGGCTGATCTTGTGACTTGGTGACTAATACATTTACATGCTTTTTGTGCACAAATACAGAAATAGTACATGCATGTGGACACTGGGATTTGAACATCATATCAAAATGCAGCGGCCTGCAGGGATTTGCTCCCATTCAGCTGCAGCAGTGTCAGTGAGATGTTGGAGCCGTAAAGCCTGAGACTCATTCCAAAGGTGTTAGATGGGGGGTTAGAGCTCTGTGCACACTCGTCAGGTTTTCCCACACCGAACCCTTTTCTCTAAGGACAGGGCAGGGACAGCAGCACTGTCATGTTGTAACAGGAAACCGAAACTACCGCCACAGGTTTATTAGTACAATGCTGGTCCAAACCTGCACCACTGCTCGCTGCAGCATTTCCATCTCCCTCCCTAGATATATATATTTTAATTAGAAGGAAAGATGTGTTTTTACTTCTTACAAATAGAAAGTGAAGATTAGAGAGCGAGTGTGTGAGTCAGTGACACCGATGTTGTTGAACTTCCTAAAGATTCTCTGCATTTCTGTCAGAACTGGCTTCTGTGGTGGAAAAACATCAAACATGGATGTGGAGGTAAAAAGATTTCATGTTCTAATCTGACTGACTTTACATTGTTGATATAAGTTGCTGTGAAAATCTGGTTTTGTGTTGCCAGATCATGAAAACTCTGGTTCATATTCACATCAGTGAATGATAGTCTAAACTTGTTTTACTTGTTGACTGATGTTTATTTTTTAGCATCTTTCTTATTCGAATCTTCAAATTTTAGACTGAATGATTATTCAATTATTATATAATTCCTTGATAATCATTTCATTGCAAACAAAACAGAAAAAAGTGATTCACTGCCTCAGATGACATGACTGATGACAGGATTAGCTGCTTATTAAAGGATAGCACGGAACATATAGATACATACCGTTATTATATGATGAAACATTAGCAGTGCTTTGGACATTGGTGTTACGTCATCACAAAGCAAAAATAAACAACAAGATATTCTGGCTTCTAAAAATATTTTTTTAATCAAATACTGTAGCTAGGTAGCCTGATTATAACGTATAATGTGCTGCCTAACATTGCAAGGCAGAATACCCCGTGAAGTTTTTATAATAATAATTATTATTATTGTTATTATTATTAGTATGATGATGATGATGATGATGATGAACGTACCTGCTCCAGAGCCTGAGCCTGCTTCGGACTGAGGTCTCCCACTCTTCCGCTCATGTCTGCGACGTTCAAGACGGCAAAGCTCCTTCAAACCGACGGAGAACGAGGACCGAGCGCCGCCGCCGCCGCCGTTATCCGTGACAGGCGTGTGTGTGTGTGTCTCTGACGCCTCCCCGTGATGCTCATTCACGGACTCCGGATTAAATCCCCGCAGTCACCTGCCCGCCAGGAGGAGAGACAAACGTAAACACGACACCACACGCAGCCCTCCAGTTTAGAGAGAGACAGTTCACCGGACTCTGACAAAGATAGGACGAACAACAGGAGGGTTACTCGGAAGCGTTAAGAGCGAAGAAAAGAGGAGAAGCTAAACTCATGACCTCTTATTAACCTGAAATATTTCTCTGACACTACAGAATCTTGTACATATTATAAAGAAACACCTACAAAATCTAAGAAACCGGTGCAGTCTGTTAAAACATTTTTTTTGTTCTGTGTTTTGGCTCTTGAGTGTTCGTTCTTCATTTATAGACGAGCTTTGTCGATAATCTTCGCACCTGCGCAATTTAACCATGAGGTACTGAAAACGTTTTTTAATCGATTCAATAATTTAATTATACTAGCAGTGAATATTGATATAATTAATATAAACCAATGAATGCGCCTTTCTACGGAAGAGGATTAGGGCCACTAAAAAAAAATGTCATGACAGAAAAAAAAATATTCTGACTTCAGAAATCTCA
Organism: Parambassis ranga; assembly: GCF_900634625.1. NCBI lineage: Eukaryota > Metazoa > Chordata > Actinopteri > Ambassidae > Parambassis > Parambassis ranga. The sequence continues at coordinate 21,072,131 of NC_041030.1, forward strand.
GAATTCTGACTTTAATCTCAGACTGACTACCATCAAAACAGGAAATACTGTTGATGTGAAAAGTAAAACAACAAATGTTAATAGAATAAATTCAAGGAATAAAATTGGAGCACTTACTTCTCTCCTCCTAACCCCCGTGCAGGTGAGTGAATGCCCGTGGCTGCCACCACCAACTTTTCCCATCACCATGACAACCACACCCCAACAGATAGACTCAATAATACACCATCACAATGTATGGCTCCTACAATACACCTGCGCCCACAGTACAGTGCACACGCTCCTCACTGTAGTTCAAACAAAATAGAAACTACATAAAAACCAAGTCACTGGATTACAGGTGCCCGTAGTTCTGACTTTAATCTCAGAATTCTGAGGAAAAAACAAATCAGAATTCTGAGATTAAAGTCAGAATACATTTTTTTCTGTCATGACAATTATTAATTAATTAATTATTAATTAATTCATTATTTTTTTTTCAGTGGCCCTAATCCTCTTCCGTACCGTTCTGATGTTAATTAGAAAAATTAAAACTGTTGTTTTATAACTGGTTTTTACAGCTGGTTGAATAATCGCTGTGAAGCGAACACGGAAGTACGAGACGATACTTCTCTCGTCTTTGTTCAACGGTGGTTCGATTACAAATATTTACGGGTCATAGATGCCCTAAAGATAAAGTAGATCAGTTTGTACCTATCATTTTGTATGTCTTGGCGAAACACATATATTTATATTAAATTTATTTTCCGTATTCAAATTATATTCTTGAGAAAATAATCGTCTCGCTGTTTCCGGCCAGGACCGGAAGTATTACCGCTTGTTTACATCCGCCAAGAGGGCTGGTAGCAAACTGCGAACAAAACCGTGAGCAGCTTGTTCCAAAGATGATGGATGGCAGCTGATCCGGTTTGTGTATTTGTTGCAGCCGCTCTTTCTCCGTGTTGTTGCTTGGACCATGGCGTTAGCTCGCTGCGGCTGTCTGTGGGTCACCTTACCGCTCCTTCTGCTGCGGTGGCCGGGGCTGCTGGTTGCGGCGGGGCAGGTCGCTCTGGTGGAGGTTTTTGTGGAGCAGCGGCCCGATGTGAGCTCTGTGCTTCAGGGGGAGGTGGTGGAGTCCAGCAGGGGATCTGAACAAGGGGACGAGGGGAATGAAGAACTGGAGGGGGGCCTAGTCCTGGTAAGTCTGAGATGAGTCATCGGGCAGAATGATGAAGTGGTTCTTGTCCTGGACTATCAATTAAAAGGATGGATTTGTAGAGATGTACCTTAGGCTAAAGAGTGACCAACATCCAGTTAACATGATGTATTTATTGGACAATAATTGATAAACCTAAGTGCAAATTGTAGCTACTTGTAATTGCATCTCTTCTCTTGCCTTCTTACAAGGCAGCTTCTCCAGTGGGTCTCTAGAAGCACCCACACAAACCTTTTGAATTTGAAGTCCCTGCTCTTAGTAACAGGGAACATTTATCCCATTTCTTGTTTTCAGGTTCGTGATGAGGAGACACCTGTAGGTGGAGGAAAGGATGAGGACAGTAAGCAGGAGCCATGGATCGGGGTGGTGCCTGTGGAGATGGATGACAGCAAAGCTTCCACTGGGAACCAGGAGTCCTTTGCTGATGCAGTGGTCAGTAAGGTGAGTGCATCGTCATTTTGGTAAAAAGCATTTCTCCAGTTTACTGATAATCACCTGCATGAAGCTCTTTTATGTTTCTTTTAGATGAAGCGAGCTTTGGTCCTCGGAGCTTCAGCGCTGATCATTCTGGCTCTCAACCAAAACACCGTCAGTGAGGTAAACGTCACAGTCACGTCATTTTAAGACATTGGTTCTTTGCTCTGTGTAAAAATGTCACACTTTGCTCCAGGTGTAGTTGTTTTTTTGCATGTGTGTTAGTTTCTGTAGATGTGTTTTCTTTTTTTTTCCCCCCAAGCCTGTAAATGTGTCAAACATCCAGTTTTTGTTGATTGTGATCTCTCTCCATTGTAGATGGATTTGTCTCAGGTGCTGTCCAAGCCCATCATTGTGATCCAGACGTCGGAAAATGTCACCAGGTTGATCGGAGCTCTACTCAGGTACAAATTTACCACCACCAAATATCACATCCACTGCATTAAAAAATTTATGAGACAATTTTATTTTGATAATCAAAGATAGGATTAGGATACAGTTAAGAAAGTCGCAGAGTTGTGGTTCAGTGTTTAATGTATTTGGCACACTGAGACCACTTGAGGCTCTAAGTCTCACAACAGCTGAGAACCTAACCTTATAGCTGAAGATCAGGGTTAGGGTTAAGGGAGTTTAGTGCCAATTTAACTTCACATTTCTCCACAGTCCTGCAGTAGATGTTCATGATACTCACTGTGGAGATAGATTTTATAGTGATTTTTTTTTTTAAATACAAAATGTCTTAAAAATTTGGATTTTAGTTCCAATTTAACTCACTGTGGCGATAGAGGAGGCATTCTATAACAATATTCCAGTGAAATATCTGCTGCAGATTTTATGGATATTTTATAGGGAATTCTTAAAAAATGCCAAATTTCTCAAAAACCTAGATTTTAGTGCCAATTCAACCTTCCATTTCTCCATAATTCTGCAGTATTATTTCACGAAACTCACTGTGGTGATAGAGGAGGCCCTGTATAACAATATTCTAGTGAAATATCTGCTGCAGCGTTTATGGATATTTTATAGTGAATTTAAAAAAAACGCAAAAATTCTCCAAAATGCAGATTTTAGTGCTAATTCAACCTTCCATCTCTCCATAATTCTGCGGTATTATTTCATGAAACTCACTGTAGTGATAGAGGAGACCTTCTTTAACAATATTCCAGTGAAATATCTGCTGCAGATTTTATGGATATTTTATAGGGAATTCTTAAAAAATGCAAAATTTCTCCAAAACTCGGATTTTAGTGCTAATTCAACCTTCCATTTCTCCATAATTCTGCAGTATTATTTCACAAAACTCACTGTGTTAATAGAGGAGGCCTTCTTTAACAATAATACAGTGAAATATCTGCTGCAGATTTTATGGGTGTTTTATAGTGAATTCTTAAAAAACGAATAAATTCTCAAAAATTCGGATTTTAGTGCTAATTCAACCTTCCATTTCTCCATAATTCTGCCGTATTTTTTCATGAAACTCACTGTGGCGATAGAGGAGGCATTCTATAACAATATTCCAGTGAAATATCTGCTGCAGATTTTATGGATATTTTATAGGGAATTCTTAAATAATGCCAAATTTCTCAAAAACCTAGATTTTAGTGCCAATTCAACCTTCCATTTCTCCATAATTCTGCAGTATTATTTCACAAAACTCACTGTGGTGATAGAGGAGGCCTTCTATAACAATATTCTAGTGAAATATCTGCTGCAGCATTTATGGATATTTTATAATGAATTTAAAAAAAACGCAAAATTTCTCCAAAATGCAGATTTCAGTGCCAATTCAACCTTCCATCTCTCCATAATTCTGCGGTATTATTTCATGAAACTCACTGTAGTGATAGAGGAGACCTTCTTTAACAATATTCCAGTGAAATTTCTGCTGCAGATTTTATGGATATTTTATAGGGAATTCTTAAAAAATGCAAAAGTTCTCCAAAATTCGGATTATTGCAAATTCAACCTTCCATTTCTCCATAATTCTGCGGTATTATTTCACGAAACTCACTGTGTTGATAGAGGAGGCCTTCTATAACAATAATACAGTGAAATATCTGCTGCAGCGTTTATGGATGTTTTATAGTGAATTTTTTAAAACCGCAAAAAATTCTCAAATATTCTCAAAAATTCAGATTTTAGTGCCGATTCAAGTCTCCACTTCTCCATAATTCTGCAGTATTTGTTCATAAAACTCACTGTGGTGATAGAGGAGACCTTCTTTAACAATAATACAAAAATTGAAATTGAAAATGAAATATCTGCTGCAGCTTTTATGGATGTTTTATAGTGAATTTTTAAAAAACGCAAACATTTTCCAAGTTTCGGATTTTAGTGCCAAATTAACTCAGTCATAGTAACATCTTTGACACTTGGAATGCATTTCCTGATGTCCCTAGATGTCGGTAGACACCAAGAACATCCATTTGAACCTGATGATTGTGGTGTATTTCTTTATTTGCTTTGGGTTTATATTTTCCTAACACACGGCTGGGGTTTAACCGGTCAAGGAGATGCATCCTTTCATACAGAAATCCCACCAGCAAACAAGTTCCCTAAACTTTTCTGTAACAAGTTAAAATGTGGGGTTTTAATGTCACTAAACATCTGCTCTCTTCACAGGGGTCTTCGGGCAACAGCAAAAATCACCTACAAGACGATCTTGCAGGATAACCTGGTGAGCTCCACAGCTCTCAGCTGACTGTGTGTGTGTGAGTGAACAGATGACAGGCTGAGCTGACAGTGAGCGCATGCTGCTGCTGCTGTGTGTTTGGACAGGGAGCCACGCTCACCTTGTGGTCCAGCTGCGGTCGATCAAGAGGTGGTCGCTATGGAGAGTGGCAGGGAGTCATCTGCACCGGAGAGACCAACTCTCAGGTCCAGGTGGGGGAAGCAGCACAGCGAACACAACATCAGCCTCCATAGCTTGACTGTAGGGAGGCTTCAAGAAAGGGCCGCAGGAAGTCTGACTTATTAGAAGACTGCAGGTTTGAAAATGGAAAAAGAAAGATGTGAGCTCACTGATTAAAAAAACAGGATTAATCAGGTTTCACAGCACATCAGAACCTTCCTGAAGCCTTCTCTGATTTGCAGTGAAGACTTACTTAACGTGATCTTCCTCTCTGATGTGTCTGTAGAAGTACCTGCAGCAGCTGTGGGACACCATCCTGCTGGTCGCTCTGATCCTCAGCACAGGAGTCATCGTTCAGGCTCGCTGGCAGTACCAGGACCGCCAGCCGAACAATGACTTAGAGGTACTCTGTTACTCTGAAAGACATTTTTTCCAGTAAAACAGTTGCACTTCAGACATCTTGTTTCCCTCAGCTCCTCCCTAAACAGGATGTTCTGAAGAGAATGTCGTCCTTGAAGACCAAAACGTACCGTCAACCCAAACCCTGGTGTGACGCCACGCAACCAGTCGAGACGGACAACTGTGCTGTCTGTCTGGAGCCGTTCAACAACAACCAGGTCAGCTTACAATCCCACAGCAATTACTAATACATTAATCATGTAAAGGATCAGCTCAAGGTGGACTGAAGGGTCTGCGCTGCCTCTGTGTTGTTGTGTTTAGTGTCTGCGGGTGCTGCCGTGTCTTCATGAGTACCACAGAGAGTGTGTGGACCCCTGGCTGCTGCTGCAACACACCTGTCCTCTGTGTAAACGCAGCATCCTCGGTGAGTTCACACCTAGGGACACACACTTTTAAGCCCATAATCAATATTTTTTAATATTTAAGCTGTCAAATATATTAAAACAAGGTTTAACTGTCATGTTGCATGTTTTTGGTTGAAGATCAGCTAAAAATTCACGGAAATATTGTCATGTGACTGAAGTGGGTCCATCATAGCTTCCAATTTGCATGAAGTGATGCAGACGTTTTTTAGGTGTCGTTTTAATTGAGATGAAAACACTTACTACTTTGGATTTGGCTGTATTTTCTGATTGAACTGTATGTCTCTCATGATGCATTCAAGAACCCTCAGAGGTGTCAAAGAAAGACTGATCTGCTTGTTACACTTAATAGTTTTGATTAACTGTCGTCTTTTCCTCCTCCTTCCAGGCAGCGTCTGTAAAGACAGCTAACAGACGCTTCACCTCCGTCACGCTGCAGCGTCTCTGAGAGTCAGCACCCGCCTCGACCTCGGTGACTCTGCTGGAGCCTTTTTTTCATTTTAAACTGACCTCAAAGCTTCCCCCCTACCAGCAGTGGACTGTGGGAGCAGATATAAACTCACAGCAGCGGGCAAGTCGTCAGGGCTGTGGAGCATTTTAACCTCAGACCTTTGGGTAGGTCCCTCAGTGGTCATCTTATCTGATACTGTGTGTGTGTGTGTGTGAACAGAACTTCTTCCTGGAATCTTGTTACTGTACAACTGTGGAGACATCTGTGCGTGCGTGGGTGAAAATGTGACAAAACAATATGTTAACAGGTGAAAAGTGATAACCTCAGTGAGTGTTATTGAGCTGGCTGTTAGTGCTTTTAACTACCAGAGCAAATTATGGTGAGTTTCCTTTAACGTCTTGTTATTTTCTTGCATTTAAGTGTTAGTTGTCGAGGTTCTGTAGTAGCTAAAAGAAATGCAAACAGCAAATAATGTAGTGATTGATAAGATTGTGACCAAACACACAATTCAACTCAGGACACAAACTTATCAATCACTACATTTGTTAAATGTAGTTGACACAAATGTCCTGAGGTCCACCTGTACAGCTAATTGTATCCAAAAAGCCTCTATCTGTCAAAACCTCTGTTGGCCACTTGTCTGTTTAGGAACCAAATGACAGTGTAATGGGTTTTGTGAGTGAGGACTCAAAGCCGAATGGGTGTCAAAAACATTCGTATTTATTTTGTCTTGTCAGTTACATTTGTTGCTTTTTTTGTTATAAAAAAAATGCTCTAATAGAAAACAGTGTGCATGGCAGCATGTGCTTACAAACAGCAGCGTCGTAGTTGGTGGTCGTCATGGAGACAGTTTGTTTTTTGTGCAGGCTGATCGGCAGCAGCAATGATGCGAACAAGGTAGAGGTCAAGCAGACACGTGAGCACTCGACACACCGGCAGGGTTCAGCGTGTGTTTCCTTTGGTTCTGCACAGATGTTGTCGTTGTTGTTGCTCCTCGGCCTCTGAAATGAGAGTGTTCTTATCTGCCCGTCAGCAGCCAGTGAACGCGGCGGCCTCGCTCTGTGGTTATCTGTTTGTTTACTTTGAACAGAAATGAAGCAGATCTTTTTGGAGTGAAAAATGCTGGAGTTTAAACACAGAGAGAAGGCGGACGTCAGAGGAAGTGAAGAGGAGATAATGTTAATGTTTGTCTGATAACGTTATGACAGCTAATGCTACCAGGCGGCCTGATCCCGGCCTGCGTTGCTGTGACGTCTCCACAACAAGCACTGAAAACATTTGAAGCAGAAAACGAGCTGCAGCGTCTTAATCTACATTTTAGATTGATTTTGTCCGAATTTCTTGAGGTTGTGACTCATAACCGGGAGAGGACTGATTTAAAAACACGCCAGACAATAAATGGGAAGTGTGACTCTGTGTCGACTGAACACAGAAGAACACGCATCATCAGCAGAGCTCTTTGTCGTGCTGGCTTTTGCCGCCTGACTTTAGCGATTGCTGGTCTTTGTCTGGACACTTTGTACTTCACTCTGTGTGGCAGCAGAGAAACTCACTCTGAGCTGAAAAGAAACAAGTGCACATAAATTAGTTAAATATATTTTTTACATTTTATTTTTCTCCTTTGCTTCTCGGAGAAACAGCCAAGCTGATGTTAGAGGAGCGCAGACAGGTCAGCGCGTCAGTAATTGTTCTTCCAGCTACAGAAGGATAATCCTAATCCCTGGGCTTCTTTTCCTTTTATTCCTATGTGGTCCATGATGATGTCAAAGAAACTTGATCACTCTGGATCTTAAAAATAAATCATTTGTTACTTGGCAAATATATAAAGGTGTGGTTCTCTTATTTCTTTGTTGTGGCTCACATTTTCAAACCATCCTCAAAAACATCTCACAGCCATAAAGTGGCTCACAGTCTGTAAACTAATGCAACCTTTACACAGCAGCTTCGGGGCTGGAACATGAACCGGGGACATCAGCAGAACGTGCTCTCCCACCTCGCGGTCAGTCTGCTGCCGGCAGCTTCAGGAGGGGATCATGCCTTTGTTCCTCTTGCGGTCGGCCATGGTGCGTCTGTTGTGATTTGCCACGCGGTTCTTGTTGGTCTCTTTCTTGCGTCGGTCCAGGAACGTCTCCGTAGTTTGTCCTTGGCCTTTGGGTCGGCCCACCACGTTGCTGGGACGCTCCGGCCGGAAACTGAAACGTTAAAAAAAAACAAAGTCAGTGATTGTTTGATACATCTTGAAGTATACGACCCAAACAAAACTGAAATTAAATCTCTTGCTCTAAAACAACAAATTAACAAGATTCAAATTTGATAAGAGGAGTCCTGTTTCTGCCACACTCACAAACAAACAGAGCTCATACTGAAGGTCACTGTGGCGGCTTTCCAGGTGCGCTAAAGAACGCAGAATTTTTACATTTTAAAGGTCGGGTAGGAGATTTCATTCTGATGCATTTTTTGTTAAATTAGTGTATCTTCTCTTTACAATCCGATAGCAACCAATTAGTTTTGGACTATTAATCAGCTGTGGGAGCTATAAAACACTAAAAACATCAGCCAATCCTCCGGGGGGACCCTGCGCGGAGTATTGGCTGATTGTCACTCTCTTCCTGCTCTGCGCGCACCAGAGAGGTACGTGCATGATGGCCGAAGTCACAGACCGCAGCTCGTCTTCAGGTGATGCGCGTCCATGTGATTGGGAGGCGTGGCTTCAGGGTGAGCTCCGAGAGAAAGGGGCGTGTGTTTACTTTGGAAATCTGGCTGCCTCTCACTGAGTTTTCAAAACCTCCTGCCCTACCTTTAATGGGATGTTTTCTATTTTCAGATGAGGTCTGTCACAATAACCCTTTTTAGATCCATTCAGAATGGGTGTGAGTCACACAGGAGTAGTTCCATATGTGAAAATATGAAAATCATTTGAAATCAGAATTCTTGTTTTTGCAGTTTCCTTCTGTTTTTCCAAGCTTGGTGGGAGCTTGAGAGTTAAGGCACCCCAGAATGTGGTAAAGGTGTCAGTGCGGGTTTCGTCTTTACCCTTTTCTCTGCTGCATGGCGGCTCTTCTGGCTTCGGCCCTCTCCCTCAGCAGAGCCGGGTCCTGCACGAACTGATCCCTGTTTACATTGTTCTGAAACAAAAAGGCGAATAAATAATAAGTAAAAATAATCACACAGCTTTAAGGATTGAAATGGAAATGATCTCAGCTGTACCTGTAAAGCATCTTCTTCATCGTCTTCCTCCTCCTCCTCTTCCTCTGCTTTGTTTGCTTTCCTCAGTACCTGTGGGACGGTGAACGGCCTGCGAGGAAACAGAAAGGTAAAACTTTTTAATTCTGCGTACGATGACGATCCACCGCACCGACATCTGAACGCACCTTCTGTTTAGCAGGCTGTCTCCATCCAGGTCGTTCGCTCCCACTTGGTTCATGTCGTAGGTGTCGTCGTACTCGTCGTCGTAGTCGTCCAGGTCGTACGCAGCAGCAGAGTCACCGGGTTCAATGACGACCTCGTCCACCACCGTCTCGTAGGCATGATAACGAGCCCTCTGCTCCTCGATGTGCTGCTTGTTGTCGAGCATCTCTCTGATATTCTCGCCTTTCCTGCAGGAAGACAGATTTACTCCATCCTGTTATTTAAATGTCAGAATCGATTGGATTTTGATTGGTGAGTGTGTGTCGGTACCTCCTGCCCTTCCAGATCCGGGACATGTCCACCTGGTCCCTGCGGAAGACGTCAAACTCGTCGTCGTCAAACACATTGGACCTGTTGTTCAGCACAGCTGGAAGCTCCTCCTTCACCGGCCTGTCGGTGCAGGAGAAGACCGAGGTCAACAATGCTCTGTGAAACAAATGACAGATATGTACGCTTCCTGAGCAGTGCCACCCTCACCTTGGCATGGCTCGGTCCAGTTTCTCCAGACTGGGGGCTAAGCGGTCCTCCAGAATGTTGTTAATGACCAGCTCGGAGCTGTAGTCGTACTCCTGCAGGCAGGCCAGCAGAAAGCCTTCGCCCAGATCAGGAAGCAGATCCCTGATGCACGACAGAAGAGACTCCAGCTCGGCCCCGCTTACAGGACACACAGCACCCTGAGACCAACATTGGTCAGGTCAGTGATGACACTGGTTAGGTGTAAGAACAACAATAACAAATCTCACATTGTTTCCTTTAGTGGGGACACCCAGCAGGGCCTCTGCTCCTCCTCCTGGCTCTCTGACCTCCTGAGGTATAAAGCCAGCAGATGAGGAGCAGGCAGCAGCAGCAGCTCCTCCTGCCGCTCCCTGACGGGCTGACAACAGCGAGGAGGTTTTACTGTGCATCTGACTCGATATTTTCCGTCGACCGACGCTGTCCCAGGCACTCTCCACACCCTGCAGCAGGTAGGACGTCCTGGTCTCATCACTGGCAGGCAGTTAAAGAAACAAACAACGAGGCCGATGCAGCTTCTAGGTGCCTTTCCCAGTGGCTTCATTGCTCATTGAAACATCTGTTGCTGATAAGGATACATGACAGGGAGGGCCTGCTGCAGCAGGCTGATGTCATCTGCGATTGGAAACTGCTCATCGTAGTCTGACAAGAACCTGGAAGGATGAAGCAGATGTAGCAGCCAGTAAACTGTTAATGTGACCCCAGCCACCTCTCAGATGTCTCACCTTTTCTCTGGTAAAAATGATGTGAAATATTGTAGCAGCTCCTCTGCAAATGTTTGCATGTTTTCCCTCCTGCAAAGCAACAATAAAATGGTTCTAATGTTAACGTGAGACATTCCTGCTGTGCACGCTGCATCCTGGGAGTGTGAGCGTCTCACCCCTCCAGGATCGGCTGCAGGCAGGTGTTGTGCAGCAGCAGGTGAGCCATCTCCACCATCTTCCGACAGGAGTGAGACAGCCGCCTCCACGCGTCTTCCTGCAGACTAGATGCAGTGTTTGTTTTTTTGGTTATTCGGCACTTTTTATCCCTCTTTTATTCCTGCATTAGAAATCTGAAGCAGATACTCACGCTTTATCGTCAAAGTTTCTCTTCTTTATTGCCTTCTCGAGGTCAGGCACGGCAGTCTCATAAAATGTGGTCAGCCTGCCAGCAGAGAAGAGACTCAGGGGTCAGATCGAACTGTGACGCTGCCACTCGAGAGCTCTGCATCACGCCTACCTGTTGAGGAAGCCGTGGGAGTGGAAGCTGGAGCAGGCTGCAGGGAAGATATCCAGGAAGGCATGGATGGTGGTTGTGGAGTCGCACAGGTACAAAATAATATCTACAAGTTCCTAAGAAAGAAAATAAAACAGATTATTGCAGCTAAACAAAGACCAGGTAACTTCACACACCTTCTAAATAAAAGTGTGTGTGTGTGTGTGTGTGTGTGTCTGACCTGCTCGCTCATGGTCATGGCAGTGGGTTGTTTGTGTGCATTCAGCTTTACGGGCTCCATGGCAGTGGCTCCTTCACAATGAATACCACACTTGTCCAGGATTGTGTCAAACACCTGGAATACAGGATAATAATAATAAGACACGTCACGTCACTGTAAAACATGTTTTCATGTGTGAATTCAAACGGTGTTCACCTGTAACACAGTGGGCACCGTCTCATCCAGGTCGCTGTAGTAGGACGGCTGCTGGGTGAAGATGTTCTCTGGAAGGACATCGTACTGAGAGTCAGCAACAGTACAGGTGACATTAGAGAAGAGAGCCATCATGAGCAGCTTACCTATCATCTTGTGCAGCAGCTGGCCGTTGCCTTTTCCAAACAGCACACACAGATCCAGGATTTTAGGAATGTCAAACAGGAAGTTCTCATAAATGATTTCTCCAAACACAGTTGGGCTGAAAAAATGATCCTGTAGGGAAGGTGGGACAACTGTAACCAGCGCTGAAACATCTGAGGTGACAAAATAAAGATAATGACACTAAAAGAATCGCTCCGGCACCTTCGATTCTTTATGTGTGGCCATCCTGAGGAAGCTCAAGAAGACCACCCTGTGGACAGAGCGCTGCATGTCTGCCACCGCCAGCGAGGAGGGCAGGGTGGCGAGGTCGAGACTGCGAGGGGCGTGATGGAGGTATGAGTCCAGGCATCTCTGCAGCGACTCGTCAAACACAACCTGGTGTACCGAACAAGCAGAGCCAGAGAGAGAAGTTATGTGCCTAGAGCAAAGTACGGGCCCTGGGCCAGGCCCGGCCCGCCTGCATCTTCAACGCAGCCCGTGGACCGTGCACTCAAAACATTAAACAAATATTTGAGTGCATGTACATATTAAAGAAAGGCAGCAAAGGTCAGCTCTTCCCAACCCTCCTTGTCTCTTTCACGCTGCTGTACTGCATCATCCCATCTACTTTTGTAGAGACGCGCTTTCTACACAAAATGCATCCTGATGTTGCTGCGGTGCTGCAGCTGAAATATTTCACTGTCATCTGTTCTTAAAAAGCACACTTCTTGTTGTTCTTGCCCAACTTACAGAACTTTAGTTTTAGTATCTAATGGTTTTCTTTTGTAAAAATATCTTCACATGATCTGTGCTGCTGTGCGGGAGTGTGTTTTAACAACCAACACACACTCAGAGCAGACATGGATACACACAGCGAGGATAGAGGAGCGAGCAGTAAATGACAGCATATTACAAGAGCATATTTATAAAAGGTAGATACTGTGCCTGTGATCTCCATATGTATTATTTATGAAAAGAAAATGTGGCCCTTTGCTTTCTTATGGAAGTCTATGTGGCCCTTGCAAAAAAATAATTGCCCACCCCTGGCCTAGAGGGTTAAAATGATGCCTCTGTTTAGTTAACAAATTAACAATTCATTACATACTGTAGAAATAAATAAATAAAAAATAAATAAATAAATAAATAAATAAATAACTGTCTTTTGTAATTTCTTTTCTCTCTCTTACTCTCCTGTGGTTCTTGAATTCATCATATAAAGGTTATATTTAGAACATGTAACAATAACTCATTTTCATTATCAAGCTTTTGTAAAAAAAAAAATATATATATATTTTCCCATCCTCAGCTAATGAACCATGATCTGACTTACTTGCAACCAGCAGTCATAAACAAAACCTCAGTGAGTATCTGAAGGCGTTCGGTAGCAGTGTGAAAAACAAGTTTGCTAACGTGGAGTTCTTGTTTAGTTAACAACTGTAGGCACTGGTTCCACTTTATTTACATTCTATAAAAACAAAACTCAAAGAAATGTAACGTCTTTAATTGACTTATGTCTTTATAACAGTTTAGGTTTTCTCTACCTGCAGCCATGACTGTGCTGTTTCCATGCAGGTGCAGGACTTATTACTACAGTGAGAAATGAGCCCACGGTGACTGAAAAACATGACAAAGAATCTGCTTAAGGGTTCAGAGGGTTCACAGTCCCCTACCTGGCACCAGAACTTGTCGTGGGGCAGTGTGAGCAGCCACTCCAGGTCTTCTGTGATGAATTTGGCATGTTCTAAAAACTCCTCCACCTCGGCAGGAGAGCCCTCCTCAGGCGGAGGCTTGTAAGGCACAAAACAGCGCTCCTCCATCCTGTCTGGGTGCTGACGATGGATTGAAAGCACAGGATATGATTCTGATGCAGTTCTAGAAGGGAGATATTTTACACTCCAGCATCGGTGGGGATCTGACTCACCAGGGCAGGCAGTGTGCGATCTTTACCCAGAGGGCCAGGCTCAGTCACCTGCTGCTCGTCCAGGGGCACTCGAGCACAGGCCATGGCTTCTCTCTTTGTTTATTCTGAATAATCAAACATGATCAAAGGTACATGAGGTTTATATTTATATTTATATGCACACTTTATTCTCGTGTCCCCTCCTACTAACAGCTAAATATTAAGAAAGTGGGACATTGTTGCCACGTCACAGCTGAAACTGATTATTTTTGTTTGTTAGATGGTTTAAAAACATGAACAAAAACACAGAAAGCTTTAAAATTCTCAGATTATCAACGTTTACTTTAAGTGTCTGTCCCACGACATGTGATCAATCTAAACGTTCTCATATATCAAACATGATAAAAATGTGTAGTATTTATAACGTTGCGCTTTTTATTGTTCGATCATCTAATGAATTCGTTCTTTTTTTCAAAAGTTGCTAACTCATGTCAGGGTTTGTTTAACTAGCTAGCAGTTGGGGAAGCCTACAACACACAGATACTGTGGTTAGTTAGCTTGCTAAGTTAGCTAGTAAACCCGTCACGCTGTTGCCAGCGCAAAAGTAACAAAGACTAGCTTTCACATCCATTTCAGACAGACGTTAGCAAAGTTCAGAGAGAGAGAAACAGCCATGTATTGCGCTAACTTGTTAGCTATCAGCTATTTAGAAGTTCAGCTACACGTTAATGAATGGATAAACCAACCTGTGGCTAGCTAACCAGCAGGTGACGTTCTGGCCGTCTGTCTGCGACACGTATGAAACAGCCGTAAAGAAATGGACTGATATATTTATCCGCTCACCGATAAATGTGACAGTCTGTGTCTCTTTCAAGCCATTTCATCTGAAGCTGGCATCAGTTTCTGTTTCCGAACGTCTCCTGGTCACCTGCGAAGACCAGGAAGTGACGTGGCTTGTTTTTCCTGTGGCATCATTGAGACGCATGCGTAGTACGAAACTTTGTGCGCTTCATCGCCCTCTGGTGGGCACCAGGGAGAATAGTCAGTGGAACTTCAAATGAATGCTTTTTTCTTAACAGCAGGAGGTGTGTCTAAAATTTAATATCACCAATATTAAAATGGCTGACATTTTAAATATTTTTTAATATAACTTATTTATCTGTATTTATTACCAAACTATATTCTAATTTACAGCTCCCCCAGCATCTGACAAAAAAAGACCAAAAACATCAACAATGTTCTTCCTTTCAGCTTTATTCCAACCACAGAATGACTGAATGACGACACACTGATGCTGGATTTTCTTGGAAAAAGGATGTTTATATATATATATATATATATATATAAAACAGTTTTTTTATGACACATACAGAAGGCTTATGAGGATTTCCAATAATTACATTTTAAAATTATCCACTGCAAGTTCAGCTTGAGCACTACAATGATTCAAATCTCTAGAAGGTTGATCTGTCAGCTTGGAACAGGAATACTATATTTATTGTTTTGAGGTTTGGAGAGGCAAAATGTGTGTGTGTGTGTGTGTGTGTGTGTGTGTGTGTGTGTGTGTGTGTGTGAACATGTGCATTAATATTTCTGTCAGCTATCACGCTCATTCTGAACACGACAAAGATAAACAACAACAAATAAAGACTGGGTCAGTCTACTCTCATGGCTTGTGTTGTAAACCTACACTGAACACTTTTATGTAAAGCATAAAATAAATATTTTATGGCTTAGGAAATAATAAATAATCCCAAACACTGAACATATCCAGCAGCAGTAACACTGTACCACAGGGCACCCGTTTTTAATGGCTGTCCTTCTCCAGCACAGAAACAAATGAGCCTATCATGGAGTCCAGTTTCTACCTCTAATAACTAATCTTCTACAGCTCTAATCTAAAAAGGAGGATAATCTGTATGATATCAATAAATCTAACCCATCATACACACCGTGGTTTACAGTAAAGCAGGACGTTCCTATGGTGTGAAACTGGTCAACAACTGGTCCCCTTCACATCATAAACTGTAAAGCAGTTTTATGGCTTCAGAAAAAAGACATCCTGTAAACTGGAATTAAATCATCTATATCTTAAAAACCATTCCCACCAGGCCATATTCAGAGGTCTTATTTTGATCAAGAATCAAAAATATTCAACATTATATCCATTAGCAAAGTAATGCAGATAGAATTTGTGTTAAATAATTCACATTTCCCTAAATTACAGCCAAGATAATGAGCTCAAACTGAGAACCAGCTTGAATATAAAATGAAGGACGTCTTTGCTCTGTGTGTGTTGGGAAATTAACATCATTGCTAACATGAGATATTTACACAGCTTGCAGCTACATTTAGCATCACAGTCCTAACTCAGTTAGGATGTTTGAGAACGATGGTGCCAAATCTGTCAGAGTTGAGACAGAGACAAGTCTCCAATAAAGTTAATTGTCCTCATTTTGTTTAGGTGAAAATGTAAAATTTAGTGTAGAGAACAATGTTCAGTAGGTGTGTGGCTGGTGTGAGCTTATGTTCACTTAAATTCATAGACTGCAGCCGGATGTTTGTCATAAGAAAATATACAGTATATAAGATGATCTCTCTGTTCATATTGTCATGGATTAATAAGGTCACAGAGTGTGCGTGTTTACGAGATTACAGTATTCTGTAAAAGACTAGATACGTCTGCAAAAACTCTTCTACGGGATCTGAGACAGACATCAGAGAGCACGAGGAATAAAAAAGCTGGAACTATTTAATGCGAAATGAATAAAGGGCACAGATGGTAAACTATGCTCAGTGTCGATAAGTCTAATCTGGATAAAACCACTAAAATCTTCCTAAATCCACGCTGACCAGAATGAAGAGTCCAAACATCACTTTAGCCCTTCACCATTCTCAATGGTCTGCCCATTTTTGGTCTTCAAAGTCATGTTTCACATGTATAAAAATATAAAAATCGACAGCTAGAAGTTTGCTGCTGAGAATAATTCCAGTTTAGGTCCAGTTCAGAGATTTTTTTTGGTGTGGAATGGACAGTGTGAAGAGAAGGACACAGACTGACACAGCCGCTGTTACCTGATTGTGCTTTTCACTGATATAAATACTCTGCAGGTCCGATGACTGAAGGAGAGAAAACACAGAGCAGAAACCAAAATGGCGGATCAGTAGTCTAGAGAGAAGCGTCTGTGTGACGGGGTGAGTATTGCACGTCAGCTCACTGCAGACTGCTTTTCAGTTGATGTTTTCAGGCTTTTACAGGGAGCAGCTGAAAAGGTTAAGGAAAGATGACTACCACCAACCCCCGACTCTACTGCATGTGTGAACCGCACAAAAGCAGCGTCTTAGATATTGTCTAGATAGAACTGTGCGTGCCCGCCGCACAACCGGATCCCCCCAAAACTCCAGGAAGATAAAGAGTGAAAAGTTCCTCCGTTAGAGGCTGATATCCCAGGTTTCCTCTCACAGCGAGGGAGCGCAGTCTGCTGCTAGCCCAGCTGGATTTGTCCAGAGTAGATAGTGAGGAGGAGCATGATGGAGAAGCCCGTCAGCAGGCCAGCATTCTGAATGGCAAAGGTGAGGAGGAAGCTGCTGCCGCCGGCGTCCTCTTCCTCACGACTCACCTCGTTCATCTCTGGGAACTGAAAAGGCAGGAAACAGGGAGGCTTTTAAACTTTTCGTTTACAGAAGTCACATCTTTAACAACAGTTGAAACAAGTGACACATCCCACATTGCTGGAACAAAGCCTGGACCTGAGGAAAGTAAACACTGACCATGTCTGCCAGAGCGATGTACAGGAACATGCCCCCAGCCAGAGCAAAGATCCAGTTGGGGGAGAAACTGTTTCCTGCCAGGATGCCGAAGCCCATGCCCAGGTAGCAGCAACAGGCCGACAGGAAGTTGAAGAACAGCGCCTGCTGTATGCTCATGCCGGCGTTCAGCAGGATCACAAAGTCTCCTGGTGAGCAGACGCACAGAGAGACAAACATCAGCGTCTGAACAAACAGCACATGGCTTCTGTCACACCCCGACTCACCCAGCTCGTGGGGAAACTCCTCACACAGGATGGCCACGGAGGTGCTGACGCCCTGGAAGACAGAGGCGGTGAAGGAGGCGCCGATGGCCAAGCCGTCAATGAAGTTATGCAGGCCATCGCTCAGTGTGATCATCCAGGCCAGTGTGCCGATGTCAGAGTAAGCCATCCCCTTCAGCCAATAGCAGCCACCACCACTGCCAGACCGCCCTCCGCTGTTGGGACTCTGGGAGTCCTGGAAGCAATTTTGGTTGTTTTTAAATAATCATATACTGATGCACAGCTATACAAATTAAAGGGATAGTTCACAGACCTTGTTTTGCACAAACATCACATAAGGACTATGACATTGTTGACGCTGTTAAACTGTACCTGTGGGGTCTGTGCAGGGCTGAGCATCAGCTCGCCCTCCCCTGCATCCACCTTGCCCAGAGCCAGACTGCTGGCCTCTCCGTTCTGCTGCAGCTTCTCCTTCTCACCCTCCTCCACGTCCCCGTCAGGAGCCGAGTAACGCTTCTCCCCGGAGTAATGACTGTGACCGTGGCTCTGAGAGAGATTTTAGATCATTAGATGTGGAAAAATCCTTTCTGACACCTAAAATAACCTTTGATAAATAGTGGAGGAGGGAACAAGACGTTCTGGAAACACATTTAAAAACTCAGCAAGGACACTGATATAACACATTCAAGGACACTAAACCACAGCAGGTTCCTTTCTGACCTTTCTGTTTCCACTATGTTTTAAGAACGGGCGATGAAGAGGAAGAAACTGACAGCAGCCGTAGAGCAGATGTCATTGTGGACTAAAGAGCGTCTGTAATTGGATCAGCAGGTCAACGTGTCAGCTGTTAAACAGTCTGTAAGCAGCAGAGTAACCACCAGGTGGAGCAGCTCTGCCTCCTGTGTTTGTGTCTAAAGCACCATTAGACTGTAGCTCACTGACGGTCTTTACCACCTTTAACAGTTTTTCCCAGGCTACTTCCAGGGACTGACATCTGAAGTAAATTCAGAGGAACTGCAGTCATACATTGTTGTTTGCGTGCATTCTTTGGTTATTAAGGCAGCGAATGTCTGAGACACAGGGGAAAGAGGGCCTCCTCAACTTCAGAGAATTATCTGTCACTTGTTTGATTGATGATTCTCTGTTACCATAAATATCTGGCGAACATCATGTGGCCGGCACGTGTGTCCTCGGAGAGACACGTGCCTGTTGACAACAGGAAGAGCTAAAACAGCCAACCTGTGCGCTTTAATTATACACACAATCCTCTTCTCATCATTTACTGTGGTTCCATATTTAAAATGAATTTACTCATTGTCCATGATTCCTACTTCATCTTGTTCAACGGGTCTATCCTGCTGCAGATGGACAGATAGAGCCAGAGGGAACTACTTAAAGGCGTGTCAAGAAGGTGCTCTGAAGATCTGAGCCTTTACCTATAATAACATTTCAATAAAGGTTAATATTCTGATCTGTTTCTTTCTGTTTTGTAGTGCATAATACCAGATTTTAACAGTGAGGGCCAAGTACAATATAGAGGGCTGACAAATAACTGAAAGGTCCAGTTTCTCACATTGTGCTGTATCAACTTGTAACTGAACATATTTGAGTTTAACATAGATTAGCTTGGGCTAACAATACAATCACTGTTAGTCCTATTGTAAAATATTTATCTTATGTGTGAAGCAAAGACTTTATCTGCTTAATTAAAGAACTTACAACATTAAATATCATATGAGATTCTGAAATCATTCTACTTTTAAACGTTTATCCTTCACAGCCATCTTTGTTGAACCTTAATCTAGATTATATATTAGAGTTTTGAAATATTCCAAAGTACCAGCACTTAACATTTAAACACACAACATGCGACATGACATCCTCTGTAGGAACTCACCCCATCTTTTTGCTTGAGAAGCACCTTGAGGACTTTTTCAGTGAAGAAGAAGAGGTAAAAGCCTCCGAACACCACCGCTGACTTTGATACGTAGAAATCCACCATGGGGTCGAAACCAAAGGCCTGACAGAGGAGGACGAGGAAGAGGACGTTACTTTGTGTCAGTGCCATTACTGAAGATCAGTGTTTAGTAAATTTTGTTGTGTATTGTATGTTTGAACGTCATTTAAAGAGAAGGACAGACTTTATATCTGGTGCCTTTTGTTCAGACACTGCACATGTGGAACTGTGTGTGTTGTCGTTTCAGGTGTACAATTGTGGCGTCACATCCCGGTGTAGTAATATAATGAATCGCACAACAGCTGTATGCCTGGTAATGATGGGTGTGTGTGCTTAAACAATGTTTAAGCAGGGCTGCAGCGTGTACACAGTTAAACTTTCCCTAACTGAATGTACATAAGAAACAGGGAAAACCTCCTGTTGTAGTCCCTTTCACTCATTCATACGTTTAACCTCGTCCTCTACAGTGAAGATTAGTGATCAACTACAGTCGACATATGTCTTCCAATAACCTGGATTTTCTGACCTTCTGTCACAATCTGTGATCAATGAAAGCGACTAATAACTGATAACTAGGCATTGGCACAAATGTTGAAAAGGTGATAATGAGGTCAAGTGTTTATGCTAATCAAAGCTCACTCGCTGTTTGTCTATCTAGGCGTGACTCTGGCAAAGTAGCTTTCATTCATCGAGTCCTCCTATTCTATAAACATTCTGAACTCTACTTGCTGTGATCTACACTCACTTCATTAAAGTACACCGAGGTAGAACCTCACGCTTCTGTGAAGGTAACAGACCTGTGAATGGATGTGTGTCTCGTGTGTGAAGACTCATCTGTGTGCGTATGGAGGTTGGACATTCTGTAGCTGTGTCCCATTTAAGAGGCTGCACCCTTCTAAGGACACAGTGTTCTGTACGGACGTGTCCTTCCTGGACTGCAGATGTGGCAGACTTTGAAGGTCACACCAACATTGGTTAAATGGGACAATCTGATAAGTGGAAAGTTCTTGTTTATCATTCTGCTGTTGCCAAGCAACACATTTCCAAAACGTTTGGGACAGGGTGACGTTCCTCCCACGTCTATATCCACAACATGTTTGCTGCAGATTTCAGTGGAAATGTCCATTAATGTAATCTTTTTTTTTTTTAATTTGATAACAAACTGAAAGATTCCTGAACTCTTGAGGTTAAGTTCCCAATAAGAATCTTCATTTCATGAAACATTACAACATCTGTAGGTGTTGTTCTGCTTTCAGGTAAGATAAGGTTCAAGTGATTGCACTGTGTTGAGTTTTTGTTTTAGAATATGTAAAGCTGCAGCATCAACACTACCTCTGGGATGAGCTGAAACAGGGCGTTGGAGTACAGCGTGCCAATGGCCAGGGCTATGAAGTACAGCAGCAGTCGCTTGTAAAAGGTTTTCTTCATGAAGGGCACCACGCTCGCCCCGACCAGCGAGCACAGAGAGATCAGTGTCACACACAGGATCCCATAACCCCATACTGATCAACAAGAGGGCAAAGAAAGGGGGGAAGGTGAGAGAAGAAAGGGGGGGAGGCAGAGTTAGTGCAGAAATTATTGGATTAATTACCCAGGTAAGGAACAACCAAAAAAAAAAAAACATTAGAAAACACCAACCATTCAACTCCCTGGAAAGGAAGAAAGAATTGAATGAAATCAACCTGAGGAAAAATATATTAAAAGGAACCATCATTATCAACGAACAGTTCGAAAGTGACACCACCATTTCAATTGGAAGGTAATCATTGGTTACTCTTTGAAGTAGTGTTGGAACCCCATGCATTTATTGTGACAAGGAAGGAAGCTTAATTACACACACACACACACACACACACACACACACACTTTGTCCTACTCCACTCAGGTGTGTCTGCACCCTTGCCTCGGGGTAAACACTAAACACCACCACTGTAGACAAGGGAACAATTGACAAAGGGAAGCAACTGAACTTTAAATAGAGCGGCCATAGTACTGTTAACACGGAGGAGGAGGGGGGGGGGGGGGACTGAACTTTTCCCTCTGATAAAACCTCATAGCTGAAGCTGACCCAGATCCCAATGCCTCACAAAGTGCAGACACAGATAAACATATAATGCATGCGTCCACACAGACACACATGATTTTGGATGCGGTGGCAGAAGAGCCAAAAGCCTTCTGCAGTCTGAGAAACAAAAATAAAGGCAGGAAGAGGAAATGGGAAGAGCTCTGACGAGAGGAAGACAAAGGAGTGCTTGGGTGCACCAGCTTACAACACAACAAAGTGACACACTCTAGTGGTTAACTAAAAGAGGCTTTCAGCTTCGGTGTTTGTGTTGTGAAGAACGAAGGTTTGTGGGATGTGGAAAGATGCATGCATGTACAGCTTGGGTAGCAAACCTCTGGCATGAGCTGCAGGATGGCAGTGGACAACAGCGTGCCAATGGCAAGAGCGATGAAAAAGGTGAGCGCATGCTTCATATAACGGGTCTTCATCAGAGGCACGATGAAGACTCCGGTGAGGGAGAAGGCATTGATCACCGTCACACACAAGAATGAGAAACCCCACACTGGAGTTGAGGATGGATGGAAGAAGGAGGACTGATATTAGACCAAAACACTGTGGACTGAAGCACAGCATCACCACACAACAACATTACATTCAACTGGAAGGAAGCAAATAAAAGGACATTTTATTATTATTATGTCAACTTCTGTGTGAAATCTTGTAAAAACACCCATATATATGGAATTATTTGCATTTTTGCAGCCATTACACTCCAGTTTTTATACTCTGCAACCAAATACACCCTGAAATTTCTGTCATAAGTGAGTCATTCTGGTTTTAAGCACCACTTAAAAGTGTAAGTCTGCCAGTTTTGCCTGTTTTTTACATCTTAATGTGAATTAAAAACAGATTCTGTGCCCATAAATAACAGCATATCACGTAAAGACAGAAAAAAATGCCTCAAACCTGAACTCCAGACATCGCACAAAACATTACGGTCTCCTATCTGAACTAGACAAATAAAACAAATGCTACCAGAAACCTGCATCTGTAGGCAGCAGACAGGAGTGGTGATGAAGAGGCGGTAGATCAAGAGAAGCCACATCAGCATTAAATGGGGTAAAAATGTGTCAGTAAGAAAAGAGATCTGTTGCGTAGTGTATCTGATAAATACATTTACACAGTGAGAAAAAGATGGGTATAGATAAGTGAATCTGCAGCAGAGATGGATTTCAGTGGTATTTGCCTCTCCACTGCTGGCAGATCCCCGCAGCTCAGCCAAAGAGAAACAGCTCCAGAGCCAAAATAAGCTGCCTCCAGGGGTGAGTGTGAGGCAAGCTCAGAGCACATGAGTGGCTGATAAGGGAAAACACATTTCTCATAGGGAAGGCAGAGATAAACGGCAAGCTCTGGGCCCTTTCTCCTTCACCTGTCAACAAACTGTTAGAGGTTAGACTTGAAATAAACATTTAATGATGTTCTAGCATCAATAAAAACATAACATTCCTGAAGCCGGGCTGCTCTCGGACATCAGTGCTGCAGCAGCCTTGGAGGGAAAACCTTAAATAAGTTGACCGAAAATCTCCAAAGTATGTAATTACCTCGCTTTTTATAAACACCACTCACTGAAAGGCAAATTTAGTTTCACTTCACGAAACTTCAACAGTGAACCCCACATTTTAAAGAAGAAAAAAAAAGCAGATAAAATAGCTTCCAGGACTGTGGAGGACGTCCTGCTGGCTCTGTGCAGTCAGCAGTCTGCATACAATGACTGCAGGAAAGAGGAGCCTTCCTGTCTCTTCTGTCTTTCACCTGGAGGAGATCAGCGCTGCATGCTGAATATGCTGACTGTACAGAAATGAAATCTGAGCCTTGGCAAACTCTGCGTGCTTATTTTGGCTTTGATCTCTTTTAGGGACAACTTGATATCACTATCTCTAGGCAACATATTAAAGAGTTCAGGGGACGTATTTTAAGATTCTCTGAATCCTCTCAGAGAGCTCCTATCTTAGCCAAAAAACTGTTGGCAAGGAATCTTAGCTTAAAAGTGATTTAAGAACATTCTCGGAGCAGACTGAAAGATTGATCTTAGTGAGTAATTCTGAGAATGATGATGCTAAGAATCTTTGTAAATACGGCCCCTGGTCTGATGAAAGAATGAGCTCTGCGGGCCTCAGTGTAATGTCTGATCCCACAATATGGCTGTACGAAGGACTGTGAGGAGAAAACTGCAAATAAACAGATGAAAAAGCTGCAGAAAGATAAGACGCCTTAAGAAGCAGACAAAACAATAACACCTTCAGTATCAGCAGGGCAGACAAGCACCTAAAACATTAAGTTAACCACTCGGCGCTCACCTTCAGCATCGGTAGGCCTGGGGGAGGCATCGCTGCTCTGCTCCTCCTCCTTCTGGGCCTTGCAGGTTCCAGCATCCAGCTGCTGCAGCATGGTGGGGCACAGCTCCTGTAAACCCCGCCCATCCAGTCGTGACTGCTCACCGATGCTGTAAATGGCCAGCGTGTCTGCAGGCAGGCACTGGAAATGGAAACATGGCCGACAGTTAGCATCGTACATTCAGTGACGTATTACTGCACACAACGCCGACTTCAGCAGAAACATACTATTAAAAGGACCACAGATATCTTAAGATTTTTTTTTCCTCCTTGGAAATCATGTTCTGATGTCTAAACTTTGCCTAATGATGAACAAAAGTAATAAACAGCATCACGCTGAGCAATCTGTGCTGTGGCATCAGTGGTAACTGCCGTTCCACAAGTAGAAAAATGTCATTTGGCACTAGTTTGCACTTGGATCGGTCCATTAACAGGTGTATTCATAAAAACCCAAATGAACTGCTCTTCCTCTGGCAACAACAAACAGTCACAAGCTTCTCAAATGTGAGGATTTTGGACTGTTGGGCAGCCAAAACAAAATGGGAACTTGTTTTGGCAGAAAACAGATGGGGATGGAAAAAAAAAACATGTTAAGATTTCAGCTCCTGGGGATGAAAAAGTGAAGCAGAATCATCAACCATCAACATAAGAGAGGCTTTTTGGCCGTGACTCACTACACAACCCGATGTGTATGCATCACTTTGCCAAATGTGTTCAATATTTCACTCAATGGCTGAATAAATTCAGCACAAACGATTCTTTTTTTTCCTACTGCAGGCGTTCATTGACGGATAGAGATACAGGAGTAATAGTGCACAGAGACAGGTTCAGCTCCTTTCTATTGTCATAATCACACAGCTGAAGACAGCAGCACAAATGTGGCCGAACCTGCTGTTCTTTTTGTAGAAAGCTGCTACAACATCATGACGCAGCGTCAATCTATTTCAAAAGCGAGTTCAGCGAGTAAGCCAGTCAACCATCCTTGACACTAAGCATGGGAAATATGCTAAATATTTGAGCTACCTGGTACCAGTAGCTCCTGCTTCTTCCACACAGAATTTAATCTGGATTTACCCTTCTACTTTCAAAGCCCCAGGACCTCAGCCACAGGTAAATAATACAACACCAAAATTCTATGTGCACAAGGCGATGTCCACATGAGGCGATTATGTTACATTAAAACATGCTTGAGGCGTTTACCCTCCTTGTTTGGAGAGAGTTTCAGTTAAGTGTCAGTTAACTTGAATGGCCACATTAAACTGGTTTATGCACTGTTAATACAGAAGTGACGTCAAAAAAGTCAGCTTCCATGCATAAGGCCAAAAGGAGCTGGCTGTAATACTCTCTGTTACATCACAGATCATCTGTCTGCAGAAACAAAACAAAAAACAAATGCATGGAAATCCAACCTGTCTCTTGTACCTGCTCAGATTATATATAACAGCTAACAATAATCTGTTTACTACCTGCAGGAATCCCACAAACATTTGATGGTATAATGCCATAAACAATAAGAAGTTTAGTGCTTTGCAATGTCACTGTCAGGAAACTGATTGTAGGAAGACTGGTTGGTTACGATTCCTCTTGTCCATATATTCCTGCTTTCAGATTAGACCTCATAAATTATTTTATGGTGTCCTTCCTGGTTGTCTGATAAGTCCTAAATGACTGCCTCTACTGTTTTTAATCTCTTCATGATATCGGCATGACTTGGCATGGAAGGCATGTTTGGCCCGTGACAACTTTGCTACTGTAATGTCTATACTCATGTTGCATAATTATGCATTGGGCTAACGTTTGGTGAATGTTTTAGTTTCTAACGTTATAGCGGTTTGCATGAACAAATCAGCAGCACTGTGTGTAATTTTCTACCACTTACTTTCATGTAACTGCAGAGTGCAGATTGTCTCCTGGTGGACAGCTGCACCAGCTCTTTTCGACAGACTTTGAAGGACGTTACTTGGGGATTTTGTCGTTTGATGTGAGGTTTATAAATTTTAATTTCTAGCCAGCGCTCATTAAAACAGCAGTCTCAATGTGGAAACAGTCAGGACGCTGTTTTCAGAGGAGGGGGCGGGGCCACACATGGCCGATGACAGCCACGCAGAGGCCCAAGCAAGAGTCATACAGAGTGGCTTCACTTGGACTCATTCTGTTCATGGTTCTATTTCATTTTCTGAAAACGCGACCTATTAAGTCAGATAGCAGGTTGTTATGAATCTAATACCATTCCACGTTCAAGCATTTTCAAGCACTTTGTGCAAAAAAAAACCTTGAAAACTCAACAACATTCTACATGCATAAAAACATAAAAGGAATATATAGCTGTTACATGCATAGTGTATAGATTCAACAGCGTGTTGCACCTTTGAGTGGTTGGATTTGGGTGGTGTGGCTGTTGGTGTCTCGGCCACACTGCCGCTTTCACCGTCCCCTTTATTCTGACCCTGGCTGAGGGCTGCTAGGAGAGAGCGCAGCTGAGGCACCGTGATGGTGCTGTTGTCGCCGAAGCGTGACAGCAGGTCCTGAAGCACCTGTGCAGGTGACTGGGTTTCCTCCTGACCCATCACGGGGCACATGGAGCAGAACAGCACAGCCAGGGTCAGGATGGACACTGGCCGTGAACGGAGGAGGAGGCGGCTGGTCGTAGTGGTACGGCCATGACAGGACCAGATGACCATGGCTTCTTTCGCAGACAGGGAATGTAGATCTATGGTGGAGAGAGAAAGCATGAATATTAACCTTGAATAAACTGAAACCCCTCAATGCAGCAGCAAAGGTTCGATATCAGCCCATGAATAAATAACTGATAAAATCTGATGAAGCATTTGCTGCCATATTTTAGTATTAAACAGATGTCTTCATTAGTCTGTGCATGCCACCAAACAACAACACTGCGTAGTTGCAAGTAACCTGCTAATTTAAGTGTAAAAAAGTGCAATGTAGCTATGTGTATATCCTGTTTAATTATAGGCAGGGGGTTGATGCTAAGTTCACACAAAGGACCACTATAACCCTACAGAGCACTTGTGGGAGAGACAAGGAAACCAGTGTGATCATCACAGCCACCAATTACAGACAATTACAGCACACCCTCAGGTAACACACACACATTATCAGTGACACCGACGGGAAAAACTATCCACCCATATGTGGCCTATTATTGGCCAATTGTAGGATTGAGTCTTAGCAGGATAAGAATAAAAAATAATGTCCTGAAGCAGTGTGGGAGGAGCATTCCATGTAAATAAGATTTCAATGTTCACACACAACTCAAAATGTTCCAGAGTCCAGCTCTAACACACAGAGCCGTCATTCATTTCAGTGCACCCTGCAGGTCCACATGCAAAGCCGAGCTGAATAAACAGACCCATTCATTTTTTTTTTGTACTGAAGCACTCACCTTTTCTTACAGAGCCTCAAATGATAGCTGGTGCGTAAAGCGCCTGATTCAGCCTGTCTGCCTGGAGGCTCCGAGCGTACAGAGTGATGCCCACAGGTGACCTGGGAGTTAAGATGGAGTCGGCGGGAGAAGAGCAAGTGGAGAAGAAGAAATGCCTGCAGGCTCCTCTGGAGAGCAGTGGACTGTAGATGAGAGAGAGAGAGATCAAATGAAGGTTACAAGTCAACGGTGAGGAAGAAAGAAGTAAGAAAAGACAAAAAGAAACCTGAAGCTCGCAGCTGCCAGCTTAAATTTTCTCTGCTCACTGGTCCCCATCGATTTTCCAACCTGACACTACTGACAGGCTACAAAGTCAAGCGCAGAGCCAAACCACAATCGTTTCATTTCTGAGACTGCAATAAGCATGTCTTGTTGATTCCTACTCAGCTATTTAAAGAGAAGGTCATTTAGTTGGCTAGCAGTGGAGACGGACAGGGAAACACTGCAGCTGCATGCATCCATATCAGCTGCTGTGGAAAACAGCAAGGAGACCTTGTAAAAAAAATGACAAATCTTATACTACAAACTTCCCCATACACCTTCATGTCATTGGGATCTATTCACCTATATATGAAAAACATAAATCTCTATATATGACATCAGGATAAACATACAACAATAAGTCATCTTCCTCTTCCTCCAAGACTCTGCCAGAGGAAGTAAAATGATATCTCACTCCTCTTCCACATTTATATTGCATTACAGAGAGCGAGGAGTGTCAAGCAATAATTGGTGTGAGTGACGGCACAGGGCATGTCCAGAAATTACACACACACAACAAATAAGCAGTGCAGTTTTTTTAAAACTGGCGTATTCAACCAGCAGGGTAAATGTGACACAGAAGCAAAAACAACACTTTAATCTGTTCACTATCTGTATTAGGTAGCAATATCAATTCAGAATATATTCCCCCTGCAAGGGATATTTCAAGGAAGAAGTGTGAAGATAAAATATTAATGCAAAAACATGAATGTAAAACACCACAAGTTGCAATAAAGACACTGGCAAATCTGCAGAATTAATGACCAATTTGTCAGAACAGCAGAACTAAATACATTTGTTGTGTCTGTCCCGCCTTAACTGCACACAACAAGCACTGAGCAGACGTGCTTTGTCAAACAGATGGTGTTGGCTGCTACAGCATCTCATTATAGTTTCATTCCTCTCACACTACATGGTCAGCTCACACACCCATTTGGTGTCTGGAAACATTTAGCTAGAAGCTAACAAGTGCTTTTATTTGACTCCACAAACATCTCTTCAAGCCAGATTGGATAGATGAGGAAAGATCGATTACTCTCGGCATGACTAAATTTCATTGATCTGTGATACATGTAAAATTTCCCATGAGAAATGAAGGTGAGTTTAATAGCATGTTGATTGATAGAAGTTGACTCTACTGCACTCTTCCAAGAAGTTAACAGCTCACTGAAAATGTATAGTTGAAGCTTCGGAAGCTTCTTAAACAACCACAGTCATTTTCCTATTTTGTTTTGCCTGAGAGCATAAACAGGTGTGTGTGTCTGCGTGTGTGTGTGTGTGTGTGTGTACAGTAGCAATCCAAGGCTATTTGTAGTGGCTGAGATAAGAAGTGGTGGAAGAGACTGGCAGTCTGCAGCCTTCAACGTGACGCTGAAGGCCTCTGCCATGATATTAAAGAGGAGAGAGGAGAAAAAGAAGGGGATGACAGGGTGGGAAATGTTTAGTCACAGTCTGCTGGACTCCCAAATGGCAGGCAGCTGATTTCGCTCACCCGCTTTAAATCTTTCACCCCTCTGAGAATCTGGCCTGCTTGGCCTGGTTGGCCTTTTACTGGCCGTCATGATTGTTTTCATCAGATAAGAAAACAGATAAGAAGACACAAAGTACACTTGCTGCCTTCAACATTGTCTCCAGGAAATGTGAGTGATGGAGGTCAGTAAACAAAGACATGTGGTGATTAAGGCATATATACCAGGACAGCAAACTATCATCTGTGTCATCAGCACTACTGTTACACCTCACACCCATGTGTAAACACAGTTTTCCCTCGTCGTCATCATCATCATCAGCCCCACCAGATGACAGAGCAGACGTAAAAAAAAAAACTCTGATCGCTCACAGGAGTTAAGCTTGAGGAGATTTATATAACCAAACAATCAGTGATCACTCAAAACCCACACACCTAGTGAATAAATTAGTGAATATTCAAGGTGGCACAAACAGTAACGACTTCGAGAGTTAGAATCTCTTAGCATAGGAGCACACACACTGCCTTTATCAGCACAACTAAAATGTTCTTCCCCTTGTGATTCTCTGCACCGGTGGAACTTTTCCAAAGCAGTCAAGTTTATTTCTACATTGCTGAGACAGGAAGAGGTTAAAATATTCTACTTATTCATACAAACGATTCCGTCTGATGTGCATAATGCTTTAGTCTATCTGGATAGACTCCACTTTCACTTTACAGGGATCAAAATTAGCATATAAACTGCTTTATATATGGAAATATAAATCAACCCTTCGAGCCCTAAAACCTGACTGCATAGTGTTTATGAACCAGAGACCATAAAAACAAAAAGAAAGCTTGGACAGTAATCATTGTATAATCACAACAACATTCTGCACTCCTGAGTCAGGCTAGGAACTTATGCTGGACTCTTTCTGGAGTACATCTACAGTAGATGTTGTGCACACTGATTCTAGTTGATTTGAAAGGTTAGTGTATTCTCTCCAGCTCCCAGAACACATAGCGACATCCCTTCACCACTAATAGAATTTAAAACAACATACCTTTTATGAATGAAGACACACAAAACAGCAGCTAGATCCTTCTTTCATTCCAGGCAGCGTCCGGTCTGAGCTCTCATGTCAGCACACACAGCTCTCACTTTATATGCCACCGGAATAAGGACCAGGTTAAAGTCAGTCACTGACTCATCGACCTTTGCTCAGGGCCCCTAATTACTGCTTTACTCGGCCCTCAGGTCGTTATCATCAACTTACACTGTCATTAGATGACAGAGAGGTGGCTATGGGCTCTGTGGCGGTTCACCGCATGTATTGTCAGTGTGCTCCAGTCATCCTGAGTCTACAACAAAGGACCATCCACCTCTAAATTAAAAGGCTGAGACGTGTCAGCCACTGGCACCAACCCCCCCCCTTCACTTTTAGCCAGAAGCTGGCTTAGAGGTCAGAAAGCCACAGAGCACAGGGGCTGATGGGAGTTCCACAAACTGCTGGCGTTATTCACTTTTCAGATTTAAACATTATAATTAGATTCCAGAGGTTTTTTCTTTAATCTAGCTCAAACAAACTAATTACTGAATAAACATCTGGACACATTAAAGGAGCCGGTACAGACATGTGTAACCCACACACCTGCACACACAGTGTTCTGGGTGTTCTCTGTTTTGTTCAGACATGTTAACTAGATTCCCAGAAATACTGTGAAAATACGTGACGTCTCAATGAACGTCTGTGCACTAACTGTAGTCTCAACTGCTGGTTTTACTGTGAAACAGAGTCTTAAACGTCTTCCTTCATTAGATGCCATCAGTTTAAATGTAACGTCTCTTCAGTTTACAGCAGCAGATTATGGGCTGGTGGTACCACGGGCCGTCGCTACACGTTTTCCTGCCCGGATACACACACACACACACACACACACACAGGTTGTTTGATCTACCACAGAAACCGAGCAGTGATGGAGGAGTGAATGATTACATTAGGTGTAAACTTGATCTGTCATTTTAATGTTAGCTTGTTAGCTTCCACGGCAGCGCCCTGCTGCAGACACGGACTTGTGTTAGTGAGCAAACACGGTGGATACATTCAAATTAACGTGTGTTGGTCGGTTTAGTGATTAGCTAAAACAGTGTCAGGTATATTAGCTAGCTTCTTATTATCGGTTAGCTTACCCGGTGATGTTGATGATGATGATGATGATGCTAAGGGGGGCAGAAATGCAGGCTCCTCCTCTCGGCAGCAGCGCCCCTCCGACTCTGACACCACGGGTGTCAAGAGTCACATTCAGGTGAATAAAATGTCGGAGTGTCGCCGGTGCGTTCATTAAACTACGACCGGACTGAAGGAAGTTTTATCCCTGTGTCGTCCTCCGGTTCAAACGAGCCACAGCAGCAGCGCGTGGAGGATGTGGTAGGTCATTTTGAGCGGTGACGTCGACAGTTTGCTCACCGGGGGTTTCAAAATGGACGTGTCTCCCTCTTGTGGTAGACAACCAGGTACTGCAACAACTCAACTCACTCTAGAGTGAAAATATCTTTATTTTTTTATTTTATTCTAATATTTTTTAAATTATTTTATTGTATTTATACGAGCTTGAGCATTTATTTTATTTTTATTTCATTCTACTCAATATACATCAAGGCTATATATTCAGAAAATATTCAATTGCACCACTCAGTTTTCAATAACTGAATATATATTAAATGCAGTCATTGTGTGCAGAAATGAAAAATTACACACTCACAGGGCTGTTCACCAGGGCTGTACATATCATTTAAAAAAAAAAAAACAAGCCAACTTCTGTGACATTTTTACTGGGAAAACAAACTCAGATTTTTACATGTCAGACTATTCAGAGTATTCTGCATGAGAGAGATGTATAAGTTTGTGTGTGTGTATGTTCGTAATTTGCTGTTAAATTATTTTTGCTTTTAACTAAATGATGGGCTCGTCCGGGATTTGAACCCGGGACCTCTCGCACCCAAAGCGAGAATCATACCCCTAGACCAACGAGCCGCTGTGAAGCCGCCGATGTGCGGAGACGGACGGAGAACGTATCTGGGCCACCCTAAGGAGGAGCACAGCCCCTGGCAATGTCTATAACACCGACTTCAGACAAAGACACAGAAAGACACACCCTGGGATCGTGCTGCATCAGATAAATAAGGAGGTCTTTGCCAGGGGCTGTGCTATCTGCGGAGCAGCGGAGGAAACCATAGAGCACATGTTCCTGGACTGTCCGGCGCTCACCCCCTTTCCTAGGAGGCTGAGAGCCCTCCTCAAGGATGGAACAGGCATGGCATGGGAGGAGGAGGAAGAGTGGAGACTGTTCCTCCTCTTTGGGGACACATCCAACTACAAGAACAATACAATAATCAACCTAACTGGACAATTCGCAAAACATGCAATATACATCACAAGAAACACAAAACTGAAGGAAAACCGGAAACTGAACACCTGGGATTTTTTCACATTGACACTAAAACAATATGTAAGAGCACTGGTGGGTAGGGGAGCACGCCTTCGGGCAAAGATTTTGGAGGGGCACAATTTATTTTACATAGAGAATGAAATCGTGTATTTTTGTTTCTGAAAATATTTTCACCTGGGTGTTACTAAAGTGGGGTTTTGAGGTATCCTCTTAGGACACGAATGAATTATTGTATTTTGTTTTTTGTTTTCTGTAAATATTTTAAATGAATATTTTAATACATAAAAGATAAAAAAAAAAAGCCGCCAAAGCCGTACAGGAGCTAAGGAGGAAAATGGAATGACTGCTGAGTAAAAAGAAAAAAATGTGTTTCGATCCAAACCAGGTCTGAAATTTTGATTTCTGTTTGAAGACTGTAAATGTAAATAAATAAACCAGCTGCTGTGAAATCTGCACAAGCAAACAACAATAACATGTCAATAGATGATGTATTCAAAATGTCCACACAGTGACAACTACTGCTCACACCATGATACGTTTTACTGAGATATGATGGCAAACATGTGACTAAACAGACTTTAAATTTATGACAGAAAACAGCTGCTCTGGTTACAGTGAAGAGGTTTTTTTAACACAGCAGATGAGCTAAAATATAGCTTAAATATGTGACCTTTTTCATGTGACCTCATGGGGGCGCTAGATAGCTACATAAAGCTAAAATGTGCTTTCCTGCAAAAAAAGTATCATGATTTAAAGACGCTAAATAAGACAGAACCTGCTGACTGCTATGTAGACTGAAAGAAGGCCTTCTGCGCATGCGTTGTGAAAAAATAAATTAACATTTATACATAAATTTATACACATATAAAACCTATTTTAAACACAATATGATATACTAATCTATTAAAGCGGAAATTAAGCATCCCTTATAAAATAATTGAACAAATATTTGATCTCAAATCGATAGTCCTCCCCTCTGACGTAATGACTCGTCAGGCGGAAGTTGTTCTGATTGCGGAAGTGTACAGATGCTGCTGTAGCTCACTGAAGCAATCTGGTTTAGGAGGACTCTGTAATTTGATCGCGCTTTGATGTAGCTGTATGTAGGTCCCCGGGGCTTCACTTTTACGGCTCGATCGGGTAAGTGTGTGGATAAAATTCCACCCGTGTTTGCCAGCAGGTTTGAAACTCGTATTTGGTAAAGTAAGGTTAGCTAAGTTAGCGCGGCTAACGCGACGTCGGTGACAGACATCGATCACTTGAATGACAGGGTGCGATGTCAATACGGTGTATGGAGGGAAAACATATCTTTTATGACACCCACAGTGTTTCATCACCGGGATGAATTCTGAGGAAATGGGGGTAAAGCTGTGTGACTCACCACTGCAGCTGGGAAAGGCCCACAGTTTCCGTGTGTGGATTATTTTCAGAGTTAGCTGGAGGATGGTTTACAAAGCTAACTGACATGTTTGTAGCAGTTTACCTGTAGGTTAGAAATACCATTTAATCATAAACATGTAGTCCTCCACAATCTTAAATATTTTCTTTCTTTTAGGAAAGAAAAACAATATTAAACCGATTATTACCATGAATAAATGACATGTATGTGCTTGCAACATAAAACTAAACTTCCAACATCATTGTACACTGTTTGCTGTATTTTACAACTTGCCTATTTTTTTGAGTATGTCATTTTTTGTCTAACCACAGCTGACACATTTATCAGAATCACATAAAAAACTGAAGCTGAATTATTGTACTTTCACTGTAATTTAGATTTAAGTAGTTTGTGTTAAAATGAGACGAATAATCTCAGTGTTTTAATCTATTAATTAACTGAAGGGAAAAAGCGTTGGTTAAAAACAGATTTAGTGCTAAATGAACACTTCGCTGATAACACTCAATAGCACTTATAAGAGTATGTCTACAACCCTATATATTATCAGTGCCACACCTCTTTAAGAGTTTAACTGTTAACCACTGGCCTTCTCACTTGTTTCTGTGGGCTGTGCCTGCTCGCCGAGGAGCTATCATGGCCGAATCAATACACGCCACTTGACTCTTACTCAGCATGCTGATTAAGCTTTCTCACATTTATTCTCATTTGATTAAAAAGGAGTAGGAAACATCAAGTCATACGAGATGTCCTCTCCCTGCAGAGTCAGTGGCTTTTTTCCGCCCCTTAAATATGCTCAGTGACTTTCAGACTCAGTTGTGGCCTCGGCACTGGGTGTGAAGAGCAGGACACTGCCTCTTTGTGTGAGTCTATACAGGATACTGTGTGTCTGTGCACACTTACGGAATTAATTTATTTTAAACATGCACACATGCTTTCCAGAGATCCAAGAGTTTATTCACAATAAATACACTGAGTTTGCTGAAAAGCCAAAGTGTTCATTTGCTATTGACCTGTAATACAACAACACATGGATTTCTTGTTTGTATGAATGAACAGTTGATTGTACAGACACATGGTTTTTAACTCCCTGCATTGTTGAGTTGCACATTAACCCTTTAGCCTGTTTCTCCAGTCTACCAGGTTGAGCTCTCTCGCGATGGCGGATCACAATGATATCAGCCTGCCGCCGGAGGAGCGGGTCCGTGCTCTGACCAAGAAGGGGAGCTCGGTGGAAGTTAATGAGGACGTGCCTCCGCGCCGCTACTTCCGGTCAGGCATGGAGATGATCCGCATGGCTAACATCTACACAGAGGAGGGCAACATTGAGCACGCCTTCGTCCTCTATAATAAATATATCACGTGAGTATTTAAATTTAAAGCAACAACAGAAAACGTACAGAGACGCTCCCCAAAGAGGCTTTGTCATTTCATTTGACTTTTAGGTCATAGGTTTATATTCATCTGTTAAGACAGTTTTTTGTCTTTCACTCAGGCTCTTTATAGAAAAACTTCCTAAGCATCGGGATTATAAAACGGCTAACATTCCTGAGAAGAAGGACACACTTAAGGTGCTTGAACATTTTTATACTTCTCTGGACCATTGATTGTTTCTAAGGAATGCTTTTTTATTTTCCTCTCATTTTTCCACAGAAACTGAAGGATGTTGCATTTCCTCAAGCTGAGATTCTTAAAAAAGCTCTTCTGAGAAGATTTGAACAAGAGTATGCGCAATATCTCGTCAAAAAGGTAAACTGAAACACTTACCCGTCTAACCATTCGGTAATAAACACCATTAATTGGCCCATTTACATTACTGAAATTAAGTTACTCCCCTACAAAACTGCAGCTATAGCATATGGATACTATAGAAACAGCGGACACTGAGTTTGTGTGTTCCATCCTCAGAAAGCCGATGAGGAGTCCTTGGCGCGGGAGATGTCCAAGCAGCGAGCGCTGGACGCTGAGCGGGAGCGCGTGGCCGAGATGCAGCGGCGGCAGCGTGAGCAGGAGCAGTTCAGTGCCTTCGAAGAAATGATCCGCCGCCAAGAACTGGAGAAAGAACGTCAGCGAGTGCTCCTGGAGTTTGCCACGCCTTCCGCGCCTGCCCCCGACACACCCCTCATTCCGGGCATCCAGGGCCCCCCCCCAGTGGTCTCCCCCACCCCTCCTGAGAGCCCAGGGGACCTGTCCGGCAGCAACTACCACCAATATAACCGCCCGCCCACAACCATTGGTACACCGACGAGTGGCCCGCCCACCTTCGACCGCTCCCTCAAGCCTGGATCTCTGGTCAGCCCAGGAAACAACAGTGAGTTAATGTGCCTGTGACACGAGGGGCTGGGCCTTCAGAGGATTTAAATGCTGCCTGTGTTAAAGTACTTATTCTTCTGAGCTGATTTCTTTCCCCCTGACTTACTTAATTTCCTGTTTACACCATGCCTTGTTTCAGAACATCAGCAGAATCTGACTTGTCTTTTGTATTCCTCTACATGGTTTTTACAGATACAATGGTGGATGCCCTTCGGCAGTTGGCTGTTCCTGCTGAGCTGTGCCGGAGCTTTCTGAGGTTGGCTGAGGCCAACACAAGCCGAGCTGTAGAAACTTGTGGCATCCTGTGTGGCAAACTGGTAAGACGCTGGAACAGTGCAGCAGTGCTGAAGCCCCTTCTGAAGAGATTAGTCACAGGAAGCACCAAATGAGTACAAATGAGATGGCCATAAAACGTTTTCCCTAACTCTCATTTCACCAGGCTGTGAATGTTGTAGGAATGTGGTTTTATACATTCTAAATGAACTGAGACGTCAGCTGACCTCCCAGCGCAGAGGGTTACCAGAAAATCTGACACTTCTCTCATTGTCCCGGAGCAGCTGAGGCTTTTGTTTGAATGTGTCGGTCGGGTTAACTTAAAGCTCTTTTCTTATGAGCATGACAGAGCTTTATTTCCCTCTTGGAGCAAAGCAGTCTGTGCTCAGAGTTCAGTTTGTTCAGACAGTGTCCTTGGATAGCATTTTTGGCGGACAGTGGCCATGCATAATTTAATGGATGTAACAATATGATGTTCTCTCTCTGTGTTTGCTCCAGACCAGAAATGCATTTACTGTGACCCACGTCATCGTACCAAAGCAGTGTGGCGGACCTGACTATTGTGACACAGAAAACGAGGAGGAGCTCTTCCTCATACAGGACCAGTATGATCTCATCACGCTCGGATGGATACACGTGAGTAAAGAAGGAGAAGCTCCATCAAAAGCTTGTAGTTACACTGTCCTGTCAGTGGAAGCTGGACCTAAAACTAGTTAAATAAGACACGCTTGCTTTGTTTTTCCTTCTCAGACTCACCCCACACAGACAGCCTTCCTGTCCAGCGTGGACCTCCACACGCACTGTTCCTACCAGATCATGCTGCCTGAGGCCATCGCTATCGTCTGCTCGCCCAAGTTCAACGAGTGAGTGACCAGTCACTGTAAGCGTTAGATGGTTTGTATTAGGGATGTCCCGATCCGATCACGTGATCGGAAATCGGGCCCGATTACGTGATTTCAGACTCGATCGGAATCGGACATTACCTCCCGATCAGGACTCGGATATATATTTATCAGGGCTGTCAAAGTTAATGCCTTCTATGCAGGGTGGCTCTGTGTCTTGTAGTGTAGGGCTATGACAGCTGCTTTTGGCGCGAGAGGTCCTGGGTTTGAGACCTCGATGTGTGTGTGAAATCTCCCAGTGTGGCGGTAGCGCCACACACACACACACGCACACACACACACACACGGGTTTTGCTGCAATGAGTGCCTTCATAGAGAGTCCTGAAAGTATCGGATCGGGACTCGGTATCGGCAGATACTCAAAATCAAATGACTCAGACTCGGACTCGAGGGCAAACAAACCTGATCGGGACATCCCAAGTTTGTATGTGTCGTCTCTGCTGACTGTGTGATTGTGTTTGTTTCAGAATCGGCTACTTTAGGTTGACGGATCGAGGAACGGATGAAATCTCCAGCTGTAAACAGAAAGGCTTTCACCCTCACAGCAAAGATCCTCCTCTATTTACAGTGAGTACACTGATACCATGAGCTCATGCAGTGAGGTCGTTTCACCCATACCGTCCTATGGATCTGAGTTAAAGACATCCTCCCTCGGTGGCACCTGTAGTCCTCGGATATGTCCCTCTGAAGAGGCTCTGCTGCTACTTGATGGATGTGTTCAATCAAAAATGTCCTTGTAGTGTCAAATTAAAAGCTGTAAACCATCTACAAAGGGGGCTGTATCTGTTGTATCAAGCCATTGTATTATAAACCATGAGGTCAGTTTTCTAAATTATTGTCTTAACTCTGTGACCTGTACTATTTTTGGGCTTCTTTGAGGCCCCATTCATTCTTATGGAGCTGTATAAAGGCCGGTCTTTGTGACTCTCTCTGTGTTTGTCTTTGTTTCAGCATGCGGGACATGTCACCATCACTGACGACACCGTGTCCATGATGGATCTGCGGTGATTTGTCTCCTCATCATAAAACACTCACAGACTTTAAAAAAAATAAATAAAATAAAATTCCAGATGTTTTATGGGAGAAACACTCGATTTTATTTTCATGGCGGTACTGAGCAAACACCAGCCACACGTTTACCATTTCTATGGACTTCAGTTGTTCTTAAAGGGAACAACACTGCAAAGGTTTTTTTGTGTTTTGCTCTGTAGGAAAAAACTATTATTGCACTTTCCAAGCAAACAACTTTATCCACATAACAGACTGGCGACCCTCTGGCTCTTCAAACCCTCCCTTTTTTTTTGTCCATGTGTGTGTATCCATTAACTTTCTGTTCAACTTTTGTTTTCGTCAGTAGTGAATTGTATGTATGTCAGTAATACTTGTCATCAAAGTTTGGTTCTGCCTGACAGATAAAGTGCCAAGGATGAGAACATGTTCTTGTTGTTGAGTTGTTCATTGTGCATCATAAAGTTCAGTGTGAATTCTGTTTGTAATTCACTGTTTTGTCATGGTGTTTCCTTCATTTGCTGTTCAAGTGCTATAAGTGATGGGGGAAATGAAAGCCAGCTGTAACTCAGGTATGCAGGCAGTGCTGCTGCTCTGTATTATATTTTTATACACCATCACTCCACACGAAACTGAAACTCACTTCCTGCTCATGGTGTATCTGCCTTTTAGACTTCTTCTTCTTCTTCATTTCTGTGTTTTTTTTATGTGTAGAAGGGGTTGGTAGTACCTGAGGAGGACGTGTGTGCAACAGGCGATCTGAATGTACCTTCTGCTACACATTACTAACCACCTGGCCATGGTTCATGCCTCTAACCATGTTTGTTTGCTCCCTTCTTTTGTTAGAAAAAAGTAAATGATTAGCTATAAGTATGCCAAGACAAAAAAATAAACTTGTAGATGAATTTAATCTGCATTGTTTCGTCATACTTGTTCAGTCAGTTATATGTGAAAAAGAATGTTTCTCGTAAATTTCCTGGCACAAAGACAATAAAACAAACATTTTGTATGATTTAATTGAAGATCTGAGAATCAAGACAATAATAAAATGTAAACTAAAGGGAAATATACCTTTAAGGTGGAAGTATTGATGGTATTTTAGGTGCCGGCCAGTGAAGAATTAAAACATCACACACAGATTCTGAGTTTAGGTAAATATGTTTTAATCTGATGTAGTATTAATAATCTCTAAATACATTCATTATCTTCAAATTATTAAATAATAACAGACATATGAAATCATTTAATAACATTATGAAGCGTCATGTGTCCCATTGGTTTCGTTTTTTTATATAATATGCAGAGGCAAAGAAAATCCATTGGTGGCGCTAGAGAGTCATTATTAGAAGTGACGTCCGTCAATAACCACAACGAAGAAGAACATAAACAAGCAGTCAGGAAGGCAGGTTGTGTTTAGTGTTTATAGTCTGATTTTTACCGCAAACAATCTACACAAACACACAAAATGGGAAAGCGACAGCACCAAAAGGATAAAATGTAAGTATCAACGTGATCCACAGCGATCCGATTCTTCCTCTTATTATTTTACCTTAAGTTAGCTTCTAGCAAGCTAGCTATGCTAACTCACATTAGATTTCTGTTGATACTTAACGATGCTTTCCTTCGTGTGTTTTATCCTGTTTACAGGTACATCACATGTACAGAGTACACCAACTTTTATGGAGGAAAGCGGACAGGTGAGAAGGGATTTTATACTTTAACATCATCGTCACTTTCCCGCTGTTTATTGGTTATTTGTGTAGTTCGGCGTCATCATGTTATACGCTTTGTTTACCTGTTACTACACGTGAAGTGAAAGACGCTGTAGATAAATGTAAAACATTTCTCACATCAGAGGTGCAATAACTTTGCTTTGTTGGTGTTGAATATATATATATATATATATATATTATTGAGCTGATCAATCACAACCTCTACAAACCACAGCCCCCCCATGTGGCTGTAATGTTTGATCACTACTGTAATCATGAAGGCAACATTTATTGCAGGAATGCTGTGCTAAATATTTTTGCATTATATTAAATTAGGTTCTCCCACATAGGCCAAAAAATGTCTACAGGAGCCCCTTACTGTGGGATTTTAAAGGCTACCAGTTGTGAAGTGAGGAGATAAAATGAAGTTTTATTATTTACTTATTGAGCAGGGAGCTTTTGAGATGTAGTTGACTTCCTCAAGGCCAGAGAGGCACTCATTCCTCCACGTTGGTTTTCGATATAAAAACCACAGTACTATTTAAAATTCCTTTATGTTTCTTACTTTTCAGAAATCCCACAGGCAAACTTCAGACGTCTTCCGTTTGACCACTGCAGGTGAAGAGCCTTGTTTTTAATCGTGTCATGTTTGGCGATGATGTCTGACTGTGCAGTTGATGAATTCTGGTCATTTCTCGCTGACTGACGTGTTTTCTCTGAAACATTCAGCTTGTCCCTTCAGCCGTTTGAGTACCCAGTCTGTTCTGAAGAAGGAGTCGTCTTTGACCTGCTGTGAGTAGATTTGTAAATGAATACAAATGATTTTCTTTGTCGTTCAGCATCACTGTTCACATTTAGCTTCTCTCACAAACCAACATGTGTGTTTTACCATCTATGAGTCTGTAATACATATTTCATCACATAGTTTCCTTCTGGTTTGTGGGCAGCAGTGGCTCAGTGGTAGAGCAGGGTTGTCCAATAACCGGAAGGTCGGCGGTTCGACCCCAGCTCCTCCCTAGTCATTGTTGTGTGTCCTTTACCTGCATTGCCTCCAGTGTATGAATGCGTATGAATGAATCGGCGGTGGTCAGAGAGGCCGTAGGCACACCTTGGCAGCCATGTCTCTGTCAGTGTCTCCCAGGGGAGCTGTGGCTACAGTAGCTTACCACTGCCACTGTGTGAATGAATAATGCATCTCAATGTAAGCGCTTTGAGTGCCTGCAAGTCCAATGCATCATCATTATTATTAGTATTATGGTTTGCCCTACAATGTCTGATTCTTTTTGTTTTAGGAGCATTGTTCCCTGGATTAAGAAATATGGTACTAATCCCATCTCTGGAGAGGTAAGAACGCACTTGTTTAGTTATAATAACCAAATATCGCTCTAGTTAAACCCCTTTTTGTAGGTTTTTATTGATTTATTCTGTCTATCACGTGCAACTTTCTGCTGTTGTGTTATTTGAGAGCTGATGTCATGCGACTCTTCACAAAGCTTGAATTTGGCTCCATCTCTCTAAAGGAGTCTTCTGGAAGCATTGTGACCTGTCTGACTTTTTTTTTTAGTATTTTTATGCATCTCTGTCAAAAGTCTTCGAGGCTCTTCTTCAGCGACCGATGTGACATGACTCAATGGTTCATCCTGGATGTCTTCTTGTATCTGATATGTTTCCATCTTCTGATATAATGTTTGTTCTCCTTTTCTTAACTTGTTATTGTGGAATGTGAATTTCTTTCTTACAGAAACTGGAAGCAAAGGCTCTCATCAAACTGAACTTTGCCAAGAACAACGACGGTAAATATGTCTTAGTCTAGCTCCGGGGGTACTCGGGGCATCATCAGCTGATACTGTCATTGGAATAAACGTATGTTTCAGTGCATCTCAACCTGTTTCGTTTTGCAGGAAAGTATCACTGTCCCGTTCTCTACAACGTCTTCACAAACAATTCTCACATCGTTGCCAACAAGGTCACCGGGAACGTGTTTTCTTATGAGGTCGGTGATACTTTTTAAAGCACAAATCGATGTTTAAATTTAACACGCACAGATATTGATTTGATTTCCGTGTGATGCAGTGCACATTTCTCAGCCCACAAGATGCTCACACATGACCACAGCTTAGACACAGATGTTGTGAAGTTCCTCTGTTTTATCTGTGTTTCCACTCAGGCTGTCGAGCAACTGAACATCAAGACCAAAACTTACAAAGATCTGCTGACCGATGAACCCTTCACCAGAAAGGATATTATAACGCTGCAGGTGGGCTTCGTTTCATTATTTGTTTTTATTGGTTTCAAAAGGAAAAAGTCTTAACTGTTGACTGTCGTCTCCTCGTAGGACCCCACAAACCTGGATAAATTCAACGTTTCCGACTTTTTCCACGTAAAAAATAACTTGAAAGTCTTGGATCCAGGTTAGTATCACCAAGCTGTCTGTAATGTATCCTCTGAGTGCTGTGGTGTGTAACCGTGTTCTTCCTCCTTTTTTCTACGGTGTGGTTCAGATGAGGAGAAGGCCAAGCAGGGCCCGGCTTATCACCTGAAGAGCACCAACCTGGAGACCAGGGAGACCTTAGCTGAGCTTTACAAAGAATACAAGGGGGACCAGCTGCTGGCCTCCACCATGAAGGAGCCAGAGGCCAAGAAGACAGACAAGCTAAACACTGTAAGCAGAGCTAAGTATGGAGGTTGTTCATGCAGTGATTTGCTCTCGTCAGTCACATTCTGAACTTTTATTAGTCACACACAGAAGTCGAAGCTGCCACGTTCTTTCTTTTTTTATTGACAGGTGTGCAAAGGTGCAATACTGCCCCCTACTGTGACAAATATAGAACAGAATGTAAAAAAAAAATGATCAGAGGTGCTCGATTGCTCTCAGAATTCAGAGAAAATAAAACTCACAGTGGCTCTTTCATCTTCACACAATATTATTTTATGTTTATTTTTAACAATACATGTAAATTTGGAACATTACATATGCAGTAAATCACTGTTCTCTTGTTATTTTGAACAGCTTCAAACTTCCAGTTTTTGTCCATATTGATTAGAGTACAAGCAGTGCTTACCGAGTGCCTCAGTGCCGTCTTTATCTGGGGCTCACTATCGCACCACAAACAAGCTTCTTTACTGTTGAAACATTTTAGGGGTTGAGGTTAAATTTAGCCTTGACTTGGTGCACTTATGGGATTTCTCTGCTCAGTCCTGACTTGTCAGACCTCAGAGGGGTTTTCCTCCAGTTGTGCTGCTGCAGCATTTAAAGAGAGCATGGTGTAGGTTCTACTTTGTACACAGGGGGGAGCCAAACTGTAAGTTATACAGTAATGTTGGTGACCAGACAAACAGCTGCATCCAGAAAAAGAACATCATGCTTGCAGTGAGGGGAGGGAGACGAATAGTGTTTGACATTGACAATAAAGGAAATATAATAAAAAAAATGAGAGAAGATCCAGACTGAGAGAACTGGTCAGGTCTGAAACGTTAACAGTCAGAATGCCTGTTTTCAGTGTTATATAATATTACAGAAGTAATTGTTCTACAGGCCTGATATCAATCAGCAGAAATCAGGTTAAACAGCAGGAAGGGAAAAGCACATGAAGGCGTAACAAACAGGGTCAGCTGCGGTCACGCTGCCGCCGTGGATGCTGCATCCTCAAATAACCAGCGAGACGAAGGGTAATTTAATTTGAATAGCATCTACACCTCTTTGTCATCAGCTCTCCTTTGATGCTGCGCCACATCTCTCTCTCTCTCTCTTCTTTTCTTTTTAAACGGCAGAGTGTTTGTGTGGTTGCGCTCCATCTTGAGTTCATAGTTGAGGTGATGCTCTGACAGCATCGCTAAAAGAGAGCAGCAGATATGGGTCAGACAGAGCACACAAGGTAAAGTCTGCGCTTTCCTGCGCCTTCACGAGAACTGGAGCAGAAGAATGCTAAAGCAGGACCGTGGAGTAGACTTTTGAAATCCCTTTTCACTTCTCTGCTTTCATCCTTCAATGACTCCTCCAGTCTCACTGCATTGTTTGTGGTATTTTTAGGTGCATATTACAATTGAACAAATATTTTCCATTATAATTTAAGCACAAAGGCCTGAAAGCATCTTCAACGCTTCCTTAATTATGAGACTAAAAGCTTAGGTGGAGGCTCTTAATCATGCCGGAGCTTCAAAGGCTGTTATTAAACTAGTTGATACTTGATGTATGCTCACTGCCAACCAGAGGACCAGCCTGGAAAGAGGTGAGGAAGAGAATCTTCAGGCCTGTTTAATGTAAATTTTGGTGTGCATCTGAGCAGACAAACTGCAGGGCAGTCACAGGTTAAAGATATCACCGAAACATCTAGTAACTGAAAATGATGAACTAACGACGTGACTTTCTTTTTTTTTTACCCCCCTAGGCCCACTACTCCACAGGCAGAGTGTCCGCCTCCTTCACATCCACAGCCATGACTCCTGCAACAACACACGAAGCAGGCGAGTCAACATCACACACACACAAACCTCCAGAAACATCAGGCATCAGGCCTCCATCTTTGTTTTTGTCGTTTGGGCCCCCTCTTCAGTCAGGGTGGATGTGCTGGTCATGGGTTGTCTTTTTTTTTTTTATGGCAGCTTTGTGCAGCTGCAAAGTGGGAGCTTTTCATTTGGGCTGCGTTGTCTTCTCCTGTCAGCCGCTGAGCTGCTCCATGGGAGAGATTTTCTGTTATGCAACAGTAGAGTAGGTTCAGTACACTTCAGAAGAGAAGCACAGCGTTTGGATTCAGTGACCTAGTTCAGCTTTCAGGAAT
Source organism: Parambassis ranga (assembly GCF_900634625.1). Classification (NCBI taxonomy): domain Eukaryota; kingdom Metazoa; phylum Chordata; class Actinopteri; family Ambassidae; genus Parambassis; species Parambassis ranga. The sequence continues at coordinate 21,116,886 of NC_041030.1, forward strand.
AGGATGCTTTATATTTACGTTTTCGTAGTGAGAGTGCAGAAAGAGTTTGTGTATTTTCTTCACATAGCAGAGATGCTGTGTTGTGTGAATGCAAAACAGCCACTACATTAAAAACACTGAGGAGACTGGACGCATAAATCAGAATATCTTCATGCGCTGCAGAGGCATGGAGGGGTTTTAAAGGTCAGAGTCAAGTCACCTGCAGCAGCATCCGGCCCAAACGATCAGAAGCGATTGATGAAATCTGAAGCTGTTCATTTGCAGGCCATCATCTCACATTCGTGTTTTTTTTTCTGCGACAGATGCCATCTCAGACGACACCGTGCGCTACCAGTACGTGAAGAAGAAAGGCTACGTCCGCCTGCACACCAACAAGGGGGACCTGAACCTTGAGCTGCACTGTGACAAGGTAAAAAAAAAACACACAGAGGAGAAGATGCTCCCAGAGCGTTAGTCTCTCTGCCTGTTTGAAGTACTTTTACATTTTCTTGTTTACGATATTTTTTTTTTTAATGAGATCCTGGAAAGAGACTGAATCCTGCGCCTGTCAGTGCAGCTTAGACCACATGATTGACTCACATGCGATCAGCAGTTACACAACAGAAAGTCAGTGACCGTCCTGCAGAGAGAGGTTCAGAGGAAAATAAAGACACTTCAGCAGCACCATACATTCAGCATGGCTCCAGAACTGCCACTGAGTCTTTCACAAAGCAGCTTGATAATAATACTAATACTGGTATAACCTGGTGGCAGCTTACGTCAAGTTGCGGACTGAGAAAATTAACTTGTTATGTTGATAGATTGAATTAAAAGAAACAGGAAGGTTCATGTGAAGTCATACTTCAGGTCTGAAAGATGAGAAGCAGCCACAGAAAGATGTTTTCCTCTTATTAAAAAATAAGATCTTCATTATTATATATAAGGGAGAGAGAAGCAGGTGAAACCTATTCTTTACAGCCTGGTTCTGATTTAGTCTTGGCTGATTTAATTCACTGGTTCCAGGCCCTGAAATAATGCTGCTGTGACGCAGGTTTGGCTCGAGCTGATGCCTAAATCGCATTTAAGGTGACTCATCCAAAATTGGCTTTTGCAGAATCTGCCTCGCATGTTGCCAAAGTCTGTGTCTTGGCGAAAAAAAGGGCTTCTTTTGTGCCACCGTTTTTTTATTTTTCCCAGGTTGGACGGTGTGGCTTCAGAGAGCCAGCGTGAACTCTCCAGGAACCCATTTCTGCCCTGGTAACCAGGCGCCTGGCTGCACTGGGTTTTCATTGGCCTCTGAGCTGTCGAATCAGAATAATGAGGGTGAAAGTTGCAGCGGTTAGACAACCTGCCCTCTGTTCCCCACAGCCTCCTCCTCCACCCCCCCCCCACCTTCCTCCCCAGTGGTTTTCACACAAGGCTGCAGCTCTATTCGTAGCCCGCTGTTTATAAATGAATGAGCACAGCTTCACTGTCACATACACTCTCAGTCACACACATCCAGAGCCCACCTCCATGTCTGGGCCGGCCCTGCGCTGGCTGCAGCGTGCGGGGGCGAAAGATGCTCCCTGGACTTAAGAAGATAGCAGCTGTATCTACAAGCACCTTTTAAAGCATTAACTTTATTTATCATTTGTGCAAGAACAGAAGTTTTATTGTTATTATCTGATGTCACAAGACTGAAAACTTGCAAAAATGACCCTTGACAAACATGGTGAAATTCAACTGGAGGAAAAAAACGAATCATCTCTCCTCCCATTAATGACCAGAGGAGCCAGGACTTAGTGGGATGTATTTTGGGGGGGTGGGGGGTATACCAGGAAGTAACTGCATAACTCCATCTAAAGTGTCACCTGAGAAACGAAGGGAGTCTTAAGCTGACGTGAATCGTGACATTTTCTTTCTGTGTTTTTTTTTCCCCTGTCTGCGTCAGCCTGCATTGTTTCTGTGCTGACCTCACTGATTGCCGACAGTTTTAACTACCTAGACGTGTCTCTTAAGTTGAAGTGCGTTTTAAATATTCTCAGGCTTCAGTCTCTCAGACACACACACACAAAAGCATGCACGCTAAATTAACCACCATTACAGGCCAGGCGTGGCGAGATAGAGATCTCTGATGGAAAGGTCTCTGGTTAATGATTGAAAGTAAGTGAAAGCAAAAAAAAAAAAGCACTTGGTTATTTGACCGTTTGCTTTCCAAGAGAAAAAGCCAGAGCGCTTTGAAAACCTGTCATTCATAACAGTGGTGAAAAAGCAGCAGAGCGTTGAACTAACGTATGTGGAAATGAACCAGCGGAACCTGACACACACACACACACACACACAAACAGAGTAGAAACAGCCTGTGAATAAAAATAGTTATTTACAAAAGCATCTGCTGATTCTTGGAAACCACCGGCCATTGTTGCCAAGGGGGGAAAATCTTAGTTTCTCACACAAACACAGACACAGAAGCCTTCCTCCAGGCTGTTGACGTTAATAACAGTCGACCTGACCAGTGTCGCAGTCGGAGCCCCGCCCCCCCCCCCCCTGCTTAGGGGATAAACGCTGCCACCTGTCAGTCAAATCCAGCCCGTCAGGAGGTGTTCTGTGACGATTTACAGGATGCGCGAAGGTTTTCATTACCCAGCACGTTACCTTCAATCCAGATGTCTGTTTTTCTTTTAACCCCAACAAAGCAGAGCTTTGTAGCAGAGTACTGAGCTTGGCTTCTAGCTGTGTACATCCATCAGGCTGCTTCAGGCAACAGATGAACTCCGCTTCACTCTGACAGTGCGTGCATAACAAACACTTTCTCGCAGGTCGGCCACAGTCGAATATATAACCCTGTTTGTTTATGTTAATGCAGAGCTTCATGCTGTCAGTAACCTCAGCGTGGAAGCTGAGATGTGACCTTTTTTTTTTTTTCTGGGTCTTCTCACCCTCTGTAGGCAAAGACACACAAGGTCGATGGAGTGAAGTAGTCTTTATTTCTTTATCACCTCACACACGTTTTCCTTTGAGACTGGATACATGTGCGGGTTTTGTTTGTTTTTAAACTCCTCATGAGGATGATAGACAATTCTCAAAGTGCACCCATCAAAACAGGTTATAAATAATATGCATGCAGGTGACATCAGGCTGGGAACACGACCAAATGCAGAAGCAGTGTGGAAGATATGTTCCTATAGGACGATAAAGAGTGACGTACTTATTGATGCTCGTGTATTGATGTTGTAATCAGTGTGCTGGCACTTACAAAAGAAGCCTGCAAGGCTGTTTAAACAAACTACAGAAACTTCTGCGGCTGAGGGGATGTGTTCTACTAAGATGATAGATCAGCTGATTTAATTGGACCAATCAGTATAAAATGAAGCCGAGAGTTGACTCTGGTTGTTTTTTTCCCCCCCCTTCAGGTTCCCAAAGCTGGAGAGAATTTCATCCGTCTGTGTAAAAAAGGTTACTATGATGGGACCATCTTCCACAGGTCCATCCGCAATTTCATGGTAAGGAGTGTGAGCCTCTGCTTGCATCACTCTGAGCTCCTGTGTGCTTTTTTTTTTTTTTTTTTTTTTTTTTTGGACATGTTTCTTGTGGTCTGCCTCTGAATGAATCACACAGGCTGGACGTCTAGTTAATGTTTGGACATTCCCAGTGCTCCAAATAGCTCATTAAAATCCTTAATTAGTCTAAACTCAAGTCTGACTGCAGCATCGCTCACCGGATGTTTGAGGAGAATCCTCCTGCTTTCAGTTTTTACAGATCTACTCTTTGCTTATGCCTGAAGGTACGGTCTAATTCCTGAAAATGTTACAGGTTGGATTCTCACCACACTACTGCGTGGCTGTGTTTATCGTCAGGCCTTACTTGAGGTTTTTATGGGTACGAGTGATAATGAGAAATCAAGGACAAACCAGGTCTGACCACGCTCTCATTCAGAGATTCATTACCTCGTCTTGTGTTGAATTAATCATCTTTTGTAGTGTTTTTCTTTGAGGGAAGCTTCTTACCGCACACTGAGAATGTGAAATGGTGGGCGTCTGATCAGCCGCTCATCTGTGTATTTCACAGCTGCCGCTCCAGTAATTAAAATGGCTCTTAGTGGACATCTGGTCTCAAGAGGACCCTTACCTTTTTCATTCTGTCCTGTGGTTTTGGCACACAGTGCCGAGCTGTGAATTGTTTACCCATAATTACCGCGCCACTTACGCCTTTGGACTTATCCTGCCCGAAAGGAGAGCCGGGGGGGTGGCCTCACAGGGAATCATTGCATAGCAACAAACACCTTAAAAGCAGTGTGTGAGGGGCAGAAACGTGGCCTCTCATACATCACCATGTGAGTGGACATCCTGACATAACACTTCCCAGAAATTTGACAGATTTACTTTGAAATGTGAGAGGTGCCTGCCACCTGATGGGCCCCTCTCATGTTTCAGGCCCATGAGAAGAATCATGAGCACCATAGCTGTCTCACACAGGAATCCATCACTGATCAGAAGCCATGTTGTTGATAGTGATGCACATCCTCCTCACTCAGCTTCGGGGCAGTCTTCGGTGATGACTTAAAGGCTGCAGCTTGGGTTCTGAGGCAGAATTTATTCACCTTTTTATCTGTTCTTCAGTCCACAGCTTCATTGCAGATCATGACCACACAAACAGCTTCAAAAGCTAATGCTTCTCCTGCTGCTGGAAGAGAGAATCTGTTTTTTTTTTTTGCCAGCTACAAACGAAAGACAGACTCTGCTCCTTCACCGCACTAATGGTCAAAGCTCTTTAAACAAGACGTGCACAGAAATGCACAAAACACTAACAATGAACAATAGAGGCCAGTATCCTGGAAGCTTTGACTGCTAACGAGCGCAGAGGAAACACCAGGAAGACGAAAGGAAAAGAAAAGGATTACATTTCTTTAGACGGTTTATCAACCTGCACATTTACTGACTGATCTTTTAAGCTGTCATTTAGAAGTTTTAACACTTCGCTGTGATAGAAATAGAAGCTATGACTGAGCCTGGACGGGGGCTTTCAGTGTGCAGCCCACGTCATCCAGACCTAACAGGGCTTTTTTTTGTTTCCAGATTCAAGGAGGGGACCCCACTGGCACTGGTACAGGTAAGATGAGCTCTGCACTTAAACTCCATTTTGAATTACATAATGCCTCTCTCTGTTGAATTATTAATAGTTCCTTTTTGGAAGCTTTGCGTAAATACTCAAGTTGCAAGACAAGAGTGTTACTAAATATATTCTTGAAGGCACATGGGAGTACGCCCGCACAGAAGGACAGAGATGATGTGATGGAGGTTTTTTTTTGAGTCCAGCTCTAAAGGCTGCTAAGTGAAATTGACTGCTAGACCACATACAGTTAATTTCCTGCCTCCCTGTCGTCTGTGCTGCTGTGAGAGTTTGCAGCACAAAGTGAGCTTTGTGTCCGTGGGCGTCTCTGAGCTCGATGCAAAACGCATCCAGCGTGACAGATTTATGAAGGTGCAGAATTTCTGGCCTGTGGGTTAAAATTCTCCTCATCACCTGAGCTAACCGGCGGTAAAGGGAGGCTTTCCCCCTGCAGCAGTGCTGTTGGTTTAGACACGGCCACCCTGCACAGACAGCTGTTGTGCAGCTCTGGACTTCTGTTTTGCTTGAGCTTAGGTAGTTGAAATGTGACCATAAGTAAATGGACACCTTTGTGCACGGCTGGTGGGACATCTTAATCCAAACTTTTCATTCAGTTTCAGAGCATATAATGAAGATTTATATGATAACTCGGCACAAACAAGCTCAAAGAACTGCCCTGACCCCAAGGCCTCCCAATGCCTGACCTCACCACCCTTAGACTTTACACATGGTGGCTGGGTGTCCACATACTTTTGTCTGTGTCGTGTAAACCCGAATCAGGTCTTTGTTTGACTTGTGAAGAGTGTTTGGTTGGACACATAAAGGCAGCAGACAGGCAGAACATGAGCATGTATGAGGGGTGATGATGTTTGTAGGAGCTCATTCCTCAGTCTGAATGCAGCCACCTGTTTCCTCTTGTTTCTGTAAGGAGAGCCCTCCGCTTGTGTTGCCACCTCGTAGATCTCTTCGTGTGATAAAAGAGTAGAGCAGAGTTTGACTGCCTGCATGCTTACATTTCACCTACCTGGGGCCGAAATACTAAACCTGTGGTATAAACACTCAAAGAGCTGAACTGCACATGCAGAAACACCCCGTATACCTTCACAACCCCTGAGTTATTGGAGTTAAGGCGAAGCCATGCATTCTGTCCACTCAGACCTGGCTGCAAGCTGCTGACTCTCAGGCTGACAGTTTGTCTTAAAAAAACAAAACCAAACAAGCAGGAGAAGGCAGGAAAATGTCTGTGAGATCCTGCCGACACTGCATAAAGGCGTCTAATCCCTGCCTCATCAATCAACGATGTGTTTTATGGGCTGTCAGTGTTATGACTGTTCTGTAGTAGCGACCGTGCTGCGATGCTCTCATGAATTTTCAGATGAGAGTGTAGAAATAAAAGCCAGCTGATCTCTCAGCCTCTTTTTTTTAAACACTGAATTGTGGCTCAGATAGATGTAGTGGTTAATTCCTCTCTTGGTCTTGAAGGTAAAATGTCAACGTGTTGATAAATTATGCACAAATGTCACCAGGGGGACGGCTGATGGCTGCAAAAGCCTCAGAAGAGAGTTGATTGGCTGATAGCACTCCCAACATAGACACACAGTGTATACCTGTGTTTCACACACACACAGCTTCACGCATGCACACCAGCTGGCAGGACGGCGAAACACACCTCAGGGCGACAGATCCTCTCTCCCCCTGTCGGGAGCCAATAAGCTCCTGCGGTGTGTATTCCTGTACACTCATAATGATGATTCTTAATGATGAAGTCAGTCTTGAGTAATGATTCACAGCTGAAGGCTCTCAACATGGCTCCATGTTCAAGGGCAAATAGGTCTCTGGCTTCTTATGAAAATGCACAGCCTCTCCCTGAAGGTGCAGTCATTTGAATAAACAGCTCTGACAGAGCTAATAATCTGGATCGTTTTCATACAGATGATCATCTCACGATATAAAATGAAACCATCCCTGCAGAGCTGAAAGTTTCTGTTGTCCTGATGTTGACACATGTTTACAACAGGTCAAAGGTGGTGGCAAAAACAGCTTCTGTCAAAAAAATTCAAATGATCAAAACAGTTTTTGTACCCGGCGTAAACACATTTTAACATTGAGGTCTATGAGGATTGACTCAGATTTAAAGGTGGCGCCCCTAGAGGCCGTGGGGGGGGGAACTGCAGCATTGGCTTTTTGTTATTGTTCTAACTCAGTCAGAGGTGAAGCCTCCATAAAACTGCTCTTCAGGAGACTTTTGGACCACGACTGCTTGACAGTCTTCTGCTCCGTTTCCCTCTCCTCTGCATTCTCTCCCAGGAGGGGAATCCTTCTGGGGAAAACCCTTCAAGGATGAGTTCCGGCCCAACCTGTCTCACACCGGCCGCGGGATCCTCAGCATGGCAAATTCTGGTCCAAACACCAACAAGTCCCAGTTGTAAGGAAATATTTTTCTTTTTACTTTTTTCCTACCCGTGTGTAGTGATGCAGTTAGAGAGGTTTCCACATCTGTTTGAGACATTTTAATGTGCTACAGAACATGTATTGAGATTTTAAGGCTTCTAATTCATTGTAAAATTGGAGGCGGTGAAGATAAAGTCATTCTGTGAAGTCCGTTTTTTTTATGTAACTTTGTTTTTGTTTCAGCTTCATCACCTTCCGGTCGTGCACCTACCTGGACAGGAAGCACAGCGTGTTTGGAAGGTAAGCGTTGTTGTTTGGTGAATGGATCTCAGTGTGTTTGTGTTGATTATTTATCAGCTGCATTCAAAGGGGAAAAAAAAACCCAGACAGACACGTCAAAATTTATAATCTTCTGACTCTCACCCTCTCTTATCATTTCAATGTTTGTTTCCTTTGCAGCTGCAGACAGTGAGCACTGTATTGTGACTTTCAGTCTGACTCTCGGCCAAAAGCACTGAAAAATTTAGTAGCTGCTGAATCTAAACTCATGTCTGTGTCTCTGCTGAGCTGAGCGTGATCTTAAATGGTCGTCTTTTGGTAGAAGCCTCGGCTGCTGTCTAAAAATATTCAGGCTGCTTTTAGCCGACTGATTCTTCTCATGGCCGACGCTTAAAAAGCTTCGTCCCCTCATCCAGCTTTAAATACTGTCTGCACATTTAAAGGAGCATCAGCAGCGTCTGCTGACTTAAACTGATGATGTTGAGTCTTCAGGTTGATTTGAAAAGAGGCTGCGGCTTCACAGGAAGAATCTGAGAAGGATGCTTGGCAGGAAAAACGTGTCGTTCGGTGCTGATTTATCATAATTAGCATGTAATTATGTAACAGTTCCACAGATGACATATTAATGGTTAATTTAACGGAGTGAGTGCTCCTCTGTTCATCTGGCCTGTTAAGCATTGGCTGCTAGGTGTGCTGATTGTGTGTGTTTGTGTGTGTGTGTTTGTGTGTGTGTGTGTGTGTGTGTTGGTAACACCCCCCACCCCCCCCCCACCCCCCCCCCCCAGCAGCTGGATAAAGAGTTTACAGTTTAAAGAGCAAAGTGAGAGCAACTCCTCAAAGTGCTGAGCGCCAGGGGAGCCGCTAACAGATCGCCTCCCGGCCCGCTGAGTCCTCAGCGTTTGTTTTCTCTGCTGTGTTTACACCATGAAGTGAAAGTGCTGAAAACAAAGACTGTGTAATATTTGTCTGAAGAATTTAATGAGCTGATGATGCACAAGTTTGTACATTTTTATTGAGGTCTATTTTTGAGCACTAATATCTGTAATAAGTGTAGCGGTAGGACTGCTTCTGACTGTTTGAAAGAGAAATTCTTGCCCTGATTGAACTTTCGTCCTCGAGTGTTCGCCTCCCTAAAGGAGAACTAAACCTTCCATTATAATATATTACCTTAGAACCAGCCTTCAGTCCTTGCAGGTGGATTTATTCAGCAGCTTAAGTCTGAGGTTTGTGTCCTCTGTAGGGTTGTCGGTGGATTCGAGGCCCTCACAGCCATGGAGAACGTGGAGTGTGACCCCAAATCGGACAAACCAAAGGTAGGAAGTAATGTCAGATGTGGTTTCTTTGTACGTGTGATGTTGTAGCTGACACTACGATCCAGAGCAAATTACTAAGAGTGTGAATGACTGACGTTAAAAGCAGCAGAAGAGAACAGGACCAGTGCTGTGACTGTGATGACACGGATCATCTGAAGGTCAGGCACTGAGACCAGAGAGGAGGTGGAAATGCCAGTGAGGAGCGACATTCATGCAAATCTAGAGTCTGATAGTTTATTTAAAAATGTACTTTTACTCTCGGCCCCCCGGTGTGATCATGTTTTAGATGCTTCCGTTTTTTTTAATGGCGACTTTTTCTGTTTCACAGTCGGAGATTAAAATCATCAACACAACCGTGTTTGTGGATCCGTACGAAGAGGCCGACGCTCAGGTTTGAATTTCTCTGACTTCATGACATAACACAGATATTTATACTCACACAGCAACACACTGATGGTGCGATGCTGTAATAAATGAGTGTGTGAATTCAAAGTGTCACATCATCATCAGCAGCAAACTCTTCCCATTACAGATATTTGGGCATGTTTCTATGAACAATAGGAGGAAGCAGCTTGCTTCATGTTCATTGTTTAATTTTAGTTAAAAGCTGAAACTGGGATTAATATAAACAAGGACAAACCTGTGGAGCAGGCCAGTAAGCAGGAAGCCTGCAGGCTGGGATGTCTCCAGCATCTTTAATTATGCATGCATGCTCCCATAGTCGTGAACGTGAAGTTACTTATAGAAATAAACTGTAATCATGTTTATTTCTGCTGCAAAGTTTAACACAGCAAGGATTTTATTTACAATGGACACCACTTTATGAGTTTAGAAGCCTAAATATGATCACCAGAAATAAAAAGCTGGTATTACACAGTAAACCAAAGTCACATGACCACAGCGTCACCACCACCAAGTCTACCAATCTTCCCTCTTTGATGCTACAAATGATCCATTTTGGCCCCATGTTACACATTCCCAGGTTTTTGGACTCATTTCTGCCTAAATTCTGGAGAATGTTACTTGGGGTTGACTCACTTTTAGGACCAGCCTCAAGTGGCCGAATGAGGAACTGCAGTTTTTTTACAGTTCTATGTTGGGTTCATTTTGTGTACAGTAATTTACTGATGTTTGCTTCTGTTTGTGTAGACAAGGGTTGTAGACAAGGGTTGTAGACAAGGTCACAAATAACCCGATCTTGTGTTCATTTATGTGATTTTTTTTTTTTTTTTTGCCTCTCAGATTGCAGCAGAGCGAGAACAGGAGCTGCAGAAGCAGGAGCAGGAGAGGCAGCAGACCAGCCTCGCCCAGAAGAAAGTCAAGGAGGAGCAGGAGCCCAAGACCTTCAAGGCTGGAGTGGGAAAATACATCAACCCTGTCAGCATGTAAGGACACACACACACAAACGGCTCATCCATAGGCAGCACTGGCTGCATGTTAAAGAACATTTATTCCACTTTGTGAAGTGTATCACATGTTTTTTTTTTCCACAATCTGAGAAGAAGAACTTCGAGGACAATAAAACCAACACAGAATGAGCAGAAGTACAAAATTGCCAATTATGTAGAAGATGAGCTGAGTTCCCTGTGGGGGTGATTCAGGTTTAATATCCAGAACATATTTGTGCTGAGTTCAGGTACATGGTGATGTATTTTGTGATATTCTAATGTACTTGTTTTAGTGTAATATTTGGAGTATCTGCACCGTTATAGCTGAGGTTTATGGCCCAGAATGCTCACAGGTCTAAAATGTGAGACTGCTTTCCTCTCTGAACAGACTGGGTTTATGGAAGACTGATGCAGTAACTCTTTAAAGACAGAATGTGCTCTGAAACACTTTTCTACATCGCTGCATCATTCGTGATGATGGTGAAATTACTGCTATTGGCCAAAATTATGGTGCATTAACCGAACTGGAGATGATAAGGCTTCCATTAATGCCTCCAGATCACAGTCTGTCCGCTTCACTGGCACGTCGGGCTTTTCGACAGACATTAACATCCTTCTAAAGGTTGCAGCTTTTTCCCTGTGCAGATAAAACGTGGTTAAAGATAAAAATAGTGAAAACCACGAGCAGCTCTTCACTGAGCGCTGTGTTACATTCACATCACTGCAGATCAGGACTCAATGGATACCTGTGACTGGACCAGGCAGTCAAACTAAAGCCAGATGTTAGTGGGTTTTTCTTCAGTGTGAAAAGAGCTTCCGGTCATGGCACCTGTGTGTCTGTGCAGATTCATCTCAGACCGATTGTTCTGTGGGTGATGTTCTGACATTTGTCCTGATTTCTCTTAGAAAACGTTCAGCAGTTGAAGACGACAGCGGGCCGTCCACCAGCGCAGCAGCAGCAGCTCCCAAGAAGTCCAAAGGAAAGAGCACCCTTGGAGACTTCAGCTCCTGGTAGCACCGACACATTCAGCATGTCTGAGCAGCAGAACTTCACTCTATGGTTTTTTGTTTTTTTGTTTTTTAATATCTGTCATCTCTCTGCAATGTTGGCATCTTTGAAACTATAAATTAAAGCTACATTTTTTTCCAGACCTCACTGTGTTTACTTTTCTTTGACCCAGAATAAGAACTCATTTGATCTTTATCTTCCAGTCTAATCCATTTTTAACTTTAAACCATGTACCATGTTGGAGCCTTTGTCTTTGTGCGTTTGAACAAAATGAAGACGGGCAGAGGAGAAAAAACTACAAACATATTCCTTTATTTTCAGTCAGTAGTTTGAACTGAGGCCCGATGTGCGGGCTGCACAGCAGACCTGCAGTAGCCTGAGTCCGGGTGGGATCATTCCTTCTCCTTGTTGTGCTGGTGAAAGCGTGATTGGCGATGGCACCCTTGTGTCACATAACAGGTAATTTATTGGATATTTTGTTATCGCCTTAATGCCGCTCCACTTGAGCCTCATTATTTAGCAGCGCTCCTGGCAGCAGTTGCCAAGGTCCAGGCTTTTACCTGAATGAATACACCCTTGAGTGTGAGCCTGCCCTCAGTCTGGGTGAGATGAAGCTGTATAAATACAGCAGAAAATTCAACTTCCTGGCCGACGCGTTCAGAAGCAGCTTAAACGGAGCAGCAGCGGGTGTCAGCAGGGCAGCAGAACATGAATTCCAGCCGGCTCTGAGATGCTCAACTCACTAATTGGATGAATAATTGAGGCTTGTGGTTCCTGCGAGCATTGGACGGGTGATCGGAGATGCAGGAGTGACAAGCAAACAGAAACTTTAGACAGCAACGCATTATACAGTCTGTGTTAGAGCCAAGGGAAGGCCAAGATTCCTCACTACACCTGGACAAAGGCTGTGTTTGTGAGGTCACAGTGAGTCTGAGTATTAAGAACATATTGGGAAAATACAACCTTTAGATGAACAACGTGTAACTTCTTTCACTGTGCCATCATTGATTTAGCAAACAAGTCCCCCTCATGATTCAACAGTTTGTGGAGCCACCACCTGAGGTAATACTCTGGTACTGAGAGGTTCATGATGATTCAGTGACTGCGGCATAAACCCCAATCATCACCCTCTGCTGCAGAGCTTGCCTGTGTGTGTGTGTGTGAGGTGTTTCTGCTGACATGCTGGTGACCATTAAGCCCAAACAGCTTCCACTTTGGACATAGTTCCACCAGTGTTTTGTGACTTTCTCCTGGCAGCTCTTCCACACACACTGCGTTCAGTCTTCCTCTAACTGGAAGAAACCTTTCCAGCTCAGTCCAACAGCTACACCATTGTTCTCGTCTTCCACTTTTGTGTTAACACACACCTGAACGAGAGGAACACGTTCAGGTCTGCACACCTGCTGGTGATCGGTTCATCAAGGACTGATCAGCAGCAGCACCGGCTGTAGCTCGGACCTATCCTATAAAAACAGGAAGAAGAAGACTTTAAAGGATCAATTATTGAGTTTTATTATGCTTTAAATGCTATTTTCTGATTGCTGTGTTCAAAGCAGCTGCATTTATTTTTACATTTTATCAGTTTATTAAGTTAATTACATTTCATTTCCATCATATCTGCATTCACAGTCAGAAAAGACCCCTCCAAACCTGACTGAAGTCTGCTGGAGACAACCTGGAGACAGATCACACAGACTGGGAGTCAAACATCAGGGTATTTTAGCTTAGCATAAATGCTAGAAACACTCAACCAGCACCTCTGAAGCTCATTTTATTTCAGGGTAAGGTGTTCAATCTGTTCTAAACTCTGGTTTAAAAATAACAACTTGTCAGTAAAATGTGCAGCAGCAGCTGTGACTAACAGCTGCACAGTCTGTGCACAGTTGTTATAGAGGACACTTCATCATTTGTCCCCTTTTATCTCCTTAAAAAAAAAGGACACAGTCTTTATGGAGTCATCTCCCTGCTCTCCAGCACAGTAATAAAAACAGAGCAGATATTATTCGCACTTGTATGTACAGTCGTATTCTCATGTCGACCATTGAGAATAAAGAAGAGCATCAGCAGAGATGCTGCAGAGGAGGAAAGAGAGCGAATGTTGTGCAGAGTCACTCAGCAGGCAGCTTCTTGACTCGCTCGGCATCCTTGTACAGATTTTCGAGGAATATCACACCAATTTTTTTTAACTCACACTGGCTCCATGCAGCCAATCAGTTATTAGAACCTCCACATGAATGTTAGAAAGGAGGTTTTCAGCTGAACGCCGAGCATCACAGAGCCTCCACCCACTCACTCTCTGCCCATACTGCATCCTGCTGCACCCTCCTCCCCAGGTAAACAACACACACACACACACTACCTTATGCACTTATGCACCACGATTCTGTCGCAGCTTCACTCGTCCTCATCAAAGTCTCTCAGATCCTCACAGTGGACATTTTTCCAGCCTCACAGAGCAGTGTCAGTATATTTAATAACCTTTAGTAACCTCTGAGGCTGAGAGATAAGCACAGCAATGTCAAAAACTGCAGTTCCAGAAGTGGCCATTTGGAGACTTGTTCCAAAAGTGAGATCTTTACGTTAAAATGTTCAACTTTACAGTAAACATAAACATGATTACAGCCTGGTCTGTGTTGATGAAGTTCTCTGACAGCTGTTCATTTATAACTCACTCACTGAATTAAATTTTGCATGATTTGCTGCATCACTGCTTCAGTTGACAGGTGGCGCAGACTCTTTGCCCATATTTGGATGAACCAGGTGTTTAGGTAGACTCATGTGTCATCCAGAACCTTTTCACTGAGACCCAAATGGAGTGACGGCACAGAATGTTTGTCCACATTTATTTACAGTCTACAGACTTCTGTTATTCATAAAACAACATTCAATAATTCATTTGGTTCGTCCATATTTAATCCAGGGTTGGGTTTAAAATTACCCGACTGTTTTTTGGGCGTAGAAGAAAAAAAAGCTGTAATTCCAAAAGTGGCCACTTGGAGGTAGGCTTCAGAAGTTAGTGAATGTCCTTTGAATTACATGTTAAAATATTTATCTCATATTTATCTCTATATCTTTATCTCTAACTTTATCTCAGAAATAAACATAAACACTGTACAGCCATGGCGACAAACACCATCAGGATCATAACAAGAACCAAATGAAACACTAGTTATGAAGTCAGCAGCATTTTGATGTAGCATTGTGCATTGATCCCAAATATCCAAAAGCCTCCAGTCCTTGTGGCCCCTGAGGGGCTGGCTGTCAGCACCAGCGTTAAGGCCCTTTTCTTTATATCTCCCCTCTTCTAAATTACAACCATCAGCTGTCTGTCTGCTTTCATTTCACAGGGCTGACATCCATTTTACACGCAGTGACCGCTTCACAGCGAGGAATAGAGATCACTTGTTACTTTTTAAGATGAGGAAATGAATCATCTGGAAACGGAGGTAATCTGTGACTGCCGTCCTCCCTGCAGCGCTGCAGAGGGCGAGGAGTTTATCTGAGCTGTAGTTTTTCAATCTAAAACATTTATGATGTTACGCAGTGCAGAGAGAAATGTCAGACTCAGACACAGGAAAAGCCTCCATGACCCACATGTAGCTCACTGCTTCTCATGAACCCTGGTGATGCGACATGTGGAAACGCACACGAACGCAGCGTGAACGTGTTGTCATGTGTCATACCAGCAGTTCACATCGCATTCTTGGTGCAGCTAAGAGCTCAAAGAGGTCCAGTTTGGTGACCAGATTAATTGCTGCATCGTTGCAGACCCCACACCAAGCTTTGGTATGTTTCTACCGTCATCGATGGCCAACGGCTGTAAGTAGTGACCAAAGGAAAAAGATCATGACGACAAATGATCAAAGGGAGTTTCCGCCACAGGGTGGTTGGACTTCTTGGACAAATGTCTGCTGCTCCATGTTGAGAGGAGCCAGCAGAAGTAGTTAGGATGCCCCCTGGACAGTGAGGTGTTCCGACCATTAGGCTCCAGGAAGATCCAGGACTCTGTGGTGGGATTATAATACTCAGCTGGACTGTGATGGTCTGAGTATTCTCCACAAGAAGCTGAGGAGAGAGAGGTCTGGGTTTCCCTGCTGAGGTGACTGCCCTGTGACCTGACCCCAGATAAGTGGAGGAAGATGGATGGATGGATGGATGGATGGATGGACGGACGGTTGGATGGATGGATGGACGGACGGACGGACGGACGGACGGATGGATGGATGGTTGGATGGATGGATGGATGGATGGATGGATGGACAGATGGATGGTTGGACGGACGGTTGGAGGGATGAATGGATGGATGGATGGATGGATGGACGGACGGACGGACGGACGGATGGATGGATGGATGGATGGACGGGCAGACGGACGGACAGATGGATGGACGGTTGGATGGATGGATGGACGGACGGACGGACGGACGGTTGGATGGATGGATGGATGGATGGACGGACAGATGGATGGACGGTTGGATGGATGGACGGTTGGATGGATGGACGGACGGACGGACGGACGGACGGACGGACGGACGGATGGACGGTTGGATGGATGGATGGATCCAATATTGGTGATGGTGCTCATCCCTCTGCTGGTCTCCTAAAGGGGTGGGGCTGACAGACATGTGTCTGCCTGCTGCAGGACTTTGAGTTCACATGAAGCATCTCTTCATGTGTGTATCAGGCTCAGATAAAGCTAAGCTGTGCTGCATCACAGACAGGAAGCTCTACCTGTGCTCTCCTTTGTTCCAAGCTGCTTTCTTGTGAATCCCACTGTACTTTTTCTCAAAATCCCAAACAGTAAACAAACTCTGGACGCTTTCTTTTTGTGTTGCTAAGCAGCAAAGACTTAGGCTTACTTAGTGGTGTGTGTGTGTGTGTGTGTGTGTGGTAATTTAAGGGCTTTCAAGGCACAACATGAAAGGAAACGAAGTTAAAAAGCTGCTTTTCCAAACATCTTCACTGATTCTTCTTTCTTTGTGACCAGATAGTGTTCGGATTGATCAGAATAGCTCCTGAGAGCTTCTATCAAAATGCTTCAACACATCACTGACATGACTCAGGATCAAACAAAATGATTATTGCAGGAAGATGGCAGTAATCAGAGGAACAGGTCGGTGCGTCCTGTGTTGTCTGCTTGAAGATAAATCACTGTTTCCTGACCAGGATAATAACTGAGCCGATCAAAGCAGAGGTTCAGAATGGGCTTGTTTGTATCGGAGGTGGACAAAAATGGCCCCACAAAAATTAGCGTTTTAGCTGCTTTATATATAATAGAAATGGTGTTTTTGTAAACCAACAGTGACGTTAGCATCTCATGAAGCCCCTTTAATAGGAAGGTTATGAAAACATTGCGCAGAATGTTCTCCATTTTTTTCTCCATTCTGCTGTTTGAAGCTTGGACCTCAGTCGTCGCAGTTCTGAAATATTTTTGGCCCAGAAAAAGCCACACATCATGACTAAAGTGCCAAAAGTGGCCTGGTAGCAGCTGTGGGCGGCTGTAAACCACCTCAGACCCCCAGCTTCACCTGTTACAAATGTGATGGCCTCCCCCTTGTTAAGTTGGTGCGTCAGCAGAAGATCTCTGACACTCTGTGCGTTCAGGTCTGCAGCCCCATCCTGCCAATGACATCACTCACCGCCTCTCCCATTGGACAGCGTGACTGTCAGTCCCACACATGCTGACCAACGACTGGCTGACGCTTCGGCTGAGGGGGGAGTACGGCAGGTGCAGTGCTGTAGCTATGGCAACAGTGGATGCTGAGCGCCTCTCCATGACTTTGTGTAGGCTGGGTCTGAATGGGGATGACATCACTCAGGGAGACAGGAGAAAAACAACATCTCCTCCAGCTCGTGTGTCTGTTTTTCTGCCTGTGACGATTCCACTAATGTAATTTGGAGGCAGATGCAAAAGCAAAGACGCTTGTTTTGTTAGATAGAAATACAAAAAGGAATGTGAACAGAAAGTGTTAATGCCTTTGTCTGTTTACTGAAACCAGATAATAATAATAAAGGTAAAAAAAAATCTAAACAATGTACCATAAAACAGATAAAGTATTTTAAAAAAGTCAAATATTACCAATTATCTTATCGAAAAAAAAAACAATTAAAAAAACACATAATTGTTCTGCTGTAGAAGGATTATGATGTGTTTGCATTCACAGACTGGCCCATTTACCCCATTATGTGGCTACTGAGTGTCACTTTTCTCAGGTGACAAACAACAAACAGTGCAGCGCTGCTGTTTGGATGAACCCCTCTCTCTCTCTCTCTCTCTCTCTCTCTTTTTTCCTCTGGTTGTGACTCACCGCTCTGGGCATGAGAGGGCCGGCCCCTCCTTCAGATGACATCAGAGGGCTTGAAATAGCAGCAGCATTAAAGCTTCCAGTCATGGGAGCCTGCTGTGAGGCCTGCAACCCAGGGCGGCCACTTCCAGCTGAGTGGGAGGGAAGGGTGGGTGGCAAAAACAAAAAAAAGCAAAGAATCGGAGGAGATAATGAAGTGACAAGAGCAACAAGTCAAAGGGAGGGGACTGGAAAGCTAATATCACACACAGAGGGGGCGCAACATGTGAGAGCAGCAATTATGTTCTGTCAAATTAAAGACTTTTCCAGTTTCTCCTCAGCCTCATGTTTCTGAAGATGCACGTGGTTAAAACCTCAAATCTAATAACATCTGCACCAAACCATCACAGCAAGCACACAGCTTCACAACCATGGCTACAAACAGGCAAACCAAACACATAACCTGTGCAGTACAACAAGAGGCATAAAAACACATCAGCCAAAGTGTAGTTCTGTCTTTCTACGATAAAGCCTCCAGCAGGCTTTATGTAAGGAGGGAATGCTGTTGTTTCTGTTAAATAGTGAATCGACTTCATTGTGACATTAA
Organism: Parambassis ranga; assembly: GCF_900634625.1. NCBI lineage: Eukaryota > Metazoa > Chordata > Actinopteri > Ambassidae > Parambassis > Parambassis ranga. Next base: position 21,135,226 of record NC_041030.1, read on the forward strand.
AATAATCCAGCTTGTCTGTTTACCGCTCATTCTTCCTGCTTCCCTCACCACACGCTGCTGTTTATCCTTATCTGTCTGCTTCCTGTCTGAGCTGAGGGAGTGTGAACAAAGGGAAGCAGACGATCTGGTCGTTCAAGCACCGGATGACACACACACACACACACACACACAGTGGTAGAGCAGGGTTGTCCAATAACCAAAAAGGTTGGTGGTTCAATCCCAACTCCTCTCTAGTCATTGTTGTGTGTCCTTGGGCAAGGCACTTTACCCACCACTCACTGGTGTGTGGCGCTACTTGCTGGCAGCCTTAAGCAATTTGCTGGATCATTAAAGTATAAGAAAAAAAACACACACACACACACACACACACACACACACACACACACACACACACCTCCAGTGGAGGAAGAAGAAGAAGAAGAAGAAGAAGAAGAAGAAGAAGAAGAAGAAGATGGAGGTCAGGAGACATGAGGAGTGTGAGCATGGGAATAACACACAACGACATAAACAGCCAACACCACTACATCCAACTACATCCTGTCTATCTGCAGCTATCACTGTCCCAGCTCCCCTCCATCACCACCGCCGCTGCCTCTCTGCTCACAGGGAACAGCCCTTACACAGTAAAGGTTAGATTAGATTCACACTGGGCCTGCCGCTCTGAAATATGTATGCAGTAAAAGTAGCACTCGATGCTCTGGATAAAAGCATCCAGCACTCAGCCATCTGTGACCTGCATGAAGATCCAGAGGAGACGTCAAAACCAGGATTCATACTGAAGCTATGACTGAAGGTTTCTTAAAAGTCCAGTGGAGAATACCTGGCTCTAAATTGTGGAATTTAAGTGAAATAAAAGTGGCTGCGATCCATCAGGAGGAGGTAACTCAGACTGTTGATGAATAAGTATCTGCTGCAGCTTTAAGAGGGAGGTGGGGGGGTGAGATAAATTAGAGGCTGACAGGCGGCTTTGTGCTTGAAGACAAGCCAGCCACCTCAAGGACATCAAAACACGGGGCTGTGTGGGCATCAGCATCAGAGACGAACGGAGAGCGCTGCGCGGAGAATACTTATCTAAGTACTGCCATAGCAACTCCAGCCCATACAGCGAATGTGCGGCCTGTGCTTCAGAAATGACTCATGTGTTTATTAGCTGCACTGCAGCGGGTCACATCGTCTGAAAGAAGCAGACACACAGATCTTCAGATCTCACACAGCCTCAGATGTCTCCGTTACAGAGACTCACTTTAAAGGGTCATTACACACAGATCACAGGCCAGTCACTCCACCTGTGAACATACACACCTATAATGAACGAAGTGCAGTTCCCTCCACGGCCTCTGGGGGCTGCATGTTGTGAGCATCATGTTAAAAAGGCAAACTTTAAAGCAGAATTGACCATGTTTACAGCCACAAAAACACCACGGAAACCGGAATCAGGAATTAGAATTCAACCAGCGGTTAAAGTGAGAAGCAGCCGACACGCTCAATAAAAATATAAAGTGAACATTAGCAGTCTTATAAATATCAAACATATTTCCTACATCATCTCAGCAAAGCAAATCATCATCATCATCATTTGGTGAACTGACAGACCTCCTCCCCTTGATGCTCGCTGACGTGTGGGAGGAAATATGAAAGCTTTTTAAGGTCAGTTTATGGAACAGGAAGCTCTCTGTGTGTGAGTTGTTCAAACACAGAATCATTAACCAGGGTCGACCACTGGAACCCATCATAGACATTCCTCCTCCTCCTGCATCCCAGACAGATGTTTATCAGGCTGCGAAGCATCACGTGTTGGTTTGTTTGTTCCTCCCTCAAACAGACGACCTCAGACCATCCAACACTTAATGCCATTGAAAATTTATTGTGATATCTGATAGTTTACATTAGAGTGAAAACAGACATGTGACATGGCTTTACTAAGACAGAATGCAAAGCAATGGAGTCAAATAAAAAGCATATAATATTTGTTTTTAAATTTAGGGAAAAAAAATCATAATAATAATAAAACAGGCACGACATATAGCCATTATAAATACAACATGCTTTAGACCTTAAACTGTAGTTTAACAGTCCTAAGAAAAGAACCTGTGCAGTCCTTCCCCGTGTACAGCCATCCTGCCTCTGAACCTTTCAGGTAGACAGTAACAGAGCTCAAAAAGGAGGCGGCCAGTGTCACGGTAAAAACAGAGCAACAATAAAAAGTAAACAGTTTTCAGCAGCAAGTATCTACATGTGTCATCCAGGCTGCTCTGACGCTGTTCAGAGAATCAACACATTCTACAGAAACACAATGTCACACGTCTGACTTTGGTTTAACAGTCAGGAGACGACGACGACGGGAACCCCACGCCACATGCCCCCCACCACCCGCCCGCCCGCCCAGCTTCCTGCCTGCCCCCCGCTGACACTGATGCATTTGATAGAACCTGCCTCTTATTTGGTACAGACTGGTGTGGTGACACTGGCAACTGCTTTTTGTTTGCTTTAAACGGTCGAAGGGAGAGTACGTTGGCTCTGCAGTTGGGTCAGAAATCACCTGGCAAACGCCGCAGCCGCCATCTTGGAGGTCTGTTTGGACAGAAACTGGCAGTGACAGCGTTAACAGGAGGGAAAAGCTGTTTGTGGAATTGTCTCTAAATTTAGCTCCCAGTGCTGGTCTCTGAGGAGAGTGTGGGAAAAGTATTGATCAGTGTGTCGTGGTGCATTCAGGTGCTCCATATCAGCAGCTTTCGAAGGACAAAAACTGCACCTTTACTGTGATATGAGTGAACATTTTTAAGGATTCAAGGCCAAGACGCGGAGCCTGAACGCACCGCATGTTAAAGATCAGGTCATGATGTCAAGGCTGCATTTGAAGGCGTCTTTACAACAGGACAGCCTTTAAATTTCAGAGTCCAGCACCAAAAACTGGGATGTAGCAACTCGTAGCTGATCAAAACCAGCACAACAATAAATACAATCAGATCTTCACAGCCAGTGCTGCCAAAGACTAAGGACCTCCAACATGGCTGCCGCAGGCTGTGTTTCATCACCTGAAAGAAAAAGCCCTCTATACAGGAGACACTGACTGTGGTGGCGACAGGGTCTTGGTAAAGGCTCTCCCTCGTGACATGGTGGGAGATTCCAGCTCGCCCTTTTTTAACGTCTACATGGCTCAGCAGAGACCTAAACACCGGCCCTCTAACGGGCTCTCACCACACAAGCTAAATAAACAAGCTAACAGAAAACAAAACAAAAAACGGGGATAAATCACTTCCAAACGGACTAACCTGGCTCTCCGCCTCACAGATCACCGGGAGAGACAGCTGCGAAAGAAAAACAACCAAAAAAATAAAACTAAAATAAGTAAAACAGAAGAAAAGAAAGTAAACATTCACTTTTGGTGTGCAGGCGTGCATGTGGGCTGAAGCACATGCATGTGTGCACACACACATACAGACACACAGCCAGAGGTACAGTGAACAAAAGTGCTTCAAGTTGGGGAAGTAAAAGAACTAACCCAGTAGAAATACGTATAAAACCTTAAATATGTTACTTTATGTACAAAAACTGTAACACGGGCCAATAAATCAGCTGTTTTTGTATTTATATTTTCAAGTAAGGTATCACTGCTAACTATTAAGGGTTTGCATTGTCATAGTTTTTAGGATAAAAGGTCGTGTGATCTGACTGACCTTGCCGGCAAAGTAATCAATCACTGCTGATTTTTTATTTAAACCTCTCCTGTCCCACCTGCTCCCACGAGCGTATATATATAATCCAAACCTTTTCCTCTCTGCTGAGAAATAAAATATCCATCTGTTCTGATTTTGTTTTTGTTTTTGCAGCGTAGAAAATATATGCATGTATGTATGTATACTCTGATATCCAAATAAAAGCAGGGCAGAGCTCTATGTGGAAGAATGAGAGTCTGAATCAGAAGGTAGGGAGGAGGAGGAGGAGGAGGAGGAAGAGGAGGAAGAGGAGGAAGAGGGGGGAGGGTGGGGAAGACACATCGGTTTACATGAAGGTTTTTTTTTCGTTTTTGTTTTTTTAAGAGTTATGCACTGCACAACAGAAAAACAAAGATAAGAGGGGAGGCCGTCCATGTTTTTGAAGAGGCACAAGATTCATACGGCTTAGAGGCAAATCCCAGAAAGACGTCCACAAAGAGACGATTCATACGCTCTGAGGGGGGGAGAGAGAGAGACGTAAAGTGCAAAAGGACCTACAAAAGCGGGAATCCTGCGACAGAAAAACATGAGCGACGTAGCCGTAAACAAAGCGTTTGCCTCTAAACCGATGTGAACCTGCGGCCTCCGCAAAGTGCAAACCAGGTCGTTCAAGTATGCCATCGTGTGATGCATGAGCACGCACACACACACACGATGCATATATACACACAATAATATGCATATATACATATGTGCATGACAGCAAATATAGAAACCATGTTCCAATAGCTACGTACTACGAACATTTTCATAGTATTGGTGGATATGTAATCACCATCATCATGTGTGTTTATATTCATATGTGTGTGTGTCTTCATTACTAGATGATGCCATAATGCTCCATGGTGACGTGTGGATGTCGGGTTCCCCTTTCTAGAAACTACTCATTCCTCATGATACTGCTGAAAATGGGACCAGCCACAATCGCAATTAGCCAAACACTACAAATATTCATATATATATTTATATATGTGTGTGTATTTAGTGTAGATCCATTTATGTCGAACAAACACTACCGGAGGTGCTGCTTTCAATGCTTTTTGGGTTTTGGGTGCTGAAATGTTTCAGAAGGGGGAATAAAAAGGAAAAGAGAAGAAAAAACATCAGGTATTAAAATCCCAGGTTACTGCAGTCCCATTCTTTAAATAATAAAAGCAAGATGCTACATATCTGTGACTACCCCCCCCCCCCCTCTCTGCTCCTCACCCATCCCTGATTACTGGATTTTGGACATTAGCAAAGAAAAGCATGCTTCAGCTATCAGCTAAAAATAAAACAACACAAATAAAAAGGTGACAGGGAAATCAAATGCTAACCAGTAACATCCATCTGCCGTCAAACCAAACCCAAGCCAAATAAAAAACACAAGAAGCAAATGTCCTTTCACTCAAGTCTCTCTCCTTTTGTCCCCACAGTGGCCCGCCATATCACCACGATCACTTGTAAAGCGTGCTTCGGTGGGGCGGACGGTGGGTGAGGTGGGCGGATCAGGTTGGAGGGGGTGGGGTGGGGTGGGTGAAACCCAAAAGCCCCCGGAGCTCCTGCGAAGGAGGACACACACACACACAACAGGACTCCTGTGACGTGCTGCTCCACTTCCTGTTTGTTCACGATGAGCAGGTGGGCATGTGTGTGTGTGCACGTGAAGGAGGAGGCGACTAGGTGGTGGGGGAGGGGTGGAGGGGTGCTCTTTTTTTTAAAGGGAAGTAGTAAGGGGGTGGGGGGGTGGTGGAGAGGGCTCATGTGGTCGATGGTTGTCACTCCACGCAGTTCAATAAAGAGCATTCCAAGGTCAGAAAAAAAAAAAAAAACACGGAGCGCCGGAGCGTCACTCCCATCCGTTGTCCTTGATCATGTGAGCCAGCTCGATGATGAACTTTCCCTCTTTGTACTTTTGACTGCTCTCGAACGCATGCTCCTGTCAAGGGCGGAGGAAACACACCGTTAGCATCAGGTTCAGATCATCTTATCACACACAGGCCGCTCTGCAGACATGACGCTGTGAATAACTGTCACTCAGCACGGGAGCTTCTGTTGTGTTTATCACAGATTATAATCATTATATTTTCTTCTCTGCCGCATCCGACAGCTTATACTGTCTATAGCCTACAGCGACTATAAAAAAAACACACTGAGAGCTAATGATCGTTACAGTGAGAACGTGCATGTTGGCAGTGTGTTACAGATAATAACGGAGCTGCTGTGCTTTCCTGTGGTGATTTAAGCCACTTCCAGATCATTTCCTCTGACAACAAAGCAAACGGCGCTCGCTGAGGACGGCTGGGAGACGGGACTGACGGGCGAGACTAACCTGTGTGTATCGCATCGTTTCAGTCTGTGAGGCTGCAGGTGTTTTAAGTTAAACGTCTCGTCGCTGCCTAACAACATACTGCACGCCTCTGGACTGGCATCATGAAGTGATGATGTCACCGAGCTCCTGCCTCCTCTCAGCTCGCAGGGCCGTTTCTGAGCACCTCTAATTGTTTCTGTCACTGAAGGAGTGGCTTTAAGTGAGTCCCCTGTCTTACACTTTGTTCAGTTATTTTACACCCTCCTATAGTCCTTTCACACAATTACCGGTACAAGCCTCTTCAAAAACGGCCTGACATTTAATCACTGTAGACTCTCGGAGGTACCAGCCTGGCTGTCTGCAGCCAACCTTTCGGCACTGTAATTATCCTGCACGCTAGGATACCACAGAGCGCTCCATCTCTGAGCCCAAACACAAACATTAGAGACAAAAAACATGCCGTCACCGGGGCTTTAATGAGCCATGCTTTAATCAGAGCGACTGTTTTTCATTTCAAGTAGCATCATTTGTCGGCTTGGAAGCCAAAAAAATCCAAAAAAGAAAGAGGTGAAAGTTTAAAGACAAAAGAAAACCCCATATTCGGCATTTTTCCTAACTCATTGTGGACTTTGTAGCTTATTTTTGGATGTTTTGGTGGATTTTATATGAGCTGTGTGAGCTGGTGTCAGGCAGGGACAGCGGGTGAAGGCGCTGTCTGCAGCGGCCATGTTTCTTTCACAATTCTCCCCCCCCAAAAAACAGGAAAAGTGAGCGTGACACTACAAACAAGACACAATTTCAGGAGCGTCTGACTCACGTATTTCCAGCCCAGCGTGGTTTTACAGTTTTCACAGTAGATGTCAGCCACAGCATGTAAACCTGTGAGGAGTACCCGCTCCTCCGCTGGTCCGCAGCCAACATTCACCCTGTAATGAGGACAGGAAGTGGTTAAAAAAACATGTATGTGCTGGACAAAAGCCACTGCAGTCAGTCCTGCAAATAAATTCATCAATGGGTTTTAAAACAATTATTATCTGTTTCTGAGCAGCCTGTAGATGCAGGAATAAAGATCCCTTTTTCCTCTGAACACAGCCATTTGTGCCTAAAAGTCTTCTCATCTGCAGAGCAGAGCGAGCGCTGTTCACCAGGTTTGGAGTGCTTTCACATCCGCCATGTTTGGAGCGATTTACCCGCACTCTCCGGCCTGTAGAGTGCTTCTTTCAATCGAGTCATTGTGCCAGGTGAGAACAATGTAATCCAGACTCGCTGTTGCACAGGGGCCCCTGAGGGCAGGCAGGGACGGAGGCTTCTGTGTGGTTCATTAAGTCTGAGAGCCCAGTTCAAGCTCAGCAAGAAACAAACTGCTGAAGGTTGTTCTTGGGTTTAAAGAGAAGTTGATGTTTCCAGTCAACAAGGATAAAAAAAAAATCCCAAAAAAGAAAAGATGGCGTTTGATCAAAGTTAGCTCACACAACATTGACTGACAGATGTTTCATTCACCTACATGAAGCGGCCTGTCCTGAACTGCAGTTCCTAAAGTGGCCACTTGAGGAACCAAGACCTCCAAAGCTAAGAGGCATCCAGCTAATGTAGGAGGTAATGGGTTAATTAAGCTCTGTGGTGATGACTGACGTGTGTTTTTTTTTTTTGAGTGCAAACACACTCATGTGACTGTGTGCAGCTACATATTCGGTCAAACTTTTCAGACAGGTGGGGTGAGGGTGGAGGTGTGAGGCTCATACTTACACTGAATTGAACAGGTACGCTCGGCCCTGGCTGCCCTGAAATGACTGAAACACAAAGAAAGAGAGAGAGCAAAGCTGTTAGCTGGCATTAAAGACACACAGCACAGCGCTGAGCGCAGGAATGTCAGCAACCGACGCCCCGGGCTGCTTCTCTCCCACTAACTGCTCTGCATACTTGTTCTTCCACCTTGTCTAGCTTCACACACACACACACACACACACACACACACTGGCTGGAGGTAAGAATTAAAATGAGGCTCAGAAAAGCCTGAACTCGTAAACATCAGAGATGTTCACCACCAGCAGCAGCAGCAGCAGCAGCAGCAGCACGTCCACTCAGATGATTTAGTTTCTGGGAACCTGGGTGAGAATAAACCCATTAGATTACATAAAGTTCCCTCCTGCAACCTTAAACACATATTCAGTAATTACTGCAGCTGACGGAGGACCTCTCTGGATGAAATGTTAATGAACAGACACACGTTTAATGGCTCCACACATCCCAGCTGTCACTAAATGAGAGAATCCGCAATGATGGCGGCTCTCAGTCTAAGTCTCCATTTGTGTGCATCGTCGAGGCATGTTGAACAGTGTCCCTTCTTTACATGAGTGTGTACAAAGCACAGCATCCTTTATGAACCTGAAACAGGCCAGAATCAGCACGAAGGCATCGCAAACAGCCGAGCAGCTCCTGTGTTCTGCGAGGTTAAATGTTTCTGTTAATGGAGTCTGGTGGGTTTGAAGAGTGTGATTAAATGAACATAACAGCCTGAATAGATGCTGCTCCTCTACACAAACACTGCTGTGCTAGATTTGTCGGCATCCTTGAGGCTTCTGGCTTCTTTATGTGGGTTTATATACTGAGAAATAAAACATGTTTTATCCTCCTGAAACAGGTCTGATTTAGTTTAGGATGCATGAGAATGTTTGTTTATGTGCTGAATAAAACCTGGATTTCTGCTGGTGGAGCCTCAGCTGCTGTGTTCTGTGGGTTTGATTTCAAAATCAGGAAGATTTTTAAGTTTTGAAATCACTGTGTTGGTCTAAAAGAGAAAATCTCCAAAGATGTCAGCTCTTTTAGAAACAACACATCTCCATTCAGTTGTAACATGAACATAAAAACATACGAGAGGTTAAATAGAACAGACTTGCCGTCTGCCCGCCGCATGAGGTTACTGTGCAGTAATGTAAACAGAGAGCTGTAAAGCCGTCACAGTGGGTGATGACAGTCTGCCAGACTTCTATCCCGCGGCCTCGTCATCCTCGGCCCCAATCGGCTTTGCTCTTTCCATTGCAAATGAGTGCGGGCAGATACGCTTGTTGCTGTGGTTCAGGGCGCTGCGCTAATACCGCCTAATAGGAGCACCAGCTGCCTCCTTCGCTGACCACCACCACCACCACCTCCACCACCAGTCAGGCTCTGTGGGGACGCTCTGTAACTGGCCTGACACCAACAACCATCTCTGCTCTGTAGGTGCTGATGTCTCACTGTGACATCCACAAGTTCACTGTTTGTGTTTGACTGAACCCTGCACACACACACAGAGACACACAGAGACACAACCACAGGACATGTGACCTTTAGCTGCAAGAGGTAACTAGGTCGGCCCCTGTGGAGTCGACAACAAGTCCTCTTGACAGTGTTCAGGGCCAGGAAGGGGGTGGAGGGGTTACTCCATGTGACAAGAGCTGGGTGTCATATCTGTGCTTCGCTCTGGCTCAGACATCGGCTAACCACTGACGGCTCCGGCTCCCGCTGCCCTTATCTGTTTCCCACAGTCTATTTTTACTTTGTGAGTTGTTTCTCCGCCCGAGCTGTTGCGAGCTTCACTCCGTTAAAACATTAGCAGCAGATAATCCTAAAAGATTGGTCAAAAAAAAACATGTGGATCATATTTCATGGATGCAGACGGCAGAACAACAGATTCTGGGACGCCACTAGAGCCCTGCAGTCCTCCCAACAATCCAACAATCCTATCAGAGGACCGGCAGCATCCTTGTTTTTTTTTAAATATATAACGAGCAGAGCAGCAGCAGAGTCAGATGCAGGCCGCAGGAACTCCTGCTGCTGCTTAATAAAACATGAGCCCACAGGAGCGCGGTTACCGAGCTCGTTTCCTTAAGCTGCTGCAATTGCACTTGTTCCCAAGAAATGAATTCTACAAAGCAAATCTTAAAATCCCTGAATCCTCTTGACCACGCGGGACTGAAGGGAACAATACCTCACACAGAGAAACCTGCTCCTTCAGCCGGGCGCACAGAACACACACAAATCCTGCAGCCGCGGGCCGAGGCTGCATCTGAGTTCAGATATTAGGCCTTTAAACCATAAATGAGAGAAAAAAGATTAACTTGAAGCTATTAACCAACCTGCTGAGGTCGACCGTTACCATCTGTCTCAACAGACGCCGGCTGCTGTAGGTGAGGCTTCAGCTCCAACTTAAACCCATCTCGTTAAACCACAAAGCTCTATTCAGGTGCAGCACTAAGGATTACATATCTAATATTTTATAGATCACATTTAAGGTAATGAAAAGGGCTCAGGTCTGAGCTGATGCAGCTGAGGTTTATTTATGGATGATGGAATAAACCTGATCACATCCTGGAAGTATGGGCCTCTTTATACTTATATAAACACACAAAACAATGCTGTTGGTTTGTTTTCTAGTGAATACTGTGTCTCATATTGGACCAGCACCATCATCAAGTGATGATGCTAATGCTAGTCTGTACTTATATAGCGCTGTTCTACCTACTCGGGTACTCAAAGCGCTTCACATTTCCCCCTTTCGCACACACGCACACACACATTCAAACACCAATGGTGCAACCACTGGGAGCAACTTAGGGTTAAGTGTCTTGCCCAAGGACACATTGGCCTGCAGCCAGAGCGGGGGATCGAACCACCGACCTTCCAGATTTCTACAAATGCAGCCTGGCTCCAAAAGAAGAGTCAGTCCCCATAGACTCCCATGTTAACATGTCCACGGACTGTGAAACTGCCAACATGGCGTCGGTCAGGGCCTCCAACAGGGATTCAAACCTGCAGGTGACGTCACACAAGCTTTGTCCATTTGTCCACCGTGTGCCACTGACCTCTGGACAAGAGAACAGGAAGTGTTAAAGACTTCTCCGTGTCAGGACATGTTCTGACAGCTTGTTCGGCTGCCCCCTCCCTCACGCCGGTGCGTCCGGCTCCACCGGCACAGTGGTAATAATGTGCTCATTATGATTAACACCCATGTTTAGCATGTGTAATGATTAACATGTTCATTCTCCCTGGTGCTGCAGGGCGAGCTGGGAGATCCGCTGAAGTTAAAATCTATTTAATATTTATTGGGTTTTTAACCAAAGAGGCGACGTGGCCCGGCAGCAGTTTAATAAAACCCTGCTGCTGTGGAATACACTTGGTTTAATTACGACATAAAAGAAAGGATGGCGGCATTAAATGGACTTTTCTGTCACTTTCACCGCAGTCACATGTTAACAGTCGGTCTCCTGGCAAACGTCCAGCTAGAGGAGAGGAAAAGAGCCTCGTCTGTTGATGGTGAGAAATAAAAAGTGTGATCAATCCATTAGTCGGGGCTTCCATCAGCCTGATGATGGGTGGGATGAAGCCAAGGTGCTGAATAAAACACTCAGCCTCCTCCTCCTCCTCCTCCTCAGTATGCAGGCTGCATCGGCCTGCTCCAGGGCCGCACGTCCACACTGCAGGCCCGCACGCGCTGCTCCCAGCTGCTGCTCTGATTTCAGGGTTGTATCTGCTCCACAACATGACCCATATCTGATCACAATATGAGCCGACAGCCATGTTGAAAAGAGGCGGCATGCTCAGGATGACAATAACAACACATGTCACGTCTGATACTGAGCCACACTGTTGACGCCAATAAAACCTGCTCAGTGAATGTTGTTGTCTCGAGCTAGCTGCTAAACTTCACACACTGCCGGTGTGTTTACAGCTTAAGGAATCCATACGTAACAGTATGTCTGGTTGCTACAAACATAAGCGCTCCACTCTTATCTACCATACAGTACACAATGTGCTCAGATACTTGCCCGGCTAATTAGCTCACAGGAGAAATGTGCTTGAAAGGTGTGCTATGAGCTAGTAAATTAGCCTGCCGAGCTCACAGCCACAGTATGAACAGCAGTAAACCTGATCCTGTTGGATTACACGTAGGCTAATATTAGCAAGATGCAGCCAAGATGCTAAGATTTAGGCTAACATGAGTGTCTTCACTTCAAAGTTCAGATGTAACCCTTGCAACACTGATGAACTGATCATGTTTAATTTGCTTGTAAATACACATGAGCTTAGACACGAGCTGGCAGCAGGTGATAAGGACTGGTACCTCAGATGGATTCAAGGTGTTGTTGTGAACTGCACAGCCTGAATGATGTCTGCAAAACGTCACCGTCTTCATTCAGCTTCCTGGATTTAGTTTAGTGGTTTAGTTAACAGGGAAGGAGGAGGAGGAGGAGGGCCACTGCGCCTGCCATACTTCCTTCTGGCCCATGTGCTCAGGTTAATCCTCTCTTTCGGCCTGCTCCATCTCTGCATCTTCGCCCGCCGGCTGGCATGCCTGGAAGGCTCAGGGCATAAGCTCAGGGAGGGGAAACAGGTTTTTTTTTTATACCTGGCTCAGTCAAACTGGCAGGAAACCTGCAGCTCCTGCAGCACCTCCCTTTGTTGTCTTCTCATTTTTATAGTCCGGGCACATTTTAAAAACACTTAATAATTAGTAACAGGGTACAGGAGCGCAGCGCTTTCATATGGCATCAAAATCAAAGGTGGAGCAGGCGAGCGGCGCTTGGCAGCACGCAGTGGAAAACACCAGACCACGGTGTCATCTTCTCCTAAGTAACATAATCGGCTTAGAAGGCTTGATGCTGAGGGCCGGTGATGCTGCTGCCGCGGACGACCGAACACACACACACACACACACACACGGGGTGTGACGGAGAAACAAGAGGAACACATCATCAGGAGCTATGATCTGAATCAATGTTAACATGTGAACCAGACATATTCACATTTCCTTCTCTGTATTTTTCATGTTCTGATCATTAATCAATCCTCATGTTTCTGTGATCCAGAGGAGCGACACATGTGGACTACATTTCCCATGAGGCTGCAGGAACAGACAGAGACTGAGAGTCCTTTTGGTCAGACCTGCTGCCTGAACTGAAGCTTTGCAGCTGGATGATTCAGTGGTGGGCTGGCATGTTGTTTGATGGGCTGGTCTTCTTCAGTTTCGGGCAGACTCGCTGCATCTGAGGCGTGCTGCTGCCCCACAGCACAGTTTAGCTTCACCACATGTCCCTGTGAGCCACACACCTCTCAGCTCTGCTTCATGGTTCCAGTTTGAGGCGTCTGGTGCTGCTGGTTCTCCAGCATTCCTGCTCCAAACATGAGGAGCCTCTGCAAACACAACGCAGTGTGACTCTACGATCAGACAAACACACACACAGGCGTGACACCTTTCACACGTTTCCACGCCGGCCTTTTGTCTTATTATCTGACCCACAGCAGCTCGTAACAAGACAAGGAGGAGATGCTGCTGAGAGGCGGAGCTTCAAGCCTCCATGATGATCTCAGACACACACACAGGTCTGTCCTCACAGAGCATCCTGACTCTGACTGTGTTCACTGCTGAAACTGCACTTCTTTGCCTGTACTCAGATCAACCAGGAGTTTAGGAGGACCCAGACGCTGGCATCAGATGACACCTACTGTCTATGGTTGATAACTATGACATGCAGTGACGAGTACAAAACATGGTGGAGTGATGTAGATCGGAAGAAGCTGCTGGGTAAAAATAATTCCATATGAAGGCTTCATGGTCTGACTTTTTGGACACGTTGAGGCAAACACTCCTCAGTTCGTTCTGTTGTTCCGTTACAGAATATAACTAAATGAATGGAGGCAGCTGTGTGCAGTTCATGTTGCAAGTGACGCTTTATACTGTTGAACTTCCTGTTTGTGAACGAGGATGTGAATCAAACAGAAAGCAAAAGAAGGGTTAAAATAAGAGACAGTGTCAGACACTTCCTGTTTTTTCTTGTTTTCATCCTGAGGGACGTCTGTTCAACTTTTATGTGTTTTCTACTTTACTGCCACAGTTTAATTTCCTATTGGAGCTCCTATAAAGCAGCGTCCCTCTGCTGAGGTGTGTGACAGGTTGAGTGTGGTGCTTCCGGCTGAAGCAGCATCACATTCATGATGTATGACGGCCTTTAAACATGAATAGCTGCAGGAATCTTGTTGTGTTCAGACTGAGCGTCCTCTGATCAGCCTGCTGCTGCAGCTCGTCTTCCCGCTCGCACTGACCGACTCTGAGCGTCCAAGTCTCTGAGCTGCAGGAGGCCAACAGAGAGGGCGTCCGCACAGTTTGATCATCTTTGCCATTTGAATAATCAGCTTACTGCGTGGTGAGAGGCCGACCCACAGGCAGCGCCGTCACTCTCTTATTAGAACTGAAAGGTCACTGTGGCTTCAGCCCCGGTTCACCTGAGGGGTCAGAGACTTCACTCACTGCCGACTTATCCTGCCAGAGGTGCAGCTCGCTCTCAGGTTCAGACCTGACCTGGCAGCACACCTTCATGCTGAACCTTCAGCATCCTGCAGTGTGACGGGACTGTTTGTGTCTCTCTCTGGATTAAGTTGATCATTGTGAGCTGATGTGTGTGAAAGCAGCAGAGGAGTCACGATGACTTCCTGTTCTCAGGGCCAGGTTCTCCTTTGCTAAAGCAGAGTGTGTTTTATTCCAGGAGATGATCACTGACGTCCAATCGCGCACCCCCCCCAACCTAACCACGTCAGGGCCAGCGCCTTGTGTTTCACAGTGATCTAATAGACTACAGTGGACCAGACGCCATAAGTCTGTGATAGCTGCTCTTTTTATTTAGTAGGACCCAGTGAAAGGAGCTAAAACAGCAGCGACGGCTTCAAACAGAGCGTCCAGCTCCTCTGTCTGTGATAGCAGCGTCAGCTGTCGTCTCAGCCTCTGCGAATTTACAGCAGAAATAAAACACAGATGCAACAAACCTTAGAGGTGCAGTCTGACAGGTGAGCATCCAATCAACACCCAAGTCACTGCTGAGTCAAATGTATGGCTGTGTCAGTGTCACACAGAAGGTGACACGGCCGTCACTCCGACCTCCAGATGAGAGGTTTTCATGCCACATCCTGACTGATAAGAGTCAGTCTGCTCCTCACAGTGACGAGCAGAGCTGCTAAATGATGACGGACGGACGGAGCAGCTGAGAAGCCAACATATCAGACCTGGAGTCCATGAATGATCCGACTTTATTCTGATTAGCCTGAACGCTGCATGGACACAGAGCAAACACGGCTCTCATGGTGCATTTAGGAACCATCTGAAAGATCAAACTTCCTGTCTTCCCACCTGTTTATGAGGAGAGGTGCTGCCTCAGCGTTCTGTGCTGCCTGCTGTGTGACAGTAACCTACATGTGTCCGCTCTGCTGCAGTTATAGGTTATAGATCTGTATTTATAGTACCAGAGAACGAGCCAGCGCTCACAGCCCAGGAGGTTATTTCAGGCTCATGTAGGTATTATTACCCTGTGGCTGACCTTGGCACCACATGTGTGAGACCAGTGCAAACACCCCCCCCCTGAGCGGCCTTTTCATGTACACAAATACAGACAGACCAGCTGAAATCATGGGACGCCGTACCTTTGAGATGAGCTCGTCGTGGTTGGCCAGGTGCGCCCGGCAGTGGATGCAGCTGTAGGTGCGGTGGCAGGAGGGCAGGTAAGCCTGGAAGGTCTTAGACTTGGTCATCTTTACCATGTCAGTGGGGCAGGGCTCCTCGCTGGTGTCAGGGCTGGCACTGGAAGAGTTGCAGCTCTGCTGGACTTGCTGACAGAAGAAACACTGGAAGATGCAAGCAAAAGCCGTCGTTGTTGTGGAGTGGGTGTGTGGCACGCTCCACACAGACACCACGGGAGAAAATCAAACCTGCGGGGGGGGAGAGAAAGGGACAGAGATATGGTGAGAGGCACGTTTCACTCCTCACTATTTTTAGCACTCATGATCCTGATTGTATTTCCAATAAAAAAAAAAAACCTCATTCGCTGAAGCAATCATTTGATTACAATCACCTATTATGTGATTACAATCGCATGTGCTCCACGTGGCCGTGTGGTGATGTAACTTATTGTAACACAACAGATTATATTCATTTTATGACAGGAGGAGCAGCAGAACACCTAAACGTCCAGCTCGGTGTGCAGCAGAAACAAGCTGATCTGAGTCGCTCCAAACATCCGTCTGCATTAAAAAGCCTCTACTGTCAGGACCAAATGTCAACAGCGCCACCTGTGGCCATTTGGTAAACTGTACTCGACATCCTATGCTTGCACTAGAGGACAAACTACCCAGACCAGCTGCCAGGACTAACATGCTAATCCTAGCCAGCTAGCCTCACCAAACGCTTATCCGACAGATTATCCGACAAACACAAACCAATAAAGTGGAAACAGAGGCTCCTATTGGCTCAACCGATTCCGTTCACCAGCTAGCAGTAACATGGCTCACCACTAGGGCTGCAACAACAAGCGACTATTTATTTTTTTTTGCGATTATTCGAGTAATCGGATCACACGTAAGTTTTCCCATAAATACGGCTGCAGCTAATACGCCTGCTTTGGACCGCTGCTTTATCAATGCTTCAATCCACGACCGGGGCCAAAACTGTCTGCGTGTGTCGCACCCGAGTTTCGAACCCGGAACCTCTTGCACCCAAAAGGCTGCCAGAGATTCATTCTCAATGACTAACGAGTCATCGAATACTAAATTAGTTGTCGATGCATTTTGCCCTCGGATATTTCTCAAATACTCGTTGCAGCCCTACTCACAACTGTCTAGTGTTGTTTACATACTAACATCAGCAAATAAAGTTATTTGCTTTTATTTTGTTTTATCATTAGCATCAGTTTGTTATTCTAACACTTCTGAGAGTCAACACGACTGTTTGACTGTCGGGGAGGACGCCTCGGGGTCGAGCCGGTTCGCCACCTTTACAGTCCAACCTGTGCACAAGCTGTTTGCACGTCTTTGTGTCCTCAGTGGAGCACGATCATAGTGTGAACTCAGCAGGCCTGCAGCTCCGTTCATACACAGGGCCGACGAGAACGGTCCACAAGACAATGAAGACAAGACACAATGGCCGCGTGGCTGACCAACAGCATCTCTGCAGGTGGCTGAATGAAGACCTGCTGCACAACACTTTTACACCTCTCTGTCTTTTTATTTAGGCTGCGATGTCAAATGAATATTATTATAGTTTTGTTTGTGTGTCTGTTTTAAATATCAAAAGGTGCCAAAACAATAAATGTTTAATTTGTAAAGATTTATTCAGGTTTTTTTTTAGTCATGTTACATAAAGCCAACAGTTTATACTGCTGTGTTGGACAAATGGTCGACAAATATGACACAAGAAGTTGACATTTTGAATAGTTTTAACTAGATCTCCGTACAATACACACAACATACCTGAAGTAGTGAGCTGCTATGCTAGTTAGCATTGGATGACATAAGTAAACAATGTATTGGAGCATGGTAAACACATCTAAACATATCTTTTAAGAGTTTTACATGGATTTAACTAGCATACCCGACGCTGCAAACTATTATGCTAATTAGCATTTGACAACATGACTACAGATTGGTGTCTCCAGTGTGAAGCCTTGTGGCTGTGCTGCTGGTTAAAAATAGCCAGGTCGAGCTGTTGATCTGTAAAAACCATGGCTGCTCTCACTTCTCCTATTTACAACCAGACAACAAACTCCTGTGAGAAACACAGATTCACACACTTCTAACCCAGTGTCACATGTGCATCTGTGGTTAGTTTGACGTGGGGAGGGGAGACATGCTGCCCTGTTGTCCACAGTAACCAGCTCTGTTTGTGTGTGTGTGTGTCAGTGCACAACAATGGTTGCACCTTGTAAAGCAGAACAAAGCAAAGCAATAATCCTGCAGCTCAGAGAGTGAAACACAATCAGCAGCAGCTTCAGCGGCTCTGGAAGTTTCCAGCGGAGCTCGGTGAGCTGCAACAGGAAGAGCAGCGCCGAGACAGAAGCCAGCAGCCAGACGAGAAAACAAAGGAGCTTCCGCAGCTCGACAGGAAGCAGCCGTGACGTGAGGCGCACGGAGACACACACACACACACAGAGAGAGACACACACACACACACACACACACACACAGAGAGAGAGACAGAGAGAGAGAGAGAGACACACACAGACACAGAGAGACACACACACACACACACACAGAGAGAGAGAGAGAGACACACACACAGAGAGAGAGAGAGAGAGAGAGAGAGACACACACACACACACACAGACAGACACAAAGACACTGAGAGAGAGAGAGAGACACACACACACACACAGAGACACAGACAGAGACACAGAGAGAGAGAGACACAGAGAGAGAGAGACACACACACACACACACACTCCTACATGGCTGTGTCATGTCACCCAGTGGCCCCAGACCAGCCATATTTACATTAACATACTGAACTCTCTGCACAGGTGTCTGAGTGTAATCCCTGCATGAAAAGGACGAAATCCCCTCTCTGAATTAGCCCAGTCCAACCCCAGTGACACACACACACACACACACACAGATCAATATCAAACATTTCAACAACTTTCATGCCAAATATGGACAAACAGCTGTTTGTTTGTGATCTCAGCTTCTTTGTTTGTTTGTTGTTGTTGTATCAGCTGACAGCTGCCGGATTACTTCCATCGGTAGAATGTGTGTCTCTTTTGTTTCATCGTGTCTCATTGAATGTGTTTATTTTTATTACTAAATGTTTATTTTAGGGATAAACAGAGGAACAGCTGATGGAGCAGGTAAAGCAGCGAACAGCTGATCCTCAGAGTGACAACAAAGAAGCAGCAGCAGCAGCGCGTCCTGGTAACCACGGACAGGAAGAGCGTGCAGACAAAGACTGGCTGCTCATCACTCCACACGACGACAAGAACAACAACAACAACAACAACAACAACACAGCGTGCGTGTTAAGGGGCTCCTGACATGGACAGCTCTTCCTCAGCCCTCTCGCTGCCTCCTCTTCCTCCTTTCCGTCTAAACGTGCTTGTGTCCAACAAAGAGCTCGACGTCAGCTCAGTGCAACAGGGTCGCTCCGCTGTCTGAGCCTCGTGTTCTTATTTCCCAGCTCGACGCGGACTATGAATCCAGCACGACACCGAAACCTGCTGCCCTGTGCTCGGTGGATGTTTTATACGGTAAACAGCGCGGTGCTGTACTCACCACCTGGATCAGAGCGCAGCGCTGCCTGCCTGCCTGCTCTCCTGTCCTTCTGCCTGTCTGCGGTTAAATGAGGGGTCGGGCTGCTCCGGGTCTCTGGTCCATGAGTGCCGCCGCCGGCCGGGAGCTGGTGTTTGTGTCCTTTAAGTGCTGACCGCTCTCATTTTCCCAGCTCGGGCTTTGTTGTGTCTTTTGTGTGCGTAATGGACTGGCCTGGTTACTTTGGTACGGAAACGTCACCACGTGGGAGGGAGAGGGCGCTCTGATTAACAGCCAGGCTGACCAATGGCTGGCCGCGCTGCCTTCAGGCTCCCGTGGGAAAAATGGAAACCAGATGAAAAGGAACGTGTTTTTTTTTTACAAACTCAGAGTACAGTGGGCAGCTTATTGAAGCATTACATTATTTATTTATTAACCCCCCCTTAAAACAACAATAATTGATCGTATTGATTATTAAGTGATTAATTTATAAGTTTATGTATCAGTTGTAGTTGTGTATTTTTATCAGTTTTGTGTGTTTTTTCAAGTGTGTGTGTGTGTGTCTGGGGGGGGGGGGGCAGTAAAGAGTATTAAGTCGTGGCTGGACACACCGGACTCAATAATAACAGCCTACATGTCATGTTTTCATTAAACCGTGCTGATAAAGACGTTTTAAATGGTTAAACGGGGGTTAAATACCTGCCTGCATTGTTCCGTCTGTTCATAAATAAACACAACGGCAACACACCAGCAGCGCTGAATCACGTGGTTCGAAGACAATCCGTGTTGTTGTTTTGTTATTACTGAAAAAGGAAGATTTCCCATGCGGCCTGAACGCGCCACTGAAGGGAGGAGGGAGCGCGCGGATACCCGGATGTGTAAATAAATACAAGATGAGAAAATGAACCTTTGTCTGATCGTTCGTTTGTTTATGAAGATCTGCCTTCATAAGCAGCGGAGTCACGTTGTTTGTATAAATATTAACACTTTAACTACTGCCGGTGTTTCATGCTGGGTTTGTATAATTAGCTGATTATGTTTATTATTGTGATCATGTGTTGTTATGAGGCTGTTATAGACTCAACTACGGACAGCTCTGCTGCTGTCTCACTTAATTTGTTATACAATTGTTGTTTTTATAGAAAAAAGCAGACAAAGCAGCCTTCATCATCCTCCTCATCCTCCTCCTGATTGTGTCACATCTGTTATAAGATGCCATCAATAATGCCTGAATTTAAATGGACCTGCCCTCACACAAACAACAACAACAACAACAACAGCAACAACAACAGCAACGCTGCAGGATCTGTTCGTGTTGTTACACATGTACATTACAAACTATGGACACGCAGCAGCGTCATGTTGCAACACCTCGAAAGCCTCAGACGTTGCTTCACCCTGAAGAGGAAGAGGAGGAAGAGGAGGATGCATGTAAACACCGCAGCTTCCTCCAGAGGTGTGCGAGCGCGTCCTATCGCTGGGTTTTTGTCGCCTGTTCACGTGGCACTATAACCCCCCACCACCATCACCTCCACCTCCACCCCTCCAAAAAAAAAACTGACCGAGACCTGCAGCCAAACAAGACGCACAGCTGATGATGAGGATGATGATGGCAGAGAAGGACGCATAACATTATGCAGGGTTTTAAGCTCCTGAACGCAACACGAAGCTCAAACTGCAAAGCGGCTGTAAGCAGGTCATTAAAGTGACAGCAGGCAAAAACATCAACCTGACACACACACACACACACACACGTCCTCCAGCAGGTCACTGGCTCTGCACTCACCCCACAAACACTGCGCCGTGCCCCCGTCGGAAACCAACAACACTCCGGTGAAGAAGTCGGTTCCTTCGCTGCAGCTGCAGAAGTCTGGGTGCCAGTATGAACTATCAGATATAAAAACACATGAAGACACCTTCACCGTCCCATACAGGCCGCGGCCATTTACAAAGTATCCCACCACGTCCACGCTCTGCGCCTGCACCGTGAAACCTGCGGGATTTCTCCGTGGGCCCGGTCCGACTGTGGACTCCCATCAGACTGAGTGCATGATGGAGCAGCAGGTTTCACCTCTGTACCCTCAGCTCTCCCGGACAGACCGAGCCGTCCCGTCCGCGGCCTTATTTATACTGAAGCTGTGAGCGGCTCCGTGATGCGCAGCGCGCTCTGAATAATGCACAAACCCACGCACGACAGCGACACAGCGCTTAGCGGGTGAGCGGCTGGATGTGTGGTGTGAAACTTGACCAGAAAAAGTGGTGTTTTATTCCATCTTTTAGCGCTGCCTTCAGGGCCTGCAGGACAAATGACTGTCAGGCAGGAAAATGAAGGTGAAACATGTCTTAACATGCCCCCAGCTGGAGCCAAGAAGCTTTTAGGGCAAAGAAACTCAGACACACAACAACATACTACTCAGAAATCAAATTAAAACATATTTTAAAGTTTTACATAAAGATATTTTTTTAAAATACACAAAACCTTCCGTGTTGGTTTTAGAAGCTTTCATTAACAGCTCCTGTCATCCTTTTAAAGACATGACATCCTACCAAGCTGCTCTAAAGCTCATCTAAAATAACATGAAACAGGAAATAAATCTAAAAACATTTTCCGTAACACGTCAAGCTGCTTTTACACTGTTTAACAATGCACCATTTTCTTTACACCAACTTAAACTTCTTTCGAGTGGTCCATGAAAGCATCAGTAGCCTAGCTACACAGCCTGGGCTACAAATAGCAGCCAATCGGTGAGAAGACGAATCGTCACTCCACCAATCCACAGCAGGGGAGGGCGGGGCTTCACATGTACAGCCAATCAACTCGAGGCCAGGCTGGTAAACGCGCGCCCGCGGTGCCGATGGTTGTTTTTGGCTGTGCGCGTCACCGAAAGAGACACGTGCCAAACGCCAACACAATAGAGCGCATGCGTGGCCGCATTGTAAGCACGTGGTCGATCCAGAGCAAGTAAACAAACCCTGCAGGGATCGATGCAGATGATCAGTGGTTAAAACGCGTGTTAACGGTAACTCTCCGCCTAATTAACGTTTTATTATATTTGACTGAAATAATAATAAGAATAAATATTTATAAGGTCTAAAGTTGCTCATGAATATAAGTTCCTATTCAGTCCAAAGCTGAAAGAGGTGATGTTATAATTAATGTAAAGTTCTCCTACAGAATGTGGTTCTAACTATTGATTCAAAGATAAAATGAACTCTGACCCTCTTCTGATTTGTGAATGACGTGTTATTTTTATGAATCAAACTGCTGACTGAGAGAAAAGCTCAGACTGCAGTACTATTAAATTAATACAATAGCGCCCCCTAAAGGATGCAGTGTCTACAATACAGATAGGATCAACACAGTGGATCTGTTGGTTGATAACACCTCCTGGACCTCAGTGAATGAAACATTCCAGTTTAAATTCTTCATTCATCACACAGTGGAATACATTAAGAACAAAATGACATAAAAATGATCAATGTAAATCAAAATTATTAACCCATGGAGGCCTGGATTTGGAACCATACTCAAAATAAAAGTGGAAACTCACATTACCTGTAGTGGTCCTGCTGCTGGGTTGTTGCCCTCCTACGGCCCCCTCCACGTCTCCTGGTGTACTGGCCTGTCTCCTGGTGTCTCCTCCATGCTCTGGACACTGTGCTGACAGACACAGCAAACCTTCTTGCCACAGCTCTCATTGATGTGCCATGGGGCTTTGGAGGAGGCTTGGAGTGAGAGACGAGCCTGTCAGGAACAAACATGGTTTAGATTCCAGAAAGAGACACAGCGGCTTAATGAAAGGGACTCACACCTACCCCTACACCAGACTGAAGGCTTCTCTCTAACTATGGCAGCAGAGGAAGTGGAGGAGCTGGAGACTGCAAACTAACAACAGCCATGTTTGTCTGTACAGACAATATGAGGATGGCAGGTTTGTTGTGGATTCAGCAGGCAGTGGGCTGAGGACGGATGGAGAGAGGGCAGCACTCACTGGAGGATGGAGAGGCAGGGTGTTATCCTGGCAGAGGAGGAGGAGGAGGAGGAGATGCTACACACTGGTTGAGTTAAGCTGTCAGAGGATGTAACAGTGTGAGGAGGGACAAACAATGACAGCTGGTCATTGAACGAGTGATGAGAGCCTAAGATGTAGGTCTGGCTCTGTGAGGTTTTCTCAGAGAATCTTGTTGAAGTGAAGTCAAACCCTCAGGAGGATTTGTATGGAGGCAGCAGGCAGAGGACTGAGGGATGAGAATATGGATGTTGTTCTGCAGGTGGACGGTGTGAGACTATTGGACGGATCAAGGAAGGAGCAGGCTGAGGTTTTCCTCCAAGACTCGTGGTGGAAGGTGAGGAACAGGGCGTGGTGTCATCACAGGAAGACGGCCCCTTTAAAGACAGGGTGACATCACAGACAGAGAAAACTATTAAACAGACATAAAAATAACTAAAGCAAGAAGAAAATCTAACAAAACAGGCACAACAAACTACAAACAGGCCTGACACAGCACTAAAACAGGCATGAAAAACTACAACAGGCCTGACAAAGCACAAAGGAAGTCCTTAAAAACTACACAAACACTTAGAAGAGCTGTTCTGCACACATGTGACACAGTTAACACATGAAGTAAACTCCACAGGTGAGAATCATGTTTGAGACAGACTGAGTGCATCAACATGTCATCACACACACTCACATGTCGATGATGATGATGGTGATGATGATGAAGATGATGATGATGATGATGATGATGATGATGATGAGGTTCTCTTTGTGAGTGATGAGGATGGACAGGAGCAGGAACATCAGAGGAGGGACAGCTCAGGTTGTTTTGGAGACAAAGACAGAGTGGACAGACTGAGATGGTTTGGACATGTGCAGAGGAGGGATAGTGGTTATATTGGTAGAAGGATGCTGGAAATGGAGGCGACAAGATCAAGAGGAAGGCCGATGAGGAGATAAATGGATGAAGAGGACATGAAGGTAGCTGGTGTGAGAGGAGAGGATGAGTTAGGAGGAAACAGATGATTTGCCGTGGCGCCCCCTGATGGGAACAGCTGGAAGTAGATGAAGATGATTAAATACAGTTTTTTACTTAGGCACAATTTTAAAAACAAGGCTCATTTTGTCAAAACCCTAAATTCACACATCTACACACACAAGTAGCAGAGCATGTCAGATCTTTTGCAAAATGAAACACTTAATTCAAAACTGTACAATCATTTACCAAAAGCCCATTTTGGAACCATATGGCACACACATGGTTCATAACATCCACATCTGTTTGAACCACTTACAAACTGCTGTGCTCAATCTGAAACACTTGGAACATTTCTACCTTTCTGATGACACAGTCTGGGTTTGATTGTTTTTCCTCTTTTTTGAGATATTGTTAAAGAGCATGAACCTTCCACCATGCTGAAAAGAACTCCTCCATGGGGTTTAGGAAGGGGGAGTATGGTGGAAGGTACTGAACTGTAAATTGTGGGTGCTGATGAAACCAGTTTTGGACCGGAGCGGAACGATGGAAAGCTAAATTGTCCCAGATGACAATGTGTTGCATCTGGTCTCTTTGGTTTGCTGCTGTGATCATATTTTTGTAATCTGTCTACAAATGTAAGAATGAGGTCAGTGTTGTAAGGACCCAAGTTGGCGTGGCGGTGGAGGACCCCATTCTGTGTAATGGCAGCACAAAGGGTAGTGTCACCCCCACGGTGCCCTGGTACATTGACAGTAGCCCTGTGGCCAGTGATGGTCCTGCCCCTTCTTCTCACTGTTGTCAGGTTGAATCCATCCTCATCAGTGTATATAAACTCATGCGGGACTTTGTCCACATCATTTGCAAAACTCTGTGAAATACAGCAAAACATCACATTGTGTAATCAATATACTGTAGGTCTGCTATACAGTAAAATGACATGTACTGTAAAAAGGTTATGTGCAGTACACAATGCTACAGTCAGTGAACAAAACATACCAACACATATTCACACCTGATCGCTGTGTGTACGATTAAGCACCAGTGTGTGTGCACACCTGGTGGCTGTGCTTAACCATCTGGCTCATGGGGTGTCAAATGCATACAAGTGTGTGTGATGTTTTGCAAAAAGTGTGAAGCTGACAATGTGCTTACAGTTGTGCAAATCTAGGCCTGTGTTTTGCTCCTTGAGTGTAGGGTTTTTTTATTGTGGGAAAGTTTTAATTTTAGTGTGTAAGCAACTGAAAAAACTGTAAATAAGAGCACTTTGTCTGGTTCTAATCCATGCAGCTGATCACCAGCAGATGGCGACATACTCCTTTACTCCAGTTAGACTGTAACAACCTGCAAACCACAGAAACATGTCAGATCAACATTTCTACACATCAACCATAAACATGAGTCAAACATTCAACAAAATCCACTTTATTTCAAAATAAAACAGGAAACCAGATGAAGTAAAAAGATGAATCATGACAGAGAAAACTGCTCAAATATCAGCAAATACAGCAGAAAACAGAAAAGCATGGATCAATAATATCAAAAACAGGAGTTCACCATCTGAATCAAAGAAAACAAATAAATCATTGATCTTTAAATCAATGATTTCCAGGAAGGATTTCATGTTGTTGCTGCTGGTTTCCTGGAAACAATCAAAGAAAATAATAACTACATGACATCATTGATTTCTGACAGCACAGACAGATGGATTCAATATTTCTGTGACACTCCACAACAAATCAACTCTGCTGCTCAACAACATCAAAATAAAAAGTGGAATTATCCTCACATCTCTGAACATCTCAGAGAAACCTCAGACTGACACTTTGATATCAGTGGTTGTTGAACCAGCAGACTGTCCAACACCAAAATATGGGAGGAGTTTCTCAGTGAAAGTGTCTCTGTAAGTGCAGATGTGAGTCATGTCTTCAGAGTTGTAGAAGGACACCTTCCCCCTGTCATAGTCCAGCTGGACTCTGATCCTCTGGAGACTCTTCTGAACTGTGACAGTCTTACCAGCACCATTAGTGTATTTTCCATTGCGATGCCATAAACACCAGATTCCATATTCTGGTGAAACATATCTCTCTCCCTTTCTATCAACTGACTCTTTAGCTAAACCAACATTCCAGTGAGGATGATCTCCCACCTCCACCTCCCAGCTGTGTTTCCCTGAGCTGAAGCCCTCAGAGCCTAAAACATGAGTATAATTAGTGTTTCTCTCTGGATTATCAGGAAGTTTCTGCTCTGTGTCTCCATTTCTCACACTGGTCAGATCATCAGACAGATAGAGCCATCCGCTTGCAGTGTTTGGGTCCAGAATGACAGGACTGAAGTGGACCTTGTCCTTCATCTTCTCCCAGACTCTGAAGGACAGGTTGCCCAGGTGTTTGGCCACATCTATCAGTGCTCCTGAGACCAGCTGTGGATCTGACAGTGAGCTCTGGGCTCTGGCTCTGCTCTGAGTGTCTTTATAACTGCTGAGGAATGACACCTGCTGTTTCTGCAGCTCTTCTTCAACAGCAGAGATGCTGTCTGACAGAGAGGACATCTGCTGCTGAATCCTCTTCATCTCTCTGCTCAGAGTCTTCCCCTTCTGCTCCTCTTCCTCCCTCAGAGCTGCCAGTCTGGACTCCTCTTCCTCTTTCAGGAACTGGTGGAGCTTGTTGAACTCTGCTCTGATCTGTGTCTCTGTGGACAACAGCTGCTTCTTGACGTGTTGAGACATTTCATTGTATGTGTCCTCCACTTGTTTGTATTTGTCCCTCTTGTCCTGCAGAGACTTTAAGTCAGATCTCAGCTGCTCCTTCAGGTCTCTGACTGCTTGTTCTACAGGAACCACTTTGTGAGTCTGGTGCAGAGAAAACTCACAGACAGGACACACAGCTCTCTGCTCGTCCTCACAGAACATTCTAGTCTCTTCTGGGTGTTTACTACACACCACCTCCACCTTTGTTTCTTTCATTCTCTCTGATGATTCAGGTTTCTGTCTCCCAGCAAACGAGTCAGCCAGTTCCTTCAGAGTGAAATTAACTCCTGTACCATCCTTTGATGATCTTCTTTTACAGATGGGACAGTTTTTGTTTTTAGTTTGTTCCCAGAATTTCTGCAGGCAGCTTGAATAGAAGCTGTGGCTGCAGCTCAGAGTCACAGGATCTCTGAAAGTCTCTGAGCACACATGGCAGCTCAGGAAGTTTTCAAGAAGTTTCTCAGCCATTTGTTCTAGAAGTTCTTTCAACAGTCAGACTCACCAGTTTAAAGTCACTTTTCCAGTTAAAATCCTCCTAAACCGTCTTTGTCAGCAGAGATCTCACACCCTGTGATGGCGTCTCAGGTCTGTTCATAAATCTATTTTCACTTTCTATAACACGTCACGTTATTAAATGTTGTTTTATTTGTGTCCAGCAGATGGCGTCATGTCGTTATCAGGCTTATCATGACAGGTGAACTGAATAACACTGATTATCTGCATCATGGCAGCTGTTAGTGTTGGAATCAATGTACATAAGTTATCCTACTTTTACTTTATTCTTTATGAGTTTATATGAGTTTACATCTTACTCTTTATGTGTGCATAATGAATTAACTATCTTATTGTGTGTATTATCATTTATGAGATGACACACACACACACTCACACAGAGCTTGTTAAAGATGTTCAAGGACATTGTAAAACGAAACTAAGATAAGGAGTGCTGAGACAAACTTTGTGATACATGAACCCTTTTTCCCTTAGTAAACTATGTATTAGGGCGTTCCTAACTAATAAAAGGCTTGGAGAACCCAGAGCTGTTTCAGAGTGGCGTGGGAGATTGTAACTGGGCAGTCTCTGGTCACTCTCCTTGCAAGTAAAAGATATCTAACTCTCTGTGTCTCTTTTGTACAGGTTGTGTAATACAAATGTTTGGGGTTTAAACCTAACATTTAATTGGTCCTTCGAGCCGGATTCCAAGATACCTGACGATCCCAGCGGACGAGGTGAGATCCAGAGAAAGACAGTGGCCACTGCTTGAGACCCTTTCCGGGACTGGTCCCTCCCTCGTGGGCTGGGGTCCGATGGTTGACGGAAAGTCCAGGAGACACAGACGAGTGTGAGTATAGATTTCCTTAAAAAGGGGGAATGTGTGAAAGACGCGCGCAGTAAAAGATAAGAAGTACAAGAGGATGGTGAAATCCTCTGTGTGTTGACAAGAGGATAGTGAGATCCTCTGTGTGTTGAAAAAGTGACAAGAGGATAGTGAGATCCTCTGTGTGTTGAAAAAGTGAATAAAACCCTGACAATTCTAGACTCTATCAGGTCAAGTAAAAAAGTCCGCAGGAGGGTAGACTCCCCTAGTTTAAAACGACTAGTTAAATTCTACGTAGGACAGCGGAACCTGTTTGGCAACTGTGTTAAAATTAAAAGTAAAAAGTGAAGTGCACGTTCGAACAAAAAGGTGTGAAAGTGAATGTGTGAATGGAAACATAATTACCACTAGGTAATTATATTTCATATAAAACAACAAGACTCAAATGGTGAGCCTTTGTGGATGCATGTAGGCAAGAAAACTCCACCTGAAAAGGTTGAAGTGAGTTTTACCACAAAAGGTTGTTGATTGCCATCTTGTTGAAAGAAATCCAGTGATAGAATACAGCAGGTATTAAGACCCACTGGATCCAACATCTAGATCAAAATGGGGAAGGGGCAAAGCAAAACCCGACAAAAGTTAATTGATGAGTTAACTTGTAAAGATTGGAAAATAGTTCAAAAGGCAGATGAAGCCGCGATAGAACCGTTAGGTCGTTGGATAAAAAAGTATAGTTTTAATGGTAAACTATCAACTACTGATGTAAAAGACCTACAACTCAAAATTAGGATCAAATGTAAAGATGATAAAAATAAATTGAAAAAAGAAGGTTATGAACACACGCAGGTCTGGATCAAAATAGCAGGACAGCGTGAGGAGGGTGAGAAGAAGGCGAGACGGGAGAGGGATGAGAAAAAGAAAAAAGGGGCAGCAGGCAGTGACAGTGTAGGAGAGAAACAGACATTGATGTTTCACAGGAAGGAGGATGATGAATTTAGTGGGCCATATGCAGAGGCTAGACAGCTGTTGCAACAACAGGCTGAGGTCTCCGCTCCAGACACAGACATAGCAGCGGGGCCACCAGGGGGGCCGCCCAAATACACACCTCTTGCAAATGCAATTTCACAGCCCAGCTACGCACCTCCTGTATTTGAAACTCCACACACAATGCTAACCCGTTCACAAGGCCGTGTAGGAGACTGGTCAAAAGGCTTAACAACCGGAATACAAAATATGTTTTCTCCGAAACCAAAAATACCTGATTTCTCACAAGAGAGAGAAGACACAGATGTTTTCCCTCTAATAGAATTACCTAATCCACGCGCAGGCCAGGAGGGTGAGAGAGAGGTGATTAGAGTATTCAGAACTTGGACTCAAAGTGATGTTAAAAAAGCAGTTGAGGGGATTCCGCACCCTAAGGAGGATGTTGAGGAATGCATCACACAAATGGAAAATCTGCGACAATCATATCATTTAAATGGAGCAGAAGTTCAGCAAATTTGGATGACCTTAACAGGTCCTGACTGGTTTTATGTAAAAGGAAATTATTCCCCTACTGATGCACAAAACCAGATTCATCCTCCTGAGAGTGGGGAATTAAATAGAAATATGAATCCGCTTTTAGACCGGATCAGAAACAGATATAGAAGGAGAGCAAATTACACTGAAATTGGAAGGTGTAAACAAAAGCCAGAGGAGCCGTTTGAGGAGTACAGAGTAAGGATGGAGAAAATTTTTAGAGCGCACAGTGGTCTAGTGATGGATGACGCTGATGATGGAGCTTATAAACAACAGCTAAAAAACGCTTTACACTCAGGCTCACTACCAGAGATTAGTGGGTGGGTAAGTCGTCATTATATAGGCATGAGCGGGGGAACACTCGCAGAGTATGTAAATCATGCCCTGCATGCGGAGAAAGTCATTAGCAGCAAAAAAGGAAAAAAGGAGTTGGTCTTCTATCAGGAAGAAGAAGAGCCAGCTGTGTTTTATCAACAAGCCAGAGGTCGAGGTCGCGGACGCGGTAGGGCCAGAGGCAGAGGAGGTTTTGGATCACGCTCAACTGATAACCCCAGAGCGTGCTGGTCATGCGGAAAGGAAGGCCACATAGCGAGAGATTGCAGAAGCAATCCCTCCCCCCACAGTCACGGGACAGCATGACTAGAACATACACAGTTAGGAGAACCTGAGGAAGAGGTTGATGAAGGAGAGGAAGTGTTAAATCTAGAGGATTTGTTTTTTGAGGAGAAAATAAGGCCAGAGATCACTATAATGGTACAAGGCACTCCAGTTAAATTTCTTTGTGACACTGGAGCGTGCAGGACCACAATTAGAGAAAAGCTACCGCACCTTTCATTGGGCCCTAATTATTCTACTGTACGATCAGCACAAGGTGCTATTAAAATGGTCCAAGAAACAGAACCTATATGGCTTAGAGACCCGAAAGGAAAATCATGTCAGCTATCAGTTTTGTGGCTGCCAGAATGTCCAGTAAATTTGCTTGGAAGAGATGCCTTAGTTTCTCTAGGCCTAGCCATTGTACCAACACCTGAAGGATTAAAAATGATCAGACAAAAACCAGATGAAGTATATGTAGTGCAAGGGACAGGGAAACCTAATTACTACTATACACTTGACGTTCCTAACAGGCAACCCATTTCTATGGGAGATTCTCTTATGAATGAAGGGAAAGGAGCGGTGAGGCAGGTTCAGGATCAAATGTCACCAAATGATTTGCATATCACCATGTGGTACACTGACCACGTTGATCCTAAGTATAAAGAACGTTTGGATAAAGTCACACCTGCTAAAGTGACAGTGACATACTTGTATTCTGATGGTATAGCAAATGCTGCAGCTGCAGTCACTGTACCAGATCAAGTTAAAACTTTGTACAGACAACACTGGAACCACATGCACATCTCTCTATGTAAACACACACATGCTAGATGGAGAGATCTCGGACAGCTAGTGAATAGAGGAGAGAAAGCGTGTGATTGGACAGCAACAGGTGTAAACACCTGGTATAGTGATTCAACTGAACTGACCAGAAAAGCATTATTCTGGACTGTGACTATCCAAGCAGGAGTACATTTGGCTGAAACTGAAAAGTGATACATTTTCTTCACTGATGAGCAGGAGAATTTATTGAAACAAGTTCCCTCTGAACTATGGTCACAAGGACCCACGGATGTAGGACTAGTGAAACGAGCACAACCGGTAATAATCAGGCCCAAAACAGAACATCGTCCTAGAATAAAACAGTATCCTTTAAAGCCTGATGCAATGGAAGGAATAGAACCGGTAATTGAGGATTTAAAGAAAGCAGGTGTATTGATAGAATGCGCAGACTCCCCAGTGAACACGCCTATTTTTCCAGTGAAAAAGGCGCCTCCATCTACAGGGTGGAGGATGGTTCAGGATTTGATAGCAGTGAATAATGCAGTAATTCAGAGGTCTCCATGCGTAGCAGACCCACATACACTATTAAATTCACTGAATCCAAAAGCTAAATATTTTACTGTGATAGACATAAGCAATGCATTCTTTTCGGTACCAGTGCATAAAGATAGCCAATTCTGGTTTGCATTTACTTTCAAAGGGAAAAGATACACATACACCAGGTTGCCTCAAGGTTATTGTGAAAGTCCAACTATCTATTCACAAGTAATTGCTTCTAGTCTTTCCACTTTTGAACCTCCAAGTAAGAGTCAATTGCTTACTTATGTAGATGACATTCTCGTGGCGTCAGAAACAGAGGCAGGCTGTAAAACGGACACGATTGCATTGTTAAAACATTTGGCACAAGAGGGCCATAAAGTAAACAAAAGCAAACTACAGTTCTGTCAGGAAAAAGTAAAATATTTAGGACACCAGTTATGTACAGGGGGGAGAACAATACTGGAGGAGAGAAAAGCTGCAATTCTACAAGCACCCAAGCCACTAACAAAAAAGCAGATGATGTCATTTTTAGGTTTGACTAATTATTGCCGAAGTTGGGTGCCGAATTATGCAGAATTAACTGCACCATTGCAGTCTTTGATGTATAAGGAAGAATTGAAAATGTCTGACAGCCTTAAGTGGACGATTGAAGCTGAAAATGCTCTGTGCAATTTAAAACAGGCCATGGTAAGCAGCTGCACATTGGCCTTACCAGACTACCAAAAGGAGTTTGTGCAAATGGTAGATTGTAAAGGATATTTCATGACCTCAGTTTTGACACAAATGCATGGAAATAAACTCAGGCCAATTGCCTACTACTCGACAAAGATGGATGCTGTAGCATGTGCATTGCCTCATTGCGTGAGAGCAGTGATCGCTGCGTCATTAGCTGTAACTTCAAGTGCAGACATTGTACTTTTTCATCCGTTACTTTTAAAAGTCCCTCATGCTGTGTCTGCCTTATTATTGCAAACCAAAATGACTTTTCTCTCCCCGGCCAGACATTTATCCTGCATGTCCATTTTACTCTCACAACCACATCTAAAAATAGAACGGTGCACAGTGCTTAACCCGGCTACACTCGTGCCCACGGAAGGGGAGGGGGAGCCTCATGACTGTGAATCTCTATCAGAACAGACAGCTAAGAGCAGAGCAGACTTAAAGGATATTCCTTTACAGCAGGGACACACACTGTTTGTTGACGGTTCTTCTAAAAAGGATGATAAAGGAAAAACAAAGACAGGCTATGCTGTCGTAACACAAGATAAGGTTTTGAGAGCAGAGGCACTCCCTCAACATTTTTCTGCACAAGCAGCAGAATTAGTAGCTCTCACTGAAGCTTGTAAATTAATGAAAGACAAAATAGCAACAATTTACACTGACAGCCAATACGCATATGCAACAACTCATACATTTGCGCAACATTGGAAAAATAGAGGCATGATAACATCTACGGGAAAACCAGTAACGCATGCAAAACTTCTTTCAGAACTGCTACAGGCTATAAATTTGCCGAAACAATTAGCCATATGCAAATGTGCAGCACACACAAACGGGACTGACCCTGTTTCTAGAGGAAATGCATTTGCAGACAAAACAGCAAAACAAGCCGCGCAGGGTGAAATCCATGTTTTCAGTATGTCAGACACTAACTTAAACCATGACATACTACGTGACATGCAACAACAATCACCCAACCAAGAGCTGGAACAGTGGAAACGAAAGGGGGCACAACTAAAAGAGGGAATATACACATGACCAGAAAATAAACCAATCCTACCAAAAAATCTATATAAATGGGCCGCTATATGGAGCCATGGGCAAACACATGTCTCCACAGGGGGGATGTTGAGCTTGGTAGCCAGAAAGTACACAACATATGGATTCAATTCCTATTCAAAAAATTTTTGCAGAGCATGTTTGATATGTGCAAAACATAATGCTCAAGGCAATTTGAGACCAAGAAGAGGACAGTTTCCAAAACCTAATTATCCGTTCCAGCACATACACATGGATTTCATAGAACTAAACAAAAGTGAAGGTAAAAAATACTGTTTAGTCATAATTGATTCTTTTTCAAAATGGATTGAACTATTTCCTACCAAAAACCCAGACGCACTAACGGTAGCGAAAGCTTTGTGTAAAGACATTATTCCTCGCTATGGGATTCCAGAAAAAATCTACAGTGACAACGGTTCTCATTTTGTAAATCAACTAATCTCTAACATAGGCAAAATGTTTTGTATAGATCTAAAACACCATTGTGCTTATCATCCACAGAGCGCAGGGTTGGTAGAGAGAATGAATGGCACAATAAAAAATAGACTTAAAAAATGTATGGAAGAGACAAACAGACCATGGACTAAATGCTTAGATTTAGTAAAGTTGTACATAAACATTACAAGTACAAATGGACTAACACCTTATGAAATTCTGTTTGGCAGACCTTACAGATTGCCTTTCTTTCAAAATGTGTGGGAAACTGATGATGAAAGTACTTTAGCTGACTACATGAGAAAAATGCTGGAGCAACGGAAACAGGTGTTTAATCAGACCGATAACGATGATACATCCTCCGTGTTCCCACAGGATGACCAGCTAATAGAGCCAGGAGACTGGGTCCTGATAAAAAGTATAAAGAAGAAACATTGGCATTCACCTAAGTGGGAAGGCCCGTATCAGGTACTTTTAACAACTGGCACAGCAGTGAAGGTTGCAGAAAGGAGTACTTGGGTTCATTTGTCTCATTGTAAGAAAATAATTAAACATGAGTAAAATAACTTTTATGTTTATAGCGTATGCAGTTGCTGTCATCCTCTGTATTGTAGTGTTAGTGCTGTGGTATTTGGTGTAGATTAGTGACTTCTCAAAACAGGCACCTCCAGAGCAAAGGCCGACTACAAAGGGGGCCGTAACCATAGGTTGCTGTCGTCTCAAACCCGGTGAAGATTGTCCACCACTCTGGGCAGGTGATTTAGGAGGAGTCTTAGGAATGTTGAAAAATGGTGTTGACCCCAGCACATAAGAGGATGGTAGCCGTAGCAGGAGTAATCGGACTCGTTGCTATAACTATAATCTTGTTATGGGAAAGATATGAGACACTATCAGCTAAGGAAAAGAGAGCAATCGACTTTGTTCCTGTACACCCATGCTCAGAAAAATATCAGCAACCTGACTTCAACCCAGAAGTAGTTTTGTGTTACAACTCTGTAGCTGTGAGCCAGACCATTGTTATTCCTAGTTCCGCCTTTCAGACTGCAGTTCATCGTTCACAGCCAAAAGACTATTTCGGACATACATTTTACCTTGATTGTACTCCCTACGGTAAGTCACCTAGGGTTGAAAGCGGGTCGTGGGGTACAGTTTTTAGATCCACTGATCTGAAGTGGGCTCCAAATTCCTACGGATGGGCTGAGTGTGCCCAAGAATTTAAGAGAATCATTCCTACTCTGATGGTCACTAAAAAGACAGTGTAACATTAAAGGTCAAATCTGGACATGTACTCTTAGACAGAGAAAACTGTAGACGAGTATACTTGTGTGCCTGGATATCAGGTCGTGATCCATGCTGGATTTTACGATTATGTTCCCTTCTGAGTGCAGGACAGGACAGCTTCAGATTTAGTTGAAAATGTTAAAAGTGTGATGCCTCATCATTGGATCCATACAGCTAAAAGGAGATCCACTAGGTCTTGGCAGGGTGATGTCCCGACATACATAGACAGCATCGGAGTACCCAGGGGCGTCCCAGATGAGTATAAACTGG
This sequence comes from Parambassis ranga, assembly GCF_900634625.1. Lineage (NCBI taxonomy): Eukaryota > Metazoa > Chordata > Actinopteri > Ambassidae > Parambassis > Parambassis ranga. The sequence continues at coordinate 21,170,517 of NC_041030.1, forward strand.
TAAACCAAGTTTCTGCAGGTTTTGAATCTGTTTTATGTTGGTGGTGCACTATTAATAAGAATGTAGACCGAATCAACTACATCCACTTTAATGTGCAGTAATTAGGAAACAAAACTGAAGAAGGTTTCTCCGCTATTCACGAGCAGCTTTCCGCTACCTCTTTAATGGCTTTCCAAAATCGTATTGCTGTTGATATGTTGTTGGCAGAGAAAGGTGGAGTCTGTTCCATCTTTGGGGACCAGTGCTGCACGTTCATTCCGAATAACACAGCAGCTGATGGCAGCCTTACCAGGGCTCTGGAAGGCTTAAAATCCCTTAACAGCAAGATGAAAGACCATTCTGGAGTGGACACATCGCTGTGGAACGGTTTTGGAGACATGTTTGGCAAGTATAAACAATTGGTGATGTCCATCATCATGTCTATCGCTGTATTTGCCGCTATTCTCACCTTATGTGGATGTTGTTGCATTCCCTGCATTAGAGCATTGTGCACTAGAATGATAACCACCGCCATAGCACCTGTTAGAGCAGAGATGCGGGAAGTGTATGCTCTGTTACCTTTTGTTGTAGAAAATCCACCGGAGGATGAGGATGACGATGACGATGACGAAGACATGGCTGTCTTTCTACCTGACTGAGATGATCCATCCCTCTGAGTGTACCATTTTATGCTGCATGTATGAATTTGTGACCGAAAATCTTAACCAGAAGTGGTCATTAAAGGATGTAACATAAAGCAGTAAAAGTGAATAAACAGGAGGGAAATGTTGGAATCAATGTACATAAGTTATCCTACTTTTACTTTATTCTTTATGAGTTTATATGAGTTTACATCTTACTCTTTATGTGTGCATAATGAATTAACTATCTTATTGTGTGTATTATCATTTATGAGATGACACACACACACACTCACACAGAGCTTGTTAAAGATGTTCAAGGACATTGTAAAACGAAACTAAGATAAGGAGTGCTGAGACAAACTTTGTGATACATGAACCCTTTTTCCCTTAGTAAACTATGTATTAGGGCGTTCCTAACTAATAAAAGGCTTGGAGAACCCAGAGCTGTTTCAGAGTGGCGTGGGAGATTGTAACTGGGCAGTCTCTGGTCACTCTCCTTGCAAGTAAAAGATATCTAACTCTCTGTGTCTCTTTTGTACAGGTTGTGTAATACAAATGTTTGGGGTTTAAACCTAACAGTTAGTGGGATTTATTTGGCTGCAGCTTCTTGAAGGTTTCCTGAGCTGCTGTGTGTGCACAAAACCTTTATCATGTTACCAGCAGGAAAAATGTAAAAAAAAGAATTATGAAATATCAACCTGTTCTCTCCTCACTTTCATTCACTCATGTAGGTTTAAAGATCTTGTAGGCTTGTCTTGATTATCGTCTCTCATTTCCACCTGTTGACTGATCCATTTGCACAACAGCAGCTGAAACTGATCCACATGACTGACCTGGAGTTCCCTTTATGTTTCTGAGCAGTGCATCTCCTCTAAAGACGCCATGTTTAATCCTTCTTCGCTTATAAAGAAGAATTTAAAGTCCGTGTTTGTAGTTGGGCCAAATCTGAATGACAGCCAGGTGGACAAAGACACGTCTCAGACATGTTATTGAAGATACAGTGTTTTTAATGAACGTCTATTTAAATGTCATGGCAGAGTTGCAAAAAACAGAAAACAAACAAAACATTAAAAAACTTGATTTTTCAAAGTAGCAGTCAGTCTTTAATAATAGCAAATGCTTCGTTCAAGTCAAATCCTTCACATGACAGCGAAATAAAACTGACCAATCAATTAAAAGAATTTCTATGGCAGGTCAAACAGAAACCTTTAAAATACAACCAAGGCTCTTTAATCTTTTTTTTTCCTCTTTCTGAAATGTTAACTACACAATTAAAGGTTTATACTGATCAGAACATACAGAGTGAAGTAGTTCCACTGGAGACAACTCAAACAAGATTAGTGTCCGATAGAAACATAACATTCATCTTACAATAAAAATATCTGCACAAAAACACCCAAAAAAAGGCTCAAAGGAAAAAGGGTAATGCAAAAAAAAGAATATATATATATATAAATGTTTGCTTTTCATCTTTTCAATACAGTCACAAATCACACAGCTGTGGCAACAAATCTCTTTAAAAATGTACAGAAACAGAAAGATCAGCCCGATCCCTCCCGCCCGCCCCCAGACTTGATTGTGTTCATTTAAAGAGCGTATACTGCGATTACGGAGTCCCGACTAAACAGAAGCTGCACGTCAAATCTTGGATATCAAGACTATCAAAAAAGGCACAAACAGACAGGTCGCACAAAGAACTCAGCAGAAGCTTCTTCTTCTTTTTTTGTTTTTATACAACTAATCCCAGTAAGGTTTCCAGTGCCCCTTAAAGTTCTCACCAGACCACCTGACCCCCCCACCCCCCCAAAAAAAGACTATCTACAGGCAAGTCAAGTCCCAGCAGGCACCTCGGATTACAAGTCCCATCCCAACTACTGTAGAAGCAAGTGCATTTAATAACAGACGGGTGTGTGCGGCGAGCGTGAGGCGCACTGAGGCAGACCTCACCTTAATCTGAGTGCAACGACTGGAGATTTGGTCGTCAGATTTTCTGCGGATGGAACCAACAAAAACCGTTTTGTTTTTTTTAAGTGTGAGCAAAGAGGGAGCTCGGATCAAAAAATATATATTTTACATTTTAAATGTACAAGATTTTGCACCAAGGGAAACATCAGCAGCTTGTTTTCAGATAAGACTGCTGTAAAAACTACGGCAGCCCAGAGTGGCCACAACGAGAGAGAAAACACCTATACTGAGGTCATGGTTTATTGTTGTGAGCAGTCAAAATGCTGCTCAGTTCCATCCTGATCAATAATCAATTCTGCCATGTTAGATTGGTTCATTCTCAATTTGACAGATTTTTGCCTCTTTTAACCCTTTCATTTCCATCATTTGAATTATTTTTTTAACATCCTGAGCGCCTTGATCAATATAATAGAAAAAAGCTTCCATATATAATGTCTTCCTCTCTGTGGCCGCTCCATATTCTCCATTATGATCATTATTTTGATTATTTTAGGCTTGCCTGCCTCTGAAAATGAGAATTTTGCATCGTGTTTCACGTACACTGCTCACTTGGCTGTTGATGGAATAAAAAACCTGCTCGGTGATGATGCTCACCGCTGTCTGCTTTCACTTTTTGTTGTCATTTAAGCTCTTGAGTGCACTTTAATTAACCAACAATTAGTACCAACCAACAGAATCTTTCAAGAAAACAGACCCATAAAATAAAGCAGATGTTTTTTTAAATCATCTAAGTTCAGCATTAATATGAAGTTTTAAAGCAGCAAAAAATAAAAAGTAATAAAGTCGTTGCGTGGCTGCGGTGATGTGCGAGCGTACTCGAGGGCGTGTCAGTACACGGTGACATCACGGCTGGATGTGGTCAGAGGTGCAGCAGACTGACCGATTATGGCTTGAGTGCTTTCAGCAGAGCTTTAGCGTCCTCTCTGAGCCCTGCTCCCGTTTCAGTCACAACAAAACGGCTTTAATTAGACCGGAGCGGCTCGCCGCCTGAACAACACATGCATCGTTGTCGTCATAGAAACATCCATCTTACAGCTCTAAAAGCTTTTTACTAAGTGCCAACAGAGTCAGAGTCTTTACAGAACCTTTTCCGGTCGGTTCTGACTTAATCTGCTCCATGAAACAATAATAACACGACCTCCTCCTGTCATTCTGTACGTAATGCACATTTTTCCACTGCAGGAACTAAAATGGCCGCATGTCGTCTTTGTTTCCTTCCGAGTTTAACCAATCAGCATTGACTACTGCCACACAGTTACTCCAGAAACTACCCTGTCGCAGGACCTTGTTCCTCTCCTGAAACAGGCCCAGCTGGGGAAGTTCCTGCATGAGAACCAGCCCATTCATTAGTTCCTGCAGTTAAAAAACACCTTATGTTTTTTTTTGTTTTTTTTAATTAAACTCAACAAACAGACGCTGCAGAGGAACTCGGCTCACTCTCCAAACCCGCATATACTAATGTTTAAATTCCTTCCACTTGACAGAAAAGCCTAGAATTCAACAGTCTTTAATCAGCAGTTACTGACCAGAAACGGAAACACGATTTTTTTTTTGACTGCAGTTCTCTGCTGGTAATGACACGGCCAACTGTTATTAATATGTGCAATTTAAAGCAAAAAGGTAACTTGAGTATTATTAATAACTTTATCTTGCCTGGATCCCATTTCTCAGGTTCAGGAAACAACAACATGTTCTGTGGTTTCTGTGACTGGTATAAATACACATATATTATTCTCCTATTTGCAACCACAACGAGATGTCTCAGCTAGCATGCAGGTGGAGATTTTAAACTATCAAAAAATGAACAAGAGTGGAGAGATGAAACATGATGGACAGTAAACAAACCCTGTGTCACGACCTGGTGTTTAGTTCTGGTTTTGTTTCTTGTTTTGGGTTTTCTGTTTATCCTGTGTCCTGTTACCTTTGTTAGGTTGTTGTTCTGTCCCCTGGGTTTCTGTTTTTGTGATGTTGTCTTGTGCTTCTTGTTTTATTTTGATAGCCTTGTCCTCCTTGTGCATTGTCTTGTGTTTTACTTCCTGTGTTTTCCCTCCTTGTGTGATCACTGCCCTGTCCTAATGTGTGCCACCTGTGTCTCGTTGTCTTCCCTGGTCCCTTTGTATATAGTCTGTGTCTTCCCCTCTGTCTTTGCTAGGTCGTCTCGTCTGGTGTAGGCTTTGTTTCTGTCTATGTCTCGTTCATGCCATGACTTGTTCCTCGCGTTCCATGCCATGTACTTCTGCCTGACCTCGGGGTGTTCCAGGTAGTAGGCTTGTTCATACCATGTTTTTTGTTCCTGCCTTGTTACGCCATGTGCCTTAATCTAGTTTTGCCACGCAAAGTGTGATTTTAGTTAGTTATTTTGTACTTTTCCTTTTGACCACGCTGAGTGAGATTTTTGGTTTTTGTATTGTTTTGCCCTCCTGGCTTTGAATAAAGGAGTTTTAGTTAACTTTAACCGCTCTGTGCCTGCATTTGTGTCGTCCTCCTGACGAACCCTGACACCCTGCAGGGATCAATGCAGATGATCAGTATTTAAAACGTGTACTGTAACTCTTTGCCTAGTTGTATTATATTTGACTGAAATAATAATAATAAGAATAAATATTTATAAGGTCTAAAGTTGCTCATGAATATAAGTTTCTATTCAGTCCAAAGCTGAAAGAGGTGATGTTATAATTAATGTAAAGTTCTCCTACAGAATGTGGTTCTAACTATTGATTCAAAGATAAAATGAACTCTGACCCTCTTCTGATTTGTGAATGACGTGTTATTTTTATGAATCAAACTGCTGACTGAGAGAAAAGCTCAGACTGCAGTACTATTCAAAACTAATACAATCGCGCCCCCTAAAGGACGAAGTGTCCACAATACAGATAGGGTCACACAGTGGATCTGTTGGTTGATAACACCTCCTAGACCTCAGTGAATGAAACATTCCAGTTTAAATTCTTCATTCATCACACAGTGGAATACATTAAGAACAAAATGACATAAAAATGATCAATGTAAATCAGAATTATTAACCCATGGAGGCCTGGATTTGGAACCATACTCAAAATAAAAGTGGAAACTCACATTACCTGTAGTGGTCCTGCTGCTGGGTTGTTGCCCTCCTACGGCCCCCTCCACGTCTCCTGGTGTACTGGCCTGTCTCCTGGTGTCTCCTCCATGCTCTGGACACTGTGCTGAAAGACACAGCAAACCTTCTTGCCACAGCTCTCATTGATGTGCCATCCTGGATGAGCTGCACTACCTGAGGAACTTCTGTGGGTTGTAGACACGGCCTCATGCTACCTCTAGGGGTCAGCACCTGCAGAACTTCTCCTTTACAGGGCTTGTCTTGATAACCGCCTCTCATTTCCACCATTTGCACAACAGCAGCAGCTGGAACTGATCCACAATCAGTGTTGATCCTAACTGGACAGGCTGATTGCACAGAAGTGTGATGGACTTAGAGTTACATTGTGTTGTTGAAGTGTTCCCTTTATTACTTTGAGCAGTGTGTTATTTAAAGCAACACTATGGAGGAACTGCTCACTGGGTCCCCCTACAGTCTGATGCTTGCTAAGATCAGGAGCAGCAGAGTGATGTTGAAAAGCTCATCCATGCTTTTGTCACTTCTAGACTGGACTACTGCAACTCTTTATGGTCAGGATGTCCACATTACTCCATCAACAGCCTGCAGCTGATCCAGAAGCAGCAGCTAGAGTTCTGACAGGAAGCAGCCAAAGGGATCATATCTCTCCTGTTCTAGCGTCTCTTCACTGGCTCCCAGTGGACTCAAGAATACACTTCAAGATCCTTCTTCTAACCTACAAGACTCTACATGGACTTGCTCCATTATATCTGCAGGACCTGATTGTACCATATGTTCCTAATAGGACACTCAGATCTCTGAGTGCAGGTTTACTAGTAGTTCCTAGGATTCATAAAAGTAGAATGGGAGGACGAGCTTTCAGCTACCAGGCACCGCTACTATGGAACCAGTTACCAATCTGGGTCCGAGAGGCAGACACTGCCTCCACCTTTAAGACTACACTTAAAACTTTTCTGTTCAGTAAGACGTACAGTTAGCCTTAGACCTAGTGTGTAGAGCTGGTAGGTTTAGTTACAGTCGCCTCAGCCACAGGTATAACAGGTGTCATAGGGCCAATAAAATCTTAACTTTTAGCACAGCTATGCTGCGCTAGGCCTACGCTGTCGGGGGCACAAACATGACCCACTGAGCAGTTTCCCCCTCACCCTCTGACCTCTCCTCTACTCTCCTCAGTCTGGCTCATACTGGTAATATCATCTCATAATCTGTGTTTACTGTCTTCCTCGTAGTTTTGTGCCTTGCTCTCTCTCTCTCTCGCCCTCTCTCTATTTGCAGGTCTCAGACCTGCATGCTGACCTGCAGTCCGGCCCCTGAACTCTCCTGTGCTCATTGACTTCATCAGCCCCTGCTGCTCATCTTTGTTTTGATTACTATCAAATTACTATTACTACTTATGGACTGACGATATATATAGATATCATTATAATATAATCACTGTTTTATCTTGCTGTCATGTTTGCTCCTCTCTCTCTCTCTCTCTCTCTCTCTCCTTCATCCTCTCTGTCCTGTCTCCCTCTCTCTCTCCCTCTTCTTCTCCTCCCCCGGCCGACTGGCAGCAGGGAGGTTCTTCCTTAAGAGACGGGTCCTGCTCAAGGCTTCTTCCTCTTAAAGGGAGTTTTTCCTGACACTGTGCTCTTAAGGGGGTTCAGGCTCTGAGTTTCTGTGAAGCACTTTGAGACAATTTCTGATTGTAACGGCGCTATATACATAAAACTGAATTGAACTGAACTCTATTGTCTGCTACAACTGTAACAAAAGCAAGAACAAAATCTAACAAAACAGGCACAACAAACTACAACAGGCCTGACACAGCACAAAGGAAGTCCTTAAAAACTACACAAACACTTAGAAGAGCTGTTCTGCACACATGTGACACAGTTAACAAATGAAGTAAACTCCACAGGTGAGAATCATGTTTGAGACAGACTGAGTGCATCAACATGTCATCACACACACTCACATGTCCGTCACAGTGTCACTACACACAGTGTGTCTGATGGACACATTCTTCCTGTTAGCACATTAAAAGTCTGCTGAGAAGCATGTTCACTAAGCAGAAAGCTTTAGCTGCTGAAAAGATGAAGATGATGAAGATGATGATGATGATGATGATGATGATGATGAAGACGATGATGATGATGGTGGTGGTGATGATGATGATGATGATGATGATGACGATGAAGACGATGATGATGATGATGATGGTGGTGGTGATGATGATGATGATGATGATGATGATGGTGATGATGATGATGAGGTTCTCTTTGTGAGTGATGAGGATGGACAGGAGCAGGAACATCAGAGGAGGGACAGCTCAGGTTGTTTTGGAGACAAAGACAGAGAGGACAGACTGAGATGGTTTGCACATGTGCAGAGGAGGGATAGTGGTTATATTGGTAGAAGGATGCTGGAAATGGAGGCAACAAGATCAAGAGGAAGGCCGATGAGGAGATAAATGGATGAAGAGGACATGAAGGTAGCTGGTGTGAGAGGAGAGGATGAGTTAGGAGGAAACAGATGATTTGCTGTGGCGCCCCCTGATGGAATCAGCTGGAAGTAGATGAAGATGATTAAATACAGTTTTTTACAATTACTTAGGCACAATTTTAAAAACAAGGCTCATTTTGTCAAAACCCTAAATTCACACATCTACACACACAAGTAGCAGAGCATGTCAGATCTTTTGCAAAATGAAACACTTAATTCAAAACTGTACAATCATTTACCAAAAGCCCATTTTGGAACCATATGGCACACACATGGTTCATAACATCCACATCTGTTTGAACCACTTACAAACTGCTGTGCTCAATCTGAAACACTTGGAACATTTCTACCTTTCTGATGACACAGTCTGGGTTTGATTGTTTTTCCTCTTTTTTGAGATATTGTTAAAGAGCATGAACCTTCCACCGCCATGCTGAAAAGAACTCCTCCATGGGGTTTAGGAAGGGGGAGTATGGTGGAAGGTACTGAACTGTAAATTGTGGGTGTTGATGAAACCAGTTCAGTGTATATAAACTCATGCGGGACTTCGTCCACATCATTTGCAAAACTCTGTGAAATACAGCAAAACATCACATTGTGTAATCAATATACTGTAGGTCTGCTATACAGTAAAATGACATATACTGTAAAAAGGTTATGTTCAGTACACAATGCTACAGTCAGTGAACAAAACATACCAACACATATTCACACCTGATCGGTGTGTGTACGATTAAGCACCAGTGTGTGTGCACACCTGGTGGCTGTGCTTAACCATTTGGTTCATGGTGTGTCAAATGCATACAAGTGTGTGTGATGTTTTGCAAAAAGTGTGAAGCTGACAATGTGCTTACAGTTGTGCAAATCTAGGCCTGTGTTATGCTCCTTGAGTGTTGGGTTTTTTATTGTGGGAAAGTTTTAATTTTAGTGTGTAAGCAATTGAAAAAACTGTAAACAAGAGCCTGCACTTTGTCTGGTTCTAATCTATGCAGCTGATCACCAGCAGATGGCGACATGCTCCTTTACTCCAGTTAGACCGTAACAACCTGCAAACCACAGAAACATGTCAGATCAACATTTCTACACATCAACCATGAACATGAGTCAAACATTCAACAAAATCCACTTTATTTCAAAATAAAACAGGAAACCAGATGAAGTAAAAAGATGAATCATGACAGAGAAAACTGCTCAAATATCAGCAAATACAGCAGAAAACAGAAAAGCATGGATCAATAATATCAAAAACAGGAGTTCAACATCTGAATCAAAGAAAACAAATAAATCATTGATCTTTAAATCAATGATTTCCAGGAAGGATTTCATGTTGTTGCTGCTGGTTTCCATGGAAACAATCAAAGAAAATAATAACTACATGATATCATTGATTTCTGACAGCACAGACAGATGGATTCAATATTTCTGTGACACTCCACAACAAATCAACTCTGCTGCTCAACAACATCAAAATCAAAAAGTGGAATTATCCTCACATCTCTGAACATCTCAGAGAAACCTCAGACTGACACTTTGATATCAGTGGTTTTTGAACCAGCAGACTTTCTAATATTAAAATATGGGAGGAGTTTCTCAGTGAAAGTGTCTATGTGAGTGTAGATGTGAGTCATGTCTTCAGAGTTGTAGAAGGACACCTCCCCCCTGTCATAGTCCAGCTGGACTCCGATCCTCTGGAGACTCTTCTGAACTGTGACATTCTTATCACCATTATTGTATTTTCCACTGCGATGTGTTAAACACCAGATTCCATATTCTGGTGAAAGAAATAATTTTCCCTTTCTATCAACTGACTCTTTAGCTAAACCAACAGTCCAGTCAGGATGATCTCCCACCTCCACCTCCCAGCTGTGTTTCCCTGAGCTGAAGCCCTCAGAGCCTAAAACATCAATATATTTAGTGTATCTCTCTGGATTATCAGGAAGTTTCTGCCATGTGTCTCCACATCTCACACTGGTCAGATCATCAGACAGATAGAGCCATCTGTTAGCAGTGTTTGGGTCCAGAATGACAGGACTGAAGTGGACCTTGTCCTTCATCTTCTCCCAGACTCTGAAGGACAGGTTGCCCAGGTGTTTGGCCACATCTATCAGTGCTCCTGAGACCAGCTGTGGATCTGACAGTGAGCTCTGGGCTCTGGCTCTGCTCTGAGTGTCTTTATAACTGCTGAGGAATGACACCTGCTGTTTCTGCAGCTCTTCTTCAACAGCACAGATGCTGTCTGACAGAGAGGACATCTGCTGCTGAATCCTCTTCATCTCTCTGCTCATAGTCTTCCTCTTCTGCTCCTCTTCCTCCCTCAGAGCTGCCAGTCTGGACTCCTCTTCCTCTTTCAGGAACTGGTGGAGCTTGTTGAACTCTGCTCTGATCTGCGTCTCTGTGGACAACAGCTGCTTCTTGACGTGTTGAGACATTTCATTGTATGTGTCCTCCACTTGTTTGTATTTGTCCCTCTTGTCCTGCAGAGACTTTAAGTCAGATCTCAGCTGCTCCTTCAGGTCTCTGACTGCTTGTTCTACAGGAACCACTTTGTGAGTCTGGTGCAGAGAAAACTCACAGACAGGACACACAGCTCTCTGCTCGTCCTCACAGAACAAATAAGGTACCTCTGAGTGTTTATCACAGACCACCTCCTCCTTCTTCTTCACTTCCTTCTTTTCTCCTTCCTCAGTTGAACTGCTAGTCTTCCTCCCAGCAAACGAGTCAGCCAGTTCCTTCAGAGTGAAATTAATTCCTGGATGATCCTTTGAGGATCTTCTTTTACAGATGGGACAGTTTTTGTTTTTAGTTTGTTCCCAGAATTTCTGCAGGCAGCTTGAACAGAAGCTGTGGCTGCAGCTCAGAGTCACAGGATCTCTGAAAGTCTCTGAGCACACAAAGCAGCTCAGGAGACTTTCAACAGCAGCAATCTTCTCAGCCATTTGTTGTAGAAGTTCTTTCAACAGTCAGACTCACCAGTTTAAAGTCACTTTTCCAGTTAAAATCCTCCTAAACCGTCTTTGTCAGCAGAGATCTCACACCCTGTGATGGCGTCTCAGCTCTGTTCATAAATCTTCTTTCACTTTCTTTAACATGTCACAACATTAAATGTTGTTTTATTTGTGTCCAGCAGATGGCGTCATGTCGTTATCAGGCTTATGACAGGTGAACTGAATAACACTGATTATCTTCATCATGGCAGCTGTTAGTGGGATTTATTTGGCTGCAGCTTCTTGAAGGTTTCCTGAGCTGCTGTGTGTGCACAAAACTTTTAGCATGTTACCAGCAGGAAAAATGTAAAAAAAGAATTATGAAATATCAACCTGTTCTCTCCTCACTTTCATTCACTCATGTAGGTTTAAAGATCTTGTAGGCTGGTCTTGATTATTGTCTCTCATTTCCACCTGTTGACTGATCCATTTGCACAACAGCAGCTGAAACTGATCCACATGACTGACCTGGAGTTCCCTTTATGTTTCTGAGCAGTGCATCTCCTCTAAAGACGCCATGTTTAATCCTTCTTTGCTTATAAAGAAGAATTTAAAGTCTGTGTTTGGACAAGTCTGGAGAACGGGCAGGCCAGTCCATAGCATCAATGCCTTCATCATGCAGGAACTGCTGACACACTTTAGCCACATGAGGCCTAGCATTGTCATCATCAGAAGGAAGGAACCTGATGGCATCAGTCCACGGGTGCTGAAGAACTGTTCCAGCCAGCTGTGTGGAGTACTGCAGCATCTGTTCATCTTCAGAGGATTCCAGTGCTATGGAAGACATCCTGTCTGGTCCCAGTGCCAAAGAAGAACTATCCTGTGGCACCAAATGACTACAGGCCAATAGCACTGACCTCACATGTTAGGAAGGTCATGAAGTGGCTGGTGCTGTCTCACCTCAGACCCCTGGTTAGCCCTTTCCAAGACCCACTGCAGTTTGCATATCAGCCCGAGGTCGGGGTTGATGATGCAGTGACATATCTCCTGCAGAGGGCTTACTCCTCCCTGGACAGAGTGAACACCACAGTGCGGGTCATGTTCTTTCACTTCTCTTCTGCCTTTAACCATCCAGCCGAGACTGTTGAGGATTAAGCTAGAGAAGATGCAGGTGGATGCTCCCCTAGTCTCGTGGATTGAGGACTACCTGACAGGCCGACCACAGTTTGTGAGACTGCAGAGCTGTGTGTCTGACACCCTGACCAGCAACACTGGGGCCCCTCAAGGAACTGTGCTGTCTCCCTTTCTATTCAGCACCCACACAGCTGACTTCCAGTACTGCTCTGAGACGTGTCACCTTCAGAAGTACTCGGATGACACAGCCATAGTTGGTTGTGTGGAGAACAGAAGGGAGGATGAGTACAGGGGCCTTGTGGAGTGTTTTGTCAGGTGGTGTGGAGAGAGTCACCTGCAGCTGAACGTGGCCAAGACAAAGGAGAAGGTGGTGGACTACAGCAGGGATAAGCCCCGCCCTCCCCAGTCTGCATCAGTGGGAAAGATGTAGACATAGTCTTATCTTACAAAGTTCCTGGGTGTCCAACTGGAGTGGTCCACAAACACTGAGGCTGTGTACAAGAAGGGCATGAGCAGACTGTACTTCCTGAGGAGACTCAGGTTCTTCAATGTCTGCAGCAAGATGCTCCACATGTTCTACCAGTCTGTCATGGCGAGCACCATCTTCTTTGCTGTGGTGTGCTGGGGATCAGGCATTAAAGCAAAGGACGCCAACAGACTGGACAAACTCATCAAAAATGTCAATCATGGACAATCCCTCCCACCCTCTCCACAACACTGTGGACAGACTGAGAAGCAGCTTCAGCAACAGACTCCTGCTGCCCCGCAGCTCTAAGGAACGGTACAGGAAGTCATTCCTGCCATCCTCCATCAGACTGTATAACTCCTCTGTGACTGTCAGAGCTGTGCTCACTAACTCGCATGATCACAGGTGCATTTCAAACTACTCGTCTACTACCTTGTGTTTATTGTTTTTTGATATGCTGCTGCTACAACTTAATTTCCCCACAAGGATTAATAAGGTATCTTACTATCTATCTATCTATCTATCTATCTATCTATCTATCTATCTATCTATCTATCTATCTATCTATCTATCTATCTATCTATCTATCTATCTATCTATCTATCTATCTATCTATCTATCTATCTATCTATCCCAGGGCCCACTGCACCAGCATATGGTATTACAATGGGGGAGGATCTCATCCCAGGACTTAATGGCAGTCATGGTACCTCTGGCTAGCACATGGAGGGCTGTGCCTCCAAAGAAATGTCTCCCAACACCATTACTGACCCACCACCAAACCGGTCTGGAGGATGTTGCAGGCAGCAGAACGTTCTCCGCGGCGTCTCCAGACTCTGTCACGTCTGTCACATGTGCTCAGTGTGAACCGGCTCTCATCCGTGAAGAGCACAGGGTGCCAATGGTGAACCTGCCAATCTTGATGTTCTCTCCCCACTTCTGGACGTCGGGCCCTCATACCACCCTCATGGAGCCTGTTTCTGACAGTCTGAGCAGAAACATGCATATTTCAATCATGAGAGACTCAGCGAACTGAATGAGAAATATTTATTAAGTACAAAGTTTGAATGTGCATTGGTGTCCTAGACCCCGTTGTAAAGACCACATCCGAAAAGAGGGAAAAACACAAGAGGAGAGGCCGCTGGATCAGAAGATCCCCCTGGGGTCTAGACCTGGTGGTGGTGGAGAGCTGGAGGGCAGGAGATAGGAGGCCTGAACTGGCGTGGATCTGGTGGTGCTTGGGGTGGAGGAGGGTTGCCGGGTTCGATCAGAAGACAGCTGGAGAGGAGGAGATGGAGACTTTTAAATTTCGTGCTAAGCTGTGATTGGTCAGAAGAGGGACGGAAAGCGACAGCTGATTGGTGAGGGAGGTGCTTTCTATTAAGCACCCGACTAAGAGAGGGGAAGAGAGGGATAGAAGGAGAGAGATTAGGAAGTGGATAGGGATAAATGGTGAATGATGGGAAACAGAGTCTTCCTGATTGAACTTATGCTAAGAGCTACATTAGTGGTCTGCTGGAGGTCATGTTGCAGGGCTCTGGCAGTGCTCCTCCTGCTCCTCCTTGCACAAAGGAGGAGGTAGCGGACCTGCTTCTGGGTTGTTGCCCTCCTACGGCCCCCTCCACGTCTCCTGGTGTACTGGCCTGTCTCCTGGTGTCTCCTCCATGCTCTGGACACTGTGCTGACAGACACAGCAAACCTTCTTGCCACAGCTCTCATTGATGTGCCATCCTGGATGAGCTGCACTGCATCTGAGCTACTTCTGTAGTTGTAGACACCACCTCATGCTACCTCTAGGGGTGAGAGCACTGACAAAATGCAAAAGTGATCAAACATCAGGCAGAAAGGATGAGAGCAGAGAAATGGTCTGTGGTCAGCACCAGCAGAACCTCTCCTTTATAGGGCCTGTCTTGATAACTGCCTCTCATTTCCACCTGTCGTCTGTTCCATTTGCACAACAGCAGCTGAACCTGATTCACAATCAGTGTTGATCCTAACTGGACAGGCTGATTTCACAGAAGTGTGATGGACTTGGAGTTACATTGTGTTGTTGATGTGTTCCCTTTATTACTTTGAGCAGTGTGTTATTTAAAGCAACAACTATGGAGAAACTGCTCACTGGGTCCCCCTACAGTCTGATGAACGCTATTGTCTGCTACAACTGTGGTAACGTTTATCTACACACACATTTGTTGACCAGCAGCCAAACACACCGACAAACTCCTTCAAAGCTGGAGCTGTGTGCTCACACATGTCATCAGGACTATCATCAATCAGCTAGCATGTTAGCTTCCAGCTAGCATTCAATTTTACTGACTGGTTCAACAGTCACCACCACCTCTGGTTACAGATGGGACATGCGCTGTAAAGCAGGGACATGTTGTAGTCCTTTTTAGGTCCAGGTCCCTACCTGAACCACAAAGTGCCCTAGTGCCAGTGTAGGTGATATGAACGCTCTCGAGCAAAGATGGAGGCGTCATTAAATCTTTTGTGAGCTCATGTATCATCAGAGTGATTTTTATAAACACAGTTTGGAGGCTGAAAGACTCCATAGTGTTGCTTTAAGAGTGATAATGTGCAGATTCAAGACAAAACAGATGGTTTGATTCAGTCCTGACCTCTGACCCCAGGAGGATGTTGGGTCATCAGGACTGCTGCTGCATCCCCATGTGGAGGAGGCTTCAATGTGCAGAGTGGATGGAGAGATGAGCCTGTCAGGAACAAACATGGTGTAGACATTAAAACACATTGAAAAGACAACGGAAACACAGCTTTGTGGGAAAAGGCCAATTCTTACCCTTATATCAGAGAGGAGCCTTGAGCTGGTGAGGAGGAGGCTGAAGAGCTTAAAGGAGGTTCAGACCAGGTTTGAGTGAGGACTGGATCTGAAGATCCCAGATATGGATTCTTTTGGAACACTTCAGGATTTCCTTCAGGAAGGGGGCATGGGGCTTTGGAGGAGGCTTGGACTGAGAGACGAGCCTGTCAGGAACAAACATGGTTTAGATTCCAGAAAGAGACACAGCGGCTTAATGAAAGGGACTCACACCTACCCCTACACCAGACTGAAGGCTTCTCTCTAACTATGGCAGCAGAGGAAGTGGAGGAGCTGGAGACTGCAAACTAACAACAGCCATGTTTGTCTGTACAGACAATATGAGGATGGCAGGTTTGTTGTGGATTCAGCAGGCAGTGGGCTGAGGACGGATGGAGAGAGGGCAGCACTCACTGGAGGATGGAGAGGCAGGGTGTTATCCTGGCAGAGGAGGAGGAGGAGGAGGAGAAGATGCTACACACTGGTTGAGTTAAGCTGTCAGAGGATGTAACAGTGTGAGGAGGGACAAACAATGACAGCTGGTCATTGAACGAGTGATGAGAGCCTAAGATGTAGGTCTGGCTCTGTGAGGTTTTCTCAGAGAATCTTGTTGAAGTGAAGTCAAACCCTCAGGAGGATTTGTATGGAGGCAGCAGGCAGAGGACTGAGGGATGAGAATATGGATGTTGTTCTGCAGGTGGACGGTGTGAGACTATTGGACGGATCAAGGAAGGAGCAGGCTGAGGTTTTCCTCCAAGACTCGTGGTGGAAGGTGAGGAACAGGGCGTGGTGTCATCGCAGGAAGACGGCCCGTTTAAAGACAGGGTGACATCACAGACAGAGAAAACTATTAAAACAGACATAAAAATAACTAAAGCAAGAAGAAAATCTAACAAAACAGGCATGAAAAACTACAACAGGCCTGACACAGCACTAAAACAGGCATGAAAAACTACAACAGGCCTGACAAAGCACAAAGGAAGTCCTTAAAAACTACACAAACACTTAGAAGAGCTGTTCTGCACACATGTGACACAGTTAACAAATGAAGTAAACTCCACAGGTGAGAATCATGTTTGAGACAGACTGAGTGCATCAACATGTCATCACACACACTCACATGTCGATGATGATGATGGTGATGATGATGATGATGATGATGAAGATGATGATGATGATGATGATGATGATGATGAGGTTCTCTTTGTGAGTGATGAGGATGGACAGGAGCAGGAACATCAGAGGAGGGACAGCTCAGGTTGTTTTGGAGACAAAGACAGAGAGGACAGACTGAGATGGTTTGGACATGTGCAGAGGAGGGATAGTGGTTATATTGGTAGAAGGATGCTGGAAATGGAGGCGACAAGATCAAGAGGAAGGCCGATGAGGAGATAAATGGATGAAGAGGACATGAAGGTAGCTGGTGTGAGAGGAGAGGATGAGTTAGGAGGAAACAGATGATTTGCCGTGGCGCCCCCTGATGGGAACAGCTGGAAGTAGATGAAGATGATTAAATACAGTTTTTTACAATTGCTTAGGCACAATTTTAAAAACAAGGCTCATTTTGTCAAAACCCTAAATTCACACATCTACACACACAAGTAGCAGAGCATGTCAGATCTTTTGCAAAATGAAACACTTAATTCAAAACTGTACAATCATTTACCAAAAGCCCATTTTGGAACCATATGGCACACACATGGTTCATAACATCCACATCTGTTTGAACCACTTACAAACTGCTGTGCTCAATCTGAAACACTTGGAACATTTCTACCTTTCTGATGACACAGTCTGGGTTTGATTGTTTTTCCTCTTTTTTGAGATATTGTTAAAGAGCATGAACCTTCCACCGCCATGCTGAAAAGAACTCCTCCATGGGGTTTAGGAAGGGGGAGTATGGTGGAAGGTACTGAACTGTAAATTGTGGGTGTTGATGAAACCAGTTTTGGACCGGAGCGGAACGATGGAAAGCTACATTGTCCCAGACGACAATGTGTTGCATCTGGTCTCTTTGGTTTGCTGCTGTGATCATATTTTTGTACTCTGTCTACAAATGTAAGAATGAGGTCAGTGTTGTAAGGACCCAAGTTGGCGTGGCGGTGGAGGACCCCATTCTGTGTAATGGCAGCACAAAGGGTAGTGTCACCCCCTCGGTGCCCTGGTACATTGACAATAGCCCTGTGGCCAGTGATGGTTCTGCCCCTTCTTCTCACTGTTGTCAGGTTGAATCCATCCTCATCAGTGTATATAAACTCATGCGGGACTTCGTCCACATCATTTGCAAAACTCTGTGAAATACAGCAAAACATCACATTGTGTAATCAATATACTGTAGGTCTGCTATACAGTAAAATGACATGTACTGTAAAAAGGTTATGTGCAGTACACAATGCTACAGTCAGTGAACAAAACATACCAACACATATTCACACCTGATCGGTGTGTGTACGATTAAGCACCAGTGTGTGTGCACACCTGGTGGCTGTGCTTAACCATTTGGTTCGTGGGGTGTCAAATGCATACAAGTGTGTGTAATGTTTTGCAAAAAGTGTGAAGCTGACAATGTGCTTACAGTTGTGCAAATCTAGGCCTGTGTTTTGCTCCTTGAGTGTTGGGTTTTTTTATTGTGGGAAAGTTTTAATTTTAGTGCAACTGAAAAAACTGTAAATAAGAGGCTGCACTTTGTCTGGTTCTAATCCATGCAGCTGATCACCAGCAGATGGCGACATGCTCCTTTACTCCAGTTAGACTGTAACAACCTGCAAACCACAGAAACATGTCAGATCAACATTTCTACACATCAACCGTGAACATGAATCAAACATTCAACAAAATCCACTTTATTTCAAAATAAAACAGGAAACCAGATGAAGTAAAAAGATGAATCATGACAGAGAAAACTGCTCAAATATCAGCAAATACAGCAGAAAACAGAAAAGCATGGATCAATAATATCAAAAACAGGAGTTCAACATCTGAATCAAAGAAAACAAATAAATCATTGATCTTTGAATCAATGATTTCCAGGAAGGATTTCATGTTGTTGCTGCTGGTTTCCATGGAAACAATCAAAGAAAATAATAACTACATGACATCAATGATTTCTGACAGCACAGACAGATGGATTCAATATTTCTGTGACACTCCACAACAAATCAACTCTGCTGCTCAACAACATCAAAATCAAAAAGTGGAATTATCCTCACATCTCTGAACATCTCAGAGAAACCTCAGACTGACACTTTGATATCAGTGGTTGTTGAACCAGCAGACGGTCCAACACAAAAATATGGGAGGAGTTTCTCAGTGAAAGTGTCTCTGTGAGTGTAGATGTGAGTCATGTCTTCAGAGTTGTAGAAGGACACCTCCCCCCTGTCATAGTCCAGCTGGACTCTGATCCTCTGGAGACTCTTCTGAACTGTGACAGTCTTACCATCACTATTAGTGTATTTTCCATCACCATGCCATAAACACCAGATTCCAAATTTTGGTGAAGGATATCTCACTCCCTTTCTATCAACTGACTCTTTAGCTAAACCAACATTCCAGCGAGGATGATCTCCCACCTCCACCTCCCAGCTGTGTTTCCCTGAGCTGAAGCCCTCAGAGCCTAAAACATTAGTATATTTAGTGTGTCTCTCTGGATTATCAGGAAGTTTCTGCCATGTGTCTCCACATCTCACACTGGTCAGATCATCAGACAGATGGAGACATCTGTTAGCAGTGTTTGGGTCCAGAATGACAGGACTGAAGTGGACCTTGTCCTCCATCTTCTCCCAGACTCTGAAGGACAGGTTGCCCAGGTGTTTGGCCACATCTATCAGTGCTCCTGAGACCAGCTGTGGATCTGACAGTGAGCTCTGGGCTCTGGCTCTGCTCTGAGTGTCTTTATAACTGCTGAGGAATGACACCTGCTGTTTCTGCAGCTCTTCTTCAACAGCAGAGATGCTGTCTGACAGAGAGGACATCTGCTGCTGAATCCTCTTCATCTCTCTGCTCAGAGTCTCCCCCTTCTGCTCCTCTTCCTCCCTCAGAGCTGCCAGTCTGGACTCCTCTTCCTCTTTCAGGAACTGGTGGAGCTTGTTGAACTCTGCTCTGATCTGCATCTCTGTGGACAACAGCTGCTTCTTGACGTGTTGAGACATTTCATTGTATGTGTCCTCCACTTGTTTGTATTTGTCCCTCTTGTCCTGCAGAGACTTTAAGTCAGATCTCAGCTGCTCCTTCAGGTCTCTGACTGCTTGTTCTACAGGAACCACTTTGTGAGTCTGGTGCAGAGAAAACTCACAGACAGGACACACAGCTCTCTGCTCGTCCTCACAGAACATTCTAGTCTCTTCTGGGTGTTTACTACACACCACCTCCTCCTTCGTTTCTTTCACTCTCTCTGATGATTCAGGTTTCTGTCTCCCAGCAAACGAGTCAGCCAGTTCCTTCAGAGTGAAATTAACTCCTGTACCTTCCTTTGATGATCTTCTTTTACAGATGGGACAGTTTTTGTTTTTAGTTTGTTCCCAGAATTTCTGCAGGCAGCTTGAACAGAAGCTGTGGCTGCAGCTCAGAGTCACAGGATCTCTGAAAGTCTCTGAGCACACATGGCAGCTCAGGTAGTTTTCAAAAAGAGCTCTCTCAGCCATTTATTCTAGAAGTTCTTTCAACAGTCAGACTCACCAGTTTAAAGTCACTTTTCCAGTTAAAATCCTCCTAAACCGTCTTTGTCAGCAGAGATCTCACACCCTGTGATGGCGTCTCAGCTCTGTTCATAAATCTACTTTCACATTCTTTAACATGTCACAACATTAATTGTTGTTTTATTTGTGTCCAGCAGATGGCGTCATGTCGTTATCAGGCTTATCATGACAGGTGAACTGAATAACACTGATTATCTTCATCATGGCAGCTGTTAGTGGGATTTATTTGGCTGCAGCTTCTTGAAGGTTTCCTGAGCTGCTGTGTGTGCACAAAACTTTTAGCATGTTACCAGCAGGAAAAATGTAAAAAAAGAATTATGAAATATCAACCTGTTCTCTCCTCACTTCCATTCACTCATGTAGGTTTAAAGATCTTGTAGGCTTGTCTTGATTATTGTCTCTCATTTCCACCTGTTGACTGATCCATTTGCACAACAGCAGCTGAAACTGATCCACATGACTGACCTGGAGTTCCCTTTATGTTTCTGAGCAGTGCATCTCCTCTAAAGACGCCATGTTTAATCCTTCTTCGCTTATAAAGAAGAATTTAAAGTCCGTGTTTGTAGTTGGGCCAAATCTGAATGACAGCCAGGTGGACAAAGACACGTCTCAGACATGTTATTGAAGATACAGTGTTTTTAATGAACGTCTATTTAAATGTCATGGCAGAGTTGCAAAAAACAGAAAACAAAACAAAACAAAACATTAAAAAACTTGATTTTTCAAAGTAGCAGTCAGTCTTTAATAATAGCAAATGCTTCGTTCAAGTCAAATCCTTCACACGACAGCGAAATAAAACTGACCAATCAATTAAAAGAATTTCTATGGCAGGTCAAACAGAAACCTTTAAAATACAACCAAGGCTCTTTAATCTTTTTTTTTCCTCTTTCTGAAATGTTAACTACACAATTAAAGGTTTATACTGATCAGAACATACAGAGTGAAGTAGTTCCACTGGAGACAACTCAAACAAGATTAGTGTCCGATAGAAACATAACATTCATCTTACAATAAAAATATCTGCACAAAAACACCCAAAAACAGGCTCAAAGGAAAAAGGGTAATGCAAAAAAAAGAATATATATATATATAAATGTTTGCTTTTCATCTTTTCAATACAGTCACAAATCACACAGCTGTGGCAACAAATCTCTTTAAAAATGTACAGAAACAGAAAGATCAGCCCGATCCCTCCCGCCCGCCCCCAGACTTGATTGTGTTCATTTAAAGAGCGTATACTGCGATTACGGAGTCCCGACTAAACAGAAGCTGCACGTCAAATCTTGGATATCAAGACTATCAAAAAAGGCACAAACAGACAGGTCGCACAAAGAACTCAGCAGAAGCTTCTTCTTCTTTTTTTGTTTTTATACAACTAATCCCAGTAAGGTTTCCAGTGCCCCTTAAAGTTCTCACCAGACCACCTGACCCCCCACCCCAACCCAAAAAAAAAAGACTATCTACAGGCAAGTCAAGTCCCAGCAGGCACCTCGGATTACAAGTCCCATCCCAACTACTGTAGAAGCAAGTGCATTTAATAACAGACGGGTGTGTGCGGCGAGCGTGAGGCGCACTGAGGCAGACCTCACCTTAATCTGAGTGCAACGACTGGAGATTTGGTCGTCAGATTTTCTGCGGATGGAACCAACAAAAACCGTTTTGTTTTTTTTAAGTGTGAGCAAAGAGGGAGCTCGGATCAAAAAATATATATTTTACATTTTAAATGTACAAGATTTTGCACCAAGGGAAACATCAGCAGCTTGTTTTCAGATAAGACTGCTGTAAAAACTACGGCAGCCCAGAGTGGCCACAACGAGAGAGAAAACACCTATACTGAGGTCATGGTTTATTGTTGTGAGCAGTCAAAATGCTGCTCAGTTCCATCCTGATCAATGATCAATTCTGCCATGTTAGATTGGTTCATTCTCAATTTGACAGATTTTTGCCTCTTTTAACCCTTTCATTTCCATCATTTGAATTATTTTTTTAACATCCTGAGCGCCTTGATCAATATAATAGAAAAAAGCTTCCATATATAATGTCTTCCTCTCTGTGGCCGCTCCATATTCTCCATAATGATCATTATTTTGATTATTTTAGGCTTGCCTGCCTCTGAAAATGAGAATTTTGCATCGTGTTTCACGTACACTGCTCACGTGGCTGTTGATGGAATAAAAAACCTGCTCGGTGATGATGCTCACCGCTGTCTGCTTTCACTTTTTGTTGTCATTTTAAGCTCTCGAGTGCACTTTAATTAACCAACAATTAGTACCAACCTACAGAATCTTTCAAGAAAACAGACCCATAAAATAAAGCAGATGTTTTTTTTTAAATCATCTAAGTTCAGCATTAATATGAAGTTTTAAAGCAGCAAAAAATAAAAAGTAATAAAGTCGTTGCGTGGCTGTGGTGATGTGCGAGCGTACTCGAGGGCGTGTCAGTACACGGTGACATCACAGCTGGATGTGGTCAGAGGTGCAGCAGACTGACCGATTATGGCTTGAGTGCTTTCAGCAGAGCTTTAGCGTCCTCTCTGAGCCCTGCTCCCGTTTCAGTCACAACAAAACGGCTTTAATTAGACCGGAGCGGCTCGCCGCCTGAACAACACATGCATCGTTGTCGTCATAGAAACATCCATCTTACAGCTCTAAAAGCTTTTTACTAAGTGCCAACAGAGTCAGAGTCTTTACAGAACCTTTTCCGGTCGGTTCTGACTTAATCTGCTCCATGAAACAATAATAACACGACCTCCTCCTGTCATTCTGTACGTAATGCACATTTTTCCACTGCAGGAACTAAAATGGCGGCATGTTGTCTTTATTTCCTTCCGAGTTTAACCAATCAGCATTGAGTACTGCCACACAGTTACTCCAGAACCTACCCTGTCGCAGGACCTTGTTCCTCTCCTGAAATAGGCCCAGCTGGGGAAGTTCCTGCATGAGAACCAGCCCATTCATTAGTTCCTGCAGTTAAAAAACACCTTTTGTTTTTGTTTTTTTTTAAATTAAACTCAACACAGACGCTGCAGAGGAACTCGGCTCACTCTCCAAACCTGCATATACTAATGTTTAAATTCCTTCCACTTGACAGAAAAGCCTAGAATTCAACAGTCTTTAATCAGCAGTTACTGACCAGAAACGGAAACACGATTTTTTTTTTGACTGCAGTTCTCTGCTGGTAATGACACGGCCAACTGTTATTAATATGTGCAATTTAAAGCAAAAAGGTAACTTGAGTATTATTAATAACTTTATCTTGCCTGGATCCCATTTCTCAGGTTCAGGAAACAACAACATGTTCTGTGGTTTCTGTGACTGGTATAAATACACATATATGGTTATTCTCCTATTTGCACCCACAACGAGATGTCTCAGCTAGCATGCAGGTGGAGATTTTAAACTATCGAAAAATGAACAAGAGTGGAGAGATGAAACACGATGGACAGAGAGGATGCTAAAGCGAAAAGAGAGAAACAGGACAAAAAGCACCGTGTGTCTGGAAACTGTGATACACCACAAAACAAAAAAAAAAAACAAAAAAAAGGCAGAACGGAAAGAGCCTGGGCGCTCTCCCCCAGCGGATCTGCCCGGCTTGTGTGGCACTTAACATCGTCGTCTTTGTATACAGAGCTTATAACAGTCATGCAAAGGGCACAGTATTATTCTAACAAGGCGAGAGAGAGAGAGAGAGAGAGAGAGAGAGAGATCAACAAGAGACTGAAGAAGAAGAGGAACAGGAAGAAAGGAGGCACGACAACAATTCCTCCAGACAAAACGGGATCTGTGTTCACCCCACATTATGAAAAACATTATACTGTACATACAGACTTGACGTGTGAAATAAAGTGTGTTTTCTCCTCATGGCTTAGGCAGAAAGAGACGCAGAAACCTGTCAATGCATTTTTACACTATCTGACTGACGGTGCTGGTGAGAAACAAAGACGGGCATTTATGTCTTTAATAAAAGGTTTTTCACCTCCTATCATCCCTCTTACCATTAAAATATCTTTAAGACTCTTAAGGTTTAATATATATATATATATTTATATGTTTATATTTGCACTCGGGCCTCCCGTGTGAGTGTGCTAAGGATTAAAATACAAGGACTGATTAAAACATAGATCCTTATGGACACTGAGTGATGGCTTGTGGCCCGCTGGCTGATCCTGTGACTTCATTGCATAAATCAGGTGATTTAATTTGGGGTTTTTTTTTAATCCCTCTAAAAGAGACAAAGATCACTGCATCCGTCATAACGGCGCGACAAAGGTTAGAATATTTCAAAGACCTTTTTCTTCTTTTTTGTTTTTTTAATGATGGATGATTCTTCAGTCGACTGTGCAACGCAGGCAGGAGTTAGAACCACCACCATAGTCTGTCACCGTCTTCAACTGCAAGAACTGCTAAAAAGGTCTGGAATAGTAATAGCCAAACGCCTTTGAGACACACACACAAAAAATTTGTTTATCTTGGCTTGAAACACAAAATCACCCCCAAACGGTAAGCTGTGATGTGACACCCCCCCCCTCGCCCAACCCCAACCTCACCTCAGAGAGAGAAAGACAGAGAGAGAGAGAGAGAGAGAGAGAGAGAGAGAGAGAGAATGACTGATTGATTGATTCCTGACGCCATTCCTGAGCAAAGTGGACTTGACGAGTGAGACCCAAGGAATCCAGGTGTGGTGTGGACAACAGGAGAAGGAAAAGAAAACAACAACACAGCAACGGTGTGGAGGCGGAGGAGGAGCAGTGGCAACGTAGAAGCCAGTCCACAGAAGCATCTGGAGGGGACAGACAACAGTGACTTTATTTCTACAAACACCACTGATACACAGGAGGTGATTGGTAAGTTTGTGGCTTAATGCAGGAGGTGTCAATTTCTAGACAGAAATTGATTATCACGGTCAGGATGGCGACCACTGAACCCACCAGCTCAGGTGAACAGCTGCTGGATGATGGTGGACTTGTGTTGTCCGCTTGCTGTTTCAGAGATCAGTTCATCCAACTCCAACTCTAAGCCAAAGGCTTATCAATAATAAATAAATGCCGTCACTGCCCTCGCTGACAGTGATCATAACATAACAGTAACATACGTCCATGTTACACTGCAGAGGAAACGCAGTAATTACACACAGCCTCGCCTCATACGCACGGAGCGGATGATAGGCTATAAAACTAGGAGCTGATAGCTATTATCACAACAAGAGGCCTGCCAGGGAGCAGCTGGTGGTTCGCAGAGATCAAGGAGGGCAGAAATAAAAAAAACATCTGAGGAGCGTCACCGGTGTGGGATAAGATGATATGTCCTATTTCACATTTGTATTTTTGCCCCAAATGTCGTTAGTTTAGTGGAAGCACATACATTTTAGTCAGTACAATCACCACGGCAGGTACCAACGACAGAATGTGAGGCTCCACATGCTTCTGATATCTGATTGTTTTTGTTGTCATTTTCTGTTGAACGTTTTAATGCTACACGGAGGAGGAGCTCAGAAATTCTGAGCATGAGGACCTTACCTGTGTGAGATGTTAGGACCTAAAGCCGGGCTGGAAACGTGCAGTTTCTTCAAAGATCAGCTCCTTCAGTGTCTCTTTGGGTAGGTCATCCAGCTCCATGTCGAATTTGAATGGCGCCTCAGCAACAGGCTGCACACATGGTGGCAGGAAGAGGAAGACAAAGATTAGGACAAATAAGGTTCCTAACCCGTGGAGCAGGCGTCCTCAGATGACTCATGTCTCACCTCATCTGTGGGGTCGTAGTATTGTTCCAGGTAGGGGTGAGCGAGGGCCTCCTCCACCTCGATCCTCTTGTGAGGGTTAAAGGTCAACATCTTGTCCAGCAGGTCCAGAGCTGCAGCACAAGGATGAGAATGTTAATGAGATGAACGAAACAACACAATGAGTCTGGCTGTCCACGAGGGGGCGCCACAACATCCTACAAAATTCTGGTTATCTGAATATTCTAAACCTGCATGTACAAGGACAGATCCACTAAAATCCTGCTCTGTGCCTGAGTGTGTGTGCGTTATCAGACCAGTGTGATGGAAGTGTGCTGAGTCATGGTGCTGTGATGTAAAGAAACATGAACCTTTTGGGTCGGCGTTGGGGAAGAGGCGGTTCCATGGCACTTTGCAGCGCAGCGGCAGCGACAAAAGATAATTCCTGGCCTTAATGTTAATGATGCAGTTGAGATCCTCCTGAGAGGGAGAGCCCAGGATCCCTGAGATCATAAAAACAAGTACGTTAGTGCTCATTTGCACGGGCATCTGTGAAGGATTCAGATGAGGAGGTTTTATAGTCTTATCGCACAACAGATCAACAGATGGGAGAAGCAATATGTGGTCTAGCACCGAGACACAAAAAGTACGACTTGACAAGGGCTTCATATTAACAGCTACGGTATCTATGGACTGGCACCAGGGAGGTGTTGCTACTCACAGAGAGTGTGAAGTTTTAGCTCAAGTCTAAAGTTGTCGAAGCATTTAATAAGACGTAACTTACACAGTATTGTGCCACTGAATCATACTGTGTCCGACTTTGCAGAATAAAGTTACTGACACATCGATGTCATGATATTAAGAATTACCTGTGATATATCTGACCAGCCTGCACTACAACACACACTCTGGATGTAAAAGAGAGCTGGCATTACCCAAAATGTGGTTGAGCTGATCCAAGTAGTGCTTTCCAGGAAAGATTGGCCTGTTAGACAGCATCTCGGCCAGGATGCAACCCACTGACCAGATGTCTATGGACTTAGTATAGCCCTGAAAGTGAGGCACACAGACACAGTCAATATAAAATCAATGAGTGGACTCTGTCATGCTCAAGGGCCCGGTGACAATGAATTAATTCTACTTTTACACCATCTGCAGAATTCAGAAAGAAAAAGTTCAATTTCAGGATTAATCCCTAATGTAAAATGGCTGCTTCAAGTGGCAATACACACATTTGTACATGTCGTCCTGATATGTGCTGCTCACACACAGGTTTGTGTGTCTGAATCTCCGACACACTGGAGAAAGTCAATCCAGCTAGAGTAGGATTGTATCTGGATACGTTCAGACCTATTTTCAAATCTGGCTCACACGTGTATCCACGCTCAATCCAGCTTGTTTGCGGTCCTCCAAACCGCTAGGTGGCGCCTCATAATATACAGAGTCCGCGTGTGAGCATGCGTTGTGTGTTTTTTTTTTGTCCAGTGTCGCTCGTGCCTTCGGTTTTTTTTCGGTTTAAAAAGCAGTTTATTCCTTTGTAGCCCTGTGGAAAATAAACTCGGGGCAAAGCTGTATTTGAGCCAATCTGGCTAGATCCACCTCCGAGAGGTGGATTGAAATCAAGCTGGGTTTGCGGTGTTCACACTCAGAAACAGGATATATCCAGATACGGCCTGAATCCCGCTCTAGCCGGACTGATTTCCCCAGTGTGACCGGGTTATAAAACAGGAAAATTTCCTCTCACAGCACACCAAAGTGACTTAAACAACATATACAATATACCTGTTTTCTACAGCAGGACACCCACCTTGGAGTTGAGCATGATTTCGGGGGCTCTGTACCAACGAGTAGCGACATACTCTGTGAGGAACCCGGTGTGATCGTGGTCGGGATCAGCCACACGAGCCAAACCAAAATCACAGATCTGCAGAAAGGCGAGAACACACGACGTGATGAAGACTGAAAGCCGGTGACCTAAGATAACACAACGGGATGATCAGTTAAGACCTTGAGATCACAGGTGGTGTTGAGCAGAAGGTTGGAAGGCTTCAGGTCGCGGTGCAGGACGTTGGCGGAGTGGATGTACTTCAGCCCTCTTAGGATCTGGTAGAGGAAGTAGCAGATGTGGTCGTTGCTCAGGTGCTGAGTCTTCAGGAGCTTGTACAGATCCGTTTCCATCAGATCCTGAACGATATACCTGTAGAGTCTCAGGTTAAAGGAGTGCAACTTTCACACTGTGGGAAACATCTGCGTATTCATACCGGTCGGGAGTTAAACAAACATAATGTTATGATAGTCATGATAACATATTTCTTAACCAAACCTCAACACAGCAACTGTACCACTGCTCCAAAGGCAGCATGACTCCAACAGCCAGGACCAAAGTTACAGCTCAGCCGAGGAGGACGCCATTAATGTTTACAGAGTCAAGCTGCCTGTATTAAGGTGTAGAGTAGAGCGTGACATGAGAGTGGATTTCTACTCCTGTCCCAGAAATCTGCATGACGGTGCTGAACTGCTAAACTTGTTTACAATGAAAACCTGCACACCAAGCCATCTCGAACATGGTACAGCAACACCAGGCATGAGAACAAACCTTATAAATAACACAAGCAGCAGCGCTCAGCCTTATTTATCTTTTAGATAACAGAAACATTAAGCTACCTCAGCGCGCTACAGGTTTTACCACCTTTGGGACTTTGCACAATCAGAGATTTTTTTGCAGGTTTTCCCCACAAGAATAAGCTACGCGTGTGTTATTTAAGGCCACTCATCTCGGAATCTGAGGGTTAGGTGACAACATGTCCCATCAAGTGCTGAGTAGGTGACTAACTGTAACCAACACCCCAGAGAAGGCTCCCAAAAAATACACTGAACAACACAAAGACCTGTTATTGGAGATACTAGAACTGAATATTTATATAGATTTATCTTATTTTGATCATTTGTTTGTTGTTGTTGATTTTTCCTCTGCTGTTTAAGTGACTTGAATCCCACAAAAACTGTCAGTGTCAGCAGTTCCTACAAGAAACAAGGTTTTTCTAATAGAGTAGCTGGGTCATCATTTTGCTGTTGAGTTTTTTCCCCCAAATTTTAACAAGCTAATTGCAGTCTAGTTAAAGTTATGTTATATTATATATAGTTGTACTGTAGGTACTTCAGAAACAGCAGAATATTCCATTAAACCCCATTAAGAACAACAAAGGCAACTAATGAATCCATTAATTTTGTACAAAGACTAATCTGACTTAAATTCTAAAACTGCCCAATCCAAACACTTTTAGGCTTTCCTGGCACACAGATTAGCTTTTGGATTTTTGTACTGCAAACAAAATAACAACTCTTACATAATTTAGCTCGGATAATTGTCTCTAGCAGCAGAAAAGCTGCTGACTTGTTAATTTCAGGTACGACGTTTCTCGGTTGTGTGTCAGTGCCGGAGGCGTCATGGTGGTGTATTTCTACACAGGGAAGTCACTTTATCTTGATGAATTTATGAATTTGTTGTTTGTGTAAATGCAGGCAGGAAGCTGAGTAGCTGTGGGTTTTGGTCACAGTTAAAAACTACACACACACACACACACACACACACACAGACTGGACTGGACCAGTTTGCTACAGTGAGGAGCGTCTCTGCCAAATACATGGTGGCAGGTGGTTATTATGTAATGTACACTACAAATGAAAACCCCCACTCAAATACAAATGGTGGACTGTAAGACCAATCTCATTGGACAAAAAAAAACATCCAGCATCTTTACCCTACCACTAACCCACTGTGATCTAAAGCAGGAAAAACCATCATGTAGGATACACATCCTTCATCTGGTCGATGGTCGGCGTGCGGATGATGTCGTTGATTCCGATGATGTTCTCATGCTTGAAGCGCAGCAGGATCTTGATCTCTCTCAGGGTGCGTTGGCAGTACGTCTGGTGTTCAAAGGGGCTGATCTTCTTAATGGCCACGCGGATCTTGTTGTCCCGGTCGTAGGCAGAGCTGAAACACAGAAGCCCCCAGTTAGAGATCAAACTTTTTTTTTTGTGAACATCCTATTTAAGAATTGTACAAAGTTAAGACATTGCTCATTGTTTCCTGTCGTTACTACTTCACATAAAAAGCTTTCCACTGGCTAACCGCAGAAAGGAAGCAGGGTTTGTCAGAGTTCAGCTGCCACTGTTGCACAGCGGTGCTGCACAGCAAGATATGATTGAAGTTTTCTGAACTTTTGTGGCCAGGGGTCATTTAGAAGCAGGATCATGGTGACGGAAGAAGAAGAAGAAGGAGCAGCTCTGATAAGCAGTTCTATACACTGTGTTTGGTTTTATACTTTATATTAAACAAATAACCAACCTCTTCAAGTGACAATCATATCAACTTCACTCATTATTCAAAGTGTTAAGGACAAGCTGGTGTAGGTGGGCGTGCTCTTATATACGGATTGTGTTGCTTGACTACCACCTACACTGTTGCTAAAACTTCATTATAAAAATTGAAAACATTAAGTTGATTTTCGTTTAAATTCAGCATTAAAATATGCCAAATGTGTGTTTTAATATGAGGTCACCCTGACCTCAACCTATACCCCATAACACGCCCAAGATTTATTGATTGATTACATCATCTGGCAAGCTTTTAAGCTGTTCACACACCCTAACCCTGACTTTCTGTGGTTAACACATAATTACAAATTTGGAGTTATCTCTTCAACATGAAGCCTCCTGTCACGGCTCTCGGTTACGCTCCAGTTTTCTTTTTCTACCAGAAGACGTGCCGGGCTGCTCCACTACATCCTGCATTCTCTGCAATCCAAGAGAAGCCGAACATAAACACTGTGTGTCTGTAAGAAATCAATGCACGGAGCTTATTTTCCACAAGATCCATGCCTTTCAAAGCCAAGAGCAGCCACAGCCAGAGGAGAGCGGGAACAGCTACAAAATAAGCATCAACACACAAGTGTCCAGTCTTTTCATGTCGAGGCACATTAAGGGCTCTAAAGCACTAAACTCCAGAGTGTGATCGCTCTTTAGCATAAGCAGAAACCATCAGCATGTCTGTCTGCTGTGGTTTTTCTACTTCACCATTAACTGATTAATTCCAACAGGTAATAACATGTTCACACATCCCTCCTGTCCTTTGAGAGTGCTGGATTTGTGTTTACTCTGCATGCATGTAATTGTTTTTCTGCTGTACAAATGTGCTGATACAGCAGGTTTTCTTTACACAGATGGACATCAGACACATTCGGTCAAGCAAAAATGCGACAAAAGACAAAATGAAAGCTGTGACTGTTCTCCGTGTGTAGAGTCTGCCTATAGCCAACAGACTAATTGTTCAATTCCACTCTGAAATCTTGGCCCTGCCTGTGATGAATAGATGCCTCCTTCTCCTCCTCCTCATCCCAGGTACAGACATGTCTGTCTCTTCTCACCAGTTCGTTTACAAGCGCATTATCATAAACCAACTAACCTGCAGCAGTAATGCCAGGAAAGGCAAATTACTGCTGCCAGCTCATCTCATCACAAAACCAAAAATCCACCTCAGGAGGAAGAAAACTGTTTACAATATTTATGGTTTCTTGAGGCTCTTGAGCTTCATCATTTACATCCAGCCAAGCGTGGTTTTATTTCTGCATATTACAAACAACAGAGATGTCTGAAAAAACACCCACATCGTAGGACAAAATAAGAAAATGAGTTGCTATAGTGATGGGGGTGTAGGGACTGAAATGTAAACACAAGTGTGCCAGCCTTCTGCGAAGGAAATATGAGTGACCTTCCTTTCCACTTGTGTGAGAGGAATGCGTGTGTGTGCGTGTATGTGTGTGTGTGTGTGTGTGTGTGTGTGTGTGTGTGTGTGTGTGTGTGTGTGCGTGCGTGTGTGTGGGAGGAAGGTAAATAGTTCTCCATGTAACTGTTCTACACCAGCAGATACCCTCATGTACAGAGAAGCAAGGAGCTGCAAGACTTATTCATCAAAGCTCAAATCTGATCCAGGGCAGAGGCAGCACGGCGCAGACACACACACAGACACACACAGACACACAGTGTCTTCACATGACTTTTTCATTTTTCAGTCAATGGTACTGCCTACACCAGTTTTTTTGACACAGTAAAATGTTCCCGTTCGTTACCAACGAAAATCCTTAAAAAAAATTGCGTGTCAGTCGTTTAGTCATTCATCAAGCAAAATGCCAAGCAGTCTGAGTCCAGCTGCTAAAATGTCAACACTGTTGGCTTCATATCACTGTAAATTTAGTTTTTAACTGGGACTAAGACAGTGAGAGGTGGATGGTACTACTGCAGAGTGAATCTGCCTCTCTGAAGACCCTCTCTTGATTCTGCCTTTGCTCGCTCACTTCTAAATCACATGCTGTCGTTGTACAATCAATAGGTGCGTCTCAGTGCTGACTGTTAACACTGGAGTGTTACGCATCATCGTCCTTGCATGGTGGTTGATTTAACGCCGCTGATGCGTCTACTGCCTCTCAGAGGGTGCAACAACCCGCTCCACCTGTCCGCCCGCCATCATGCCTTTTACACAGCACACCAGACATAAGATAACATTGAACTTATTAACTGATAAAATTCTATGAAAATGTTACATTTCCTGTTTTATTTTCTCCTCATTTTCTGGGATCTATCTACCTATCTACCATTAAATAGATTGATAAATACTTTATTAATCCCTTTATGGTGGTCCAACAGCAATATAACTTAAAGGTCGGGTAGGAGATTTCACTCTGATGCACTTTTTGTTAAATTAGTGTAACTTCTCTTTACAATCCGATAGCAACTGATTAGTTCGGCAGTTTCGAAGAATAGAATATGAATCATCTGTGGAAGCTATAAAACACTAAAAACATCAGCCAATCCTATGAGGCGCCCCTGCATGGAGTATTGGCTGGTTGTCACTCTCTTCCTGCTCTGCGTGCACCAGAGAGGTACGTGCATGATGGCCGAAGTCACAGACTGGTTGGGAGGCGTGGCTTCGGGGTGAGCTCCGAGAGAAAGGGGCGTGTGTTTACTTTCGAAATCTGGCTGACTCTCACTGAGTTTTCAAAATCTCCTACCCTACCTTTAACATCATCAAACATCATCATAAGTTGATGTCACAAGTTTTGGAGTTAAACAGCATGAGTAATAAAGGGCCTTTTAAGAAATTACTAACATGTCTTAGAAAATCACTGAATGACTAAAGCAATCCAACAGTACTTCAAGCAAATGTTTTATGTACCATCTTCTTTAGAAAATCAACTAACCGTCACCTTCTTTGTGCTCATGCAGTCTAGCTAAGACATGGTGAAATCTCACACTGACACATGTGTGTCAACCTCATCTTCAATGTGTCCTCCTTGCAGTCATGGGGATAGTCTTAGTCCATACTACGTTTCAACATGTTTGCTGAGGCAAGCCCTTGTCAAGTTCCTTGTCTGTTCATACTGGCACAAAGCAGAAGGAACTTTTTTTTTTTAAGGAAGTACAAAGTACACCAAGTCAAGTTTGCAGTTTCAGGAGAGCTGCAGCCTTATCTCTGGAGGGTGGACTGTTGCTTCCTGGACCTTTGAACCTCATATAAGGATTTTTCATTGGCGTCACTGTGCTATATACGGTACATTGAAAGGGGCCGGCTGACCTCACAGGCAGCCGATAGTGGCATCAGTCTAACACAGTCGACTATCATTAAGGAGCTGCACGTGAAACAAGACGACAAATTTAACTATTTTTTCCACACACGCCCTCTACGACTTGGCTTTCACATATAAATGGCAAAAAGAAAATGGTTCAATGACTGAAGAATCAATCAAGACCCTTTCAACTATGCAAAACAGTCACTGTATGGCCCTGACAATGAATGAATATTTTGTATGACAGATATTAATGATGATGTAAATAACTGCACTCTTTCCTGTAGCTCTCTGTGAGTGATGCCTTTCCTGTTTCCTCTGCATTTGTAAAGCTTTTCTGAGCATGCTCAGTCCCCAAGAAGAAGCACTGAGTGTGGGGATGGTGGGGGCTCATCTCCATAGAGACGGGAATACAAGGCTTTTCTCTGCAGCTGCTGCGTTATGCAATATGACTGTAACCATGACAATGTTCAAGGGGTAAGGTTGAAGGAAGAAGGGGAAATGCTCACTGTGCACTTCAGGGTGAACGCGCGTTGAGAAAGTGCAGATAAGAAGCAGACCTACATCACTTTGAAGGGCAGCATGAGTGTCAGGCTGCAGGTGACGGTGCTGAGAAATGAAGCCAATGTGTCAAAACCCACAGAGGCCTGTGTGGCCACTTCAGGCTGCTGCTGCCAAAAGGGAGTCAAATCACCACAAATGTCTAACAGTAACAAAAACTTAATCATTACACGAAGACAGATCAGTGCCATGTTAGATCACAAGGATTAAGGGGTGGGTTCATCTTCAGAGTAAGGTGCAATTGCATAAACTGCTCTAGCAGAGCCCATCTACCCATGCCAGTGCACCGAAACTGGGGGCTAACTTCAGCTAAACAGCTGGAATAATTATTTACATAGACCTGATCCTAACAAAAAGGCCCATTTGATGGCG
Source organism: Parambassis ranga (assembly GCF_900634625.1). Lineage (NCBI taxonomy): Eukaryota > Metazoa > Chordata > Actinopteri > Ambassidae > Parambassis > Parambassis ranga. The sequence continues at coordinate 21,204,995 of NC_041030.1, forward strand.
AATACAGAATTGATTGATTTTCCGCTTGCCTCATTCACACATTTTTGCAGAATTTTTAAATCTTGGATTTCCAGGTTTTTATAGCAAAACTGAGTGTGTCTGTTGGTCTTTGTATACATTCGAATTAGGACAGCTGGTCAGGCTAGGAAACTGGCTCATGGCATGCCAACACTCCAGCAATGGGTGCTGATTGATCAGTTCAAATTAGGACAATGTGTAACAGGTGATCCTCCCTCAAAAGTATGTCTCTATGGGTCTCTCTACTGCTGCTTGTTGGAATCGCTCGTTGGAATATGCCATGTAGTTGTGTTTCATGGGTCCTGGCTCCATAGGACTACATTCATTCTGGAATATCTTGTGAGCCCTCATATAAAACAGGTCAGACCTTTTCTATAGACAATTGCTCTGTTGTGTGGTGCACACCAACAGCTGGAGGAAAGACAAGTCTGTTTCACTAAAAATGTAAATGCATGGCATACGGCCTTCCAACAAAAACACCTTTTTGTCACCTTTACTTCTGATAATAAATGCTTCCATATGCAACCATAAACATAACTTCCAGCTCTCGGGTACTGACCGCGCACTTGAACCTCTGTATCTCTGTTTGAGCTTGTTATCAGCAAGGTCGTAAATTTCACTAACAGCCGAGTCTCTACATTCAGCCATAATCACAGGGTATTATTCTGCATAGATCAAAATTCTGACAATTAAATGAAGCACTCTTCCATCCCTGAAAGAGGATACCCAATTAACACAAGAGCTAAAAGGTCATTCTTTTTCATAGATTCATAAAATACAAAGCACCCTGCCAATAAAACATGCAACCTTTCTCTATAAAATCAGGAGCCCTCCTGACAAATGCATGCGTTTTGTTGGAAAAAAAAAACTCCTGTTAAATTTCACTACACACAGCTGAGACCCGATATTTAGACGATATTTAACCTCATAGCTATGTTTAAGCCTGACTACAATTCATATTTAAATTCAACATTTCTGGGAATCGGGTAGCTGGTTGAAGAAGAAATGTCATAACTGTAGTGTATTATCTTGCAAACAGAGCTGAAAGGATGTTGCAGATGCAGCTTTATTTCCACACAGGAGGGCTTCGTGGTTTAAAATATGAGTCAAACGTTGCCACCACTCTTGTGTACTGATTTTAATGAACCATCTGTTAGCATACTGTGACACCAAAAGATAGAATCAAAGTCATCAGGCCACTTCTGCAAATTTTACTTTGCATACAGTTTTTTAGAGTCATCATGCGACTTCAGCAGAAGGGTTTGTGCTCATTTTATTTAGATGTCCTGAACAACAGCAGCGCACTAACATATCACATCAGCCAGACCCTGATAACGAACAAAGATATCAGAATCAATACGAACGGAGCAGCAGCTGTGTGAATGTTTAACATGCTTGTCAAACCAGAAGTCATCGTTCTCGCCTTGGCAGACATTACCACCCAAATTACACAAATTACATCTCCTTCTGAATTGCACAACAGGATTTCAGAGTGTCAAGGCTCTCATTTTCTCCCTCCCTCCCTCCCTCCCTCTCCCATTGGCTGTGGAGTGGTGGTACTGATGTCAGAGGTAGAGGGGTTGCCATGGAGACGGGCGCCACGGTGGCATTTTCAAGAGGACGGCTCATGGCAGAATGAAGCAGAGCATCAGCATCAAGACCAAGAATCAGAACAGGTCAAGGGCTTGAGATCAAAACCACAAGGAAGACCAGGAGGAGGACCTGGATGACGAATACATTTAATTTGGTGGTCTCCATGTAGACTGTATCCTACACAACTTTGTATCTCTCAAAACAGTGAATAAACTCAATTAAAAATGCAGCTAATTATGAATTTCCGCATAAAATTAGCAATGCTGTAATCCTTTTACATATCAGTAAAGGGTACCACTTCCACTTTTATTCTCCTTCAAACTGACTTTTCATACACTGCTAATCAGCAAAGCTAATGTTAGCAGCTGTTTCACTGTGGTTTGCAGATTGCAATGGTAAGACGCACATCACTCCTCTTACAAACTTGTGGTCTGTGCATCATGGAACCATCCGATTTCACCATCGTGAGGTTCAGCTGCCATTTCTGGACTGCCAAAGCTCACCGTTTATAGTGCAAATCACTTAAATCAATCAAATGAATCCTGTCGGTCTCCTGGTGAAGTACAGTATTCCAAATTACCTGCATAGATCCACAGTTTCTCTCCCACTAGCACACTTGCAAACAAACAATCAACTGAAATGTGCCTCAACAGAGGCAAAAGAAAAGAGATCCGACATGGACAAAAGGTGACCAACTACTACTCATCGTTTTAGATGTAAAACTTTTTACAAATATGAGCCAGTTCAGCAGCATTCCCCCATGATCTAACTCTCTGTGTGGGCGTGCTGAAAAGGCAGAGTATGCCACAGCAGCTCCTGAATATCATCACAGAGGGTGATACAGTATCTTGTGATTGTGTAAGCATACAGTGTGCACGAACTCAGGCTTGTGTTAAGAGGCTCGGTACAATCGGAAAGCCCTGACATGAGCAGCCTTACCGTCAACAAGAGGCTATTGAAAACAAAAATAGGCCTACTTTGAAAATGACACAGACAGAACTCACCATCACGACCAAGTTTTGTAATACAAAGCACGGACAAAAAGACCCTATATCATGCTGCAGCTGCTCAGAAAGGCAAATATGTTCCGCACCGAAAGGCTGCAGGGCTTCATAAACACATCCTCTCCTACTGTTATTATTCACATCAATCGACACTGATCATGCAGTTTTTTTTACAACACGAGTGACAATATGGCCCATTCCAATTTTCTGAAAAGGCTTAAAATTCCATATGAACCACATCCGCTTATACTTACAGTCGTCAGGCTTTGACTCAATAGTACACTGTCCATACATGATCTTCAAGTATGTTATACTAGTACATCAGAGCTGCTGCCATGGCAACCACATACAGCATCTCAGCTTTTGACTTTAATGGGAATTTATACTGTGCTTACAGTATGTCCTCCGCTCAATGCTCAAAGGTGGACATTAAAATTCTGCTGGATTTTATCCTTTACACATGCACGTGCACTGCTGCTGCAACAGGAAAATGAGCGTGCTTGATAGATGGATTGATAATATTTTGGAAGGATTGTGCAACTGTCCCTTATAGAGAAAAATAAGACTTGTTGTATGCAGACCAAAGGGACTCGTTTACACGACAGTGACACTGGTATCACAGCGTAGCCTGACAAAGAAAAACATAAACACCACATAACCTACACACTGTAACACAGATCTGTAACTGGCCCGCTAGGCAGAATAGCATTTCCTGCTGGGCCGAGTGCATCATGGTGAATTTGGAGCTAATAAAAGACAAAGAACCAAAGAGCAAAACCACAACTGATGTGAGAGTACTTTCTTGTTGATGTCTCTCAGTTGTTGCACAAGCATATGAAAATCACCCTCCTTCTGCCTCAGTCAGATAAGTATGCATATACTCCATCTTCTAAAGTCTTTATACTCTACTAGGGCTGCAACAAACGAGTATTTTGGTACTCGGATACTCTATTATTTTTGCATCTTATTATTTTTTTTGCGTATTATTTATGTCACAGTTTTCCCATAGATACGGCTGCAGCGTCATTGATTCAGTCCGTGACCGCCTCCATACCCAGCGCCAAAACTGTCATCCCGCTGCGCCACGAGAGAATCATTCTGAATGATCGTCACTAACGAGTCATCGCATACTAAATTAGTTGTCGATGCATTTTGTCCTCGAGTACTCGAGTACTCGGTGCAGCCCTATACTATACACTGCAGTAAGTACAATAACTCATTTAAAAAAATCTGATTTCCACAAGCCTCAAAGAAAGTGTGCAAGGTCACATTTTATAACCAGACATTTTGCAAGTTTGGAAATTTTGACAAAAGTACAAAAGGCTCGTTTCTGCACGTTCCATAATGTAAATCTTCAATGGGTGGTAAAACACTGCATCAATGGTCCTTTGAAACATAATCAAGACACTCTTTAAAATAACATTAGCTTAAACTTGGAAGCTTATGTTACTGATGCCCAGGTGAATGCAACAAAAGGATTAAAACATTCCAGAGCTGACAGGCACTGGTTACAACATGCTCTGTGCGTCTTTGATTTTAATCATCTTCCTACCTGACCCTTCAAAATCACCAATGTTCAAAGCCATTAAACCTCAACATTAAGAAAAGCAAAAGGAGTGCAGGAACATACTGAAACTGAACTGACTCTGAAACTGAGAGAGCATTAAGGGAAAGTTCAAGAACTAAAACGTCACAGCGACGCCCACACCGCTTTGACTGACAGGGGATCTCTTAAGAGGTGAAGTGCAGAAAGGCCAAAGGAAAATGAGACCTAGATCTAAATGATAAAAAACATCCACCTACACCATACACTGCACAATTATCAATCAAGATAAAAAAAAAAACACACAAGCTGCGAGCTTGAAATTGGACGATCTAAAAGTAAACTGTGATCAGAGCTGCAGTTATGCAGCCTGGCTTTAGTAAACCATGATCTCTTTTAACATCTTTGCACCGCTCTGGATATAAAGATGAACTACGTTTGTTGCATTAATGCACGCTGTGTCCTTTTGATGTGTGAAAGACGCTAAAATACCTGCTGTGTCTCCACACAGTCGGCACTCTGTGTGTCAAGTCATGGTCTCAGAAAACTGAGCTCCTCTCGCCAGAGAAAACAAAAGAAGTACACTGCTGCTGTTTGACACAAGGACAATATATTATGTAATGCAGTACACAGTGTGCACATTTAAGGTCTACCACATATCTACAAGATGGGAAAGCGAATGGTTTTACAACTTATAAGGATGTATTATGCATTTTATTTGAGATATCTAGTTACTTTGGCGCTAAGTGTACGGCCTATGACCTGTCCACGTGTGCCTAAGTATGTATGGGGATGGCAAAAGGCACAACCAGAGGCTGGGGGTTCACAGGCAACTGGCTGGTGCTGCCATTGTGGTGGTGACATCACTTCTGTACTGATTTCATGTAAAGTTTGCGTCACTGGTGGAGCAGTGGCTCGTGTGTGTTTTAACTATGACTCTGATCTAATTACCATTAATGACTTCATGCAGTGAACACACACAAGACATGCACATTATAGCACAGCGCATCATGACGAGAGCAGTGTCACATTTACAGGACTATAACACATTATACAACACTTCACACTCAAATATCCACTGTTTGAAGTCATCAAATTATTAAATGAGTCAAACTTTTGAATATACACAACAAAGTGTGTCAAACAGTTTATATTTTTTATATATATGTATATATATAAACCATAAATACACTGTAGTATGACATGAGGTAGAGGAGTTATTGTCCTACTACACACCTAATAACACGTTGTAGATTCCTTTATATAAGCAAAAAGACTCCAGAAATAATAAGTAAAATAAACATACTTTAGCAGAAAATGTGGATGCGTTATGGTGATGATTGAGAAGTTGATGATGGTAAATTAAAAGTGAAAAATCCCACACAGGCGTGTCAGAAATAATACTTAACAAATCAGATTTGGTGATTTTCCGCAGAGGGATCACATTAATCGCAGATATTTCAAGTATGAAGACGATCATTACACAGACGAAAGCTAATATAAACACTTTAAACTGAAGTGTGATGACTTTCCAGCCGTGATTTAACCATCTTCACTAAACTAACACTGACTTTGTTGCTTGCTAGCTAAAACATTAGTGGCTGCTTATGATGGAAAAGAAGCGGGTTAGCTAACAGTACGCGCTGCTAAACTGAGTAAATGTGGAGGCTACTCGGGCTGAAACTTACCACACCATCCCGTAAGCGCCTTCCCCGATGTAGGAGAGGTTGCTGTACCGAGGCCCGACGTCGAAGGCCTGCCCGCGGACCAGCTCCGTTCCCGGCCCGGGGCTGGGGCCGCAGCCAGCAGGGGCAGACACCGCAGCTGTCGCCATTACGAGGACTGGCTTTTTAACTTGTAAGGTTTTTGTTTTTGTTTTTTTGTTTAAAAAAAAAAAGGAGCGAATGAGATTAGAAAATATATGTCTGTACTATGACTGCAACTGGGTGTACAGTGTGGAAAGAGGCCTTCGCTACGTGTGGAGTGTTTTTTTTTTCCCTTTCCGTTAACGTGCGTTCGGAGCGACCACACCGCTGCTGTGCTGTCGCAGGCAGGAGCGAGCGGCGGAGAGGCGGCTGCTGCCGCAGGAAGTAGCGGAGGCGGTCATGTGATGCACGGCTTTCCTTTTTTTCCCTTCTCCCTCCCTGTGGAGGATCACCGAGGGTTCAAAGTAACCCGGTTCTACAGGATTTTGGAATGAAAACAAAACAAACTAAATGAAATGAGGCCGTAGATATATGATGAATATTCACCAAACTTTACAGAATATCGAAAATATAATAATAGTTTAGGTCTTATTATTATCCAAGACTGGATGAACCTGCTAAGGTGTTCAAAAAAAGCAAGAAAGAAAGAAATAATAAATAATAGAAAGAAAAATTAATAACCTACAGGAGAGATGACGTAGTTTTGTAGGCCAACCCGGAAGTTAGCACCTTATTTTGAGGCTAAAGTTTGAATTTAAATACCTTAATAAAAATACACACAACAATGACTAGGGAGGAGTTGGAATCGAACCACCAACCTTCCGGTTATTGGACAACCCTGCTCTACCACTGAGCCACTGCTGCCCTTAAATACCATCATCGCAGGTAAAAAAACAACCTAATGATGATTTATAAACAAACTACATCGCTATCATATAACTACAATTATGTGTATCCAATTTATTGTTGAATACTGTATTTAACTCGCAAATTCTGCGAGTAGGTGTGGCCAAATGTTAAAACAGCGCCCTCTATAGGATGCGTCTGACCTGGCCTAATCACGTAATTATAACAGGAGGCACAAATGTCAAATTAATGCATTTAAGTTCAAACTGTGTGTTTTTTGAATGCTGTCATTTTAATTTCACGCAGAAATTGTGTTTTATTATCTTTGTGTATATGTGCATGAAAAAAGACCATTTCACAAAATAAATGGAATATCTGTCATGTGCAAACAAAAAAACAATAATTATGTTAGGTGGCTATTTCGCATAATGGGATGTGACTTTTAAACCCTAATTTAGCCATATTTTAATTAACTTCCTTAATGGAAATATTGATCCAATCATCCTGATATCTTGAAAGTTTTAAGATATTCAGAGTAAAAGTATTAAAAATTCAACCTTTCATAGCTATAATGAAATATTTACTAAGCTTTACTAACAGCCATATTTCACATCACAGATAAGCAAAAACAAAAAAGGTATACTCGCTTTTTTTTTTTTTTACAAAATATTACTTATAGTTGACTTTCTAGATTAATTTTATCCCATATTAACTATTCTTTGGAGAAATTCCCCCAAGATGCATCACAGTGTGAATGTTTCCAGAGGACACCGTGACCTTATTAGAAGATTGTGTCACAATGACCTTGACCAATGAGATGGTTCCTGACACACTGCGGTGTACAGTATGAAATAATGCAGAAGTGGGTGCACCAAGCCACACGTTTAAGAAACAAATGCTTATCAAGTGCAAGCCACAACCCAGGAGAGCAAGCTCCTCACATCAGGACTCTGCAGCCCCACCGACTGCACATCTTTATGTAATATACGATCAATGATCGGGCATGGGAGACCACTCCAAAACCAAGACTAACACAACTAGTTACTGCAAAATCAAGAAGTAACCTCACATCAACACTGTCATATTAAACGACCTCTGTATTACAACAATATACATTTGACAAAAAAATGACTGCATACATTTCAGAGTTGACTTAAGCATGTAATTTTAGAGGCTCACAGCATGTGAGGAAATGTTTTCAGTTACAACTCTACAAATTCCTCATCTGTAAGAATCAGGCATTTTTCCTCTGGGATTAATAAAGCATGTCTGATTCTGAGTTTTATATAGATGTATCCTGATCCTTCAGGTGTCACACATTCTGCTAGTATCTCATTTATGTGAGTCCTGGTGGTTATTACCAACTTTCTCCACAGATGTCACAAACATATGGCTTCTTCCCTGTGTGTGAACCCACCTGTGGGCAGCAAGATTACTATGGCTACCACAACATCTCCCACAGGTGTTACATAAAAAGGGCTTTTCACCTGTGTGTGTGTTCTTATGTGGTCAGTTAACACATTACTTGGAGAAAGACACATTTTTACAAGTATACAGCTTTTCACCTGTGTGGCATTTAAGGCGGTATTAGTAGTAAACAAACGTTTCCCACATAATTTGTGTACGATCTAAGTTAAACCTTTTAAGCTTATGTAACCTTTTGCATGTGTTTTGCATAAATACAGATTGTCACTTATGTGAATTCTCATGTGGTCAGTTAAAGATGTTTTGTGTCTGTAATGTTCTCCACGTGTCACATGAGAATGGCTGCTCACCTGTTTGCTGATGTTTATTCAGTTTATACTGATTTTGCTAAGGTTTTCCACAAGGGTCACATCTGACAGACTCAGCTGCTGTTTCAGGATCACACTGACTGTCTGATGGGAGATAGTGTGACTTGTTACTGTGCCTTTTGTTTCTCTGATATCTGTTCTCTGGTTCTTCTTGATCCAAACTTGAGCGCCCTGTCCAGACTGCACAGCTGCAGGTCATTACTCCTCCTCCTCCTTACCGTCATGTTGATGGGGGAGGTTTGGAGAAATGATGTGATGGCCATGATATTTAGGTTTCAAAATCATATAGCTATCATAGCGTGGACACCCTGTTTACTGTTACTGTTGCTGCCTGTGCCTATAAACCCAATATATACATAGATACCTACTCTGTGTAACTTTACTTCCGGTTTCAAAATGCTATCCAGATCTTCGTACTGAATGACTATTTGTTTTCGGCAGCAGCCGTTAGATGCTCATTGATAATTTCTCTTAAATGCTTCACAACTACTCTTAACAACTTTCGTATTTATTTTGCTACTATTGCTTCCGTCTTATTTCTTCCTGCCTTCTTCTTCGTTGGTAAACCAGAGGCGCATTTACGCAGCCAACTGGATTGGAGTTGGACGTTTATAAAGGGGTCTTGAAATATACATATATATATATATATATATGAAGATGGCTAATAAATCAACAATACTGTAAATAGCCACATTCCCCCGCATGTATTCATGTACTTCCTGTTTACACTCTGTGCTCCAATCAGCGCAGGATCATTGCGCAGGCGTGTTGTGTACTCTGAAATTCAAACGGTCCAATCAGAGAAGAGAGGGCGGTCACTCCCGGCGATTTCAAACCCGAATGAATAAGTGAGCTCGGGTTGTTGTTGCGCCTCTTTATATCGTTTTCGTACGCGTAAACTAACTACTTATATTTTTACTTATCCTTTTACAAAAGCGAAAGAAGAAGTCCAGTTCACAAAGAAATGGAAGAGGGAGAGACTGTACCGATACTATCCAGAAAAGGTTAGCGGGCTCACTCTGTTTCGGAAAGCTAGCTTGTTGTTAGCTTCAGCTGCCGTTAGCTATCCAACAGCTAACACATTTTTTTAAATGTTAGTCTGCACGTAGTTGAATGAAAACGGTTTGAATTCTACTGAAATACATTACATACATTAATGTAAATGTAGGGTTCAGGTATTTACATACCTTGGCAAAACCTTAAAATGCATCTTAATTTTTTTTACCCTTGATCATCACGTTGTGAAACAGCCTAACAAACCAGTCTAACATATATATACAGCATGCAAAATGTCACGACAGTATAACTGTTACATCATCAATTCAACATTCTAGAAAAAAACACAAATTAAATGATTTATGTTGTATTAAGGAATATTCATTAGGACTGAGATCGGTGTTAATATGGATTCTATGTGGCATTAGAACAATATTTTAAAGCTGCTTATATACTCACTGCATGCCTGCACACACATTACAGCATGAATGCATTATTGCAGAATCAGGAAAAATTATTAAGATATAATGGATTTGTGGTGTTGATCCTACTGAAAAGTGAGTGGAGCCTCTTAAGGCTTTTTCCATGGTAATATAGATTCTTAAGGGACAATATTTATTTACAATTTATTTACATTTCTCATAATGTTAAATTAGGGATGGATTATTTGTTACTTTTGTTTAAAATGTGGATTGCTCATTATTTTGATTATGCTTTACAAAAGTATAAAGATCTCATTAACCTGCAGCTAGATGGCGGTATGCTTCTGCTCAGATACTCAAACCTGTCGCTGATGCAGCTTAAGGCATGTAGGTTAAAATATTGCTTAAACTTTAAGAATGTTATGTTTAAGAATAATGGAATATAATTTCTCGGGGTCACTGCTGAAGCCCTCTACATGAAGGGCCCTCTATTTTCTGAGGAGGCTCCGGTCCTTTAACATCTGTCTGTGGTTGCCAGTGCCATTTTGTTTGCTGTTGTGTGCTGGGGCAGCAGACTGAAAGCAGCGGACACAAACAGACTCAATAAACTGATCAGAAGGGCCGGGGATGTTGTGGGGGTGGAGCTGGACACCCTGACAGACAGAAGGATGCTGTCTAAGCTGCAGGGGGATCCTGGAGAACAGCTTCCATCCTCTCCACCATGTGCTGCTGAGGTGCTGGAGGACTTTTCAGTGCCAGACTGATCCCTCCTAAATGCACCACTGAGCGCCACAGGAGGTCATTCCTTCCTGTGGCCATCAGACTGTACAACTCCTCCCTCTGCGATCAGACAATCTGCTCTAACACACTGTCTCCTTAATTATGATTATATAATTATGAGTAGTATACATGGCGCACCTGATCACCTGGAATGCAAGCAATTTCCCCCTGGGCTCAATAAAGTATTTCTGATTCTGATTGTGATCCTGTGTAATTGTTGCAGACCTACGTAAGAAGAAGTTAATGGAATACTTGGCAGCAAAAGGAAAGCTGAAACTGCCCAGCTCCAAGTAAGAAAAATACCTCTGCATGTGATCTTTGTATTTTTCCCACAGCGGGGAAATTGTTACACCCAATTTGACTGTGATTCACTTCTCAGGTCATTCGCTTATGACAAGTGCCAGAATAAGAGGCCTTTGATGTCTGCTCTGCAGGTAAGATGGGTGCCATATTTGATTCTTGTTAGCTTGTCTAATGGTATCTATCCGTCCCATCTTGTCAATAAACCACAGTAACTAAATATAAACCAAGGGAGTGTCAGCATACAGATGATGATGAAAATTCATGCGGGCTAAGATCACAAACTTGTTTCATTAGTCATCTTCCTGCTGTGTATATTTTTGATGTCACTGGTGGAGGTAGGTGTGTGTCTAGTTACCATTTTATTTATCAGTTTGATGTTTTTGGTTTCCACAGAGTGTTAGAGGAAAAGAAAACAAAGTTGCAGCTGACGCATCAAGATGCGATGTCCCGAAAGGTCGAACCTCTCAAGCCCGACAAGATCCTGTAAGAAGAGCATTCGGCGTCATTGACAAAGTCAATACAAAAGGCAAACCGCTGGCTAGGGAGCAGAATACTAAGTGTTCGTCTTCAACCACTGGTCAAGCACAGCCAAAATGTAACGTGAAACCTGAGCTTACAAGAACATACACCGTACCATCATCCAAATCCAGTCTGAATGCTGCCGGCTATCTGAAAAAACAACCAAATCTGAAAACAGGGACTCAAACCTCAGACAAACCCCCTTTAAAAGGAACTCTTGCAGTAGGGGCCAAATCAAACAGCAAATTCAGCTCAAATGGGGCATTGTCCAGTCCAAGGAAGGCGGTCAGCATCCGCATGAGTCTTTGCCCTCTTGTTAAAACAAGAACTGGACTCATTCCTGCAGTGATCCAACCAAGAAACGCAACGCTTAACGCTTCCGTCACAGCAGCTGGCAGCATCCCTGCAGCTCTGAAGAAGGTGCAATCCAGCACTGCGTCATCAGCCACCCAGCAGTCTGCCAGGGCCGTGTCTTCAACTGCTGTAGTGAGAAATAATGTTCAGAACAGGTCTAATTATAAACCACCTGTAGGTAAAAATTCTCAGCCAATATATAGGAGGCAGTTATCAAGTGGACCCAAATCAACATCCTCCAAGTGCACAGCAGCTCCTTCAAGACCATCGGCAAACGTAACATCCAAGAAATCCGCCGGTCTGCCTGCAGATCGGTCCGTAAAGCCGAGACCACGGAGTGAACAGGAGAAAAATGGCCAAACATACAAAGTTACCTTCCAAACATCTAAAATACCAGCAACCAGGTGCAGCTCCACAGCTGCCAGTGGGAACACACGTGCCACTTTGACTGACACCAAGATGAGAAAAGAGGCAGGCGGCAAGAAGTCAACTAGTTCAGTAAAAGCCCCTGCAAGAGAAGTAGGTGTGAAAAGAACCAGCGCTCCGGTGGGCTCACAGACGGCACCACAACCCTCCAGGACCATCTGTCTTACAGGCAAGACAGCAAAGGCTGCTCCCCAGACAGAGGGAAAGAAACTGACCACTGCTCAGGAGGAAAGAATGTAAGTAATACACCATGGCAACTAGATAACTTATAAAAACAATGTATAAAATCTAACCGTACTGTCTGGCCTAAAGGAAAAGACTCCAGGAATGGAGGGAATCCAAGGGAATTTCTTACAAACGCCCTCCAATGCAGGTGAAACCTCAGGTCAGGCGCACTGTGTCAGTGCCACAGCCTTTCTGGACGACCATTAGTGAGGAAGATGAGGCCCACTCCCTCATCTCTGCTGTGGATAAATCCCTAGCTGACTGCATCAAGCTGTTGAAAGAGGTAGAGTGAAGAGTTTTCTTTTAAACCTTTTGACCTGTTGTACTTTCCCAGTAGATATTACATATTACTCAAGGTTATCTGGATAGATTTAAACCAGATGTTAAAGAAAAACTAAGGCGGCATGTACTCAAATAGAAATAGTTTCTCAGGCCTGTTCAAGCCTACCTCGGGCTCTGTGTGTTGTTTGTTTTGATTATAATATCACCCTCATTTTATTGCCATCAGGGTTGCCCCCCAGACCAAGTGAGGGGAATTCTCTCACGGCTGCCAGCGGTGTCCCAGAAGTTTGCCAAATACTGGATCTGTCGCGCCCGCCTGATGGAGCAGGAGGGCAACCTGGATGTCCTGCCTATGTTTGAAGAGGCTGTTGGTGTTGTGTTGGAGGTAAGACCTCCACGGTGTTCCACCGTATGTGGAGCTTAACGACTAAAAGTTCAGGACAGTGCAACCATGGTGACGAAAGTGCTCAGCTTAGCAATCAGGACTTCACATCTTTGCTTTTGTGGGAGAGGCCACAGTGTTTGATTCGCCGGTTTTAGTGTCATTGGGCTGGAATGAGGATCACATATCCAAATCTGAGGTTGTGATGATTCACCAGAATCTTGAGTCATGACCAAAATAGACTAAAAAAGGAGAAATGCAAGCAGTTTTTAACCACAACAGGGTGTTAGCTCAAAACTACTGAATAGACTCAAACTAGAGCCACTGCTCCTTCTCCTACAGAGAAGCCAGTTGAGATGATTCAGGCACCTGATAAAGGCCTCCATTTATCAGGAGGAGTACCCAGGTATGTCGAGCTGGGTAAAGACCCTGGCCCAGGACTCGCTGGTGTAGGACTGGCTAGGAGAAAGGAAGGTCTGGGCTTCTCTGCTCCTCTTGCTACCGCGTCCTCTTGGACTGGATAGGACAGCCGTTACAAGTGCCGAACTGCGTCATCGTGTGCCTCAGTGTTGACTGTTTATTTTTCTTCATTTCAGATATAATGTCACACCCAATCAATTAGTGCATCTGTGTGCACGTCCACAACATACAGTATGTAAGCTCATCTGTTTATGCCATATTGTGAGTAACACAGCTCAGGTGTGTGATAGTCAGACAGCCCCGAAACCAGTGACTCACTGAAGTGAGAGTTCTTTAGCATGACGTGCAACTGTCGCAGATGATCAGATAGGCGTTGTGGGATTGAGTTACGATGGAGTTGAAGAATAACACTAATTCCTGTTTGTGTTTCTGCTTATGTTCCGTTTCAGCCTGTGGATGAACTGCGGTCTGTGGTGTTTGAAATTCTGCAGAAAAAGGACGAGATGCAAGGTAGCCGAATGTGTGCATACTCATTTCTGACACGCTGCCTGCAAACTTCAGGGTATATATTGTTGGACCATAAACCAATGAAGACAACAGGGGCTATTTTTTGCAGAGGATTGTGAAGTTTGTCCAGCACTCCCCTGGCCCAAAGCTTTCCTGTAAAATATTAAAATTTTGTTATGCAAGTAAGTTTGCAGCATTATTGATGGAACATACGGGATCTGTAGCTCAGAGAGCAGGGTTTTACACCAGCCGAAGGAGCTCCGGGAGTGCGCATCTGCAATTGCTTAGAATAGCAGAAGTAACATGTAAATAAAATGTGCATTTATGTATTTGTCAGCTTCTAAAGAAGACGATGTCCCGACTGCTGAGAGCCCTCCGGAGTGTAGCAGTGACCCAATGGTGACACCCAAACCTGTTAAAGCTCTCATATGGGGCGAGAGGGGAGACTCATCCGTGGTCAAGTACAAGATTACCGCAACTCCTGGGTATGTTTGAGTCAGTATTTCATGTGTGTTTTTGTAATGTCGGCCATTTTGGCGTATGCCATGTGTTAAGTATGTTCAAGGTGTCCGTGACATCACGCGTTGGTTTCTAAAGGAGCTGTTTTGATTCTCTGTGGGAAGTTTGGACTGTCACCATGTTAGCAGTCACACTCCGCATAAAATCAAAATAACAGGTGAAAGGGTGGAGCTGAGGCAGGTGGACAGCACCCGCCCCTCACATCCGTCACTATGCGTATTTTCCCATTATGATTTAAATAAGAAAAAAACAAACACTGAAACTCAGTGACTCATTGGGTATTTCAGTTTTGTGTGATCAGTCGAAAGTGATCAGATAGGAGTTGGTGGGGCTTTGACCGGTCTGTCCTCATTCCTGAATTCTACACCCAGAGGTTGTGGTTTTGTTTGTTTGTAACCATACGCATGTTGTTACCAGTGTAAGTACACATGCTGGGCAAGACTGGCGCCAAGGCTGAAATATATTCGTCGTTAAACACAGAAATATGCTCTAACACAAAACTAAGCAAAGCTTAGTTCATTGTCTGCCAAGCTGAAGGGTTTCAGGCAACAAAGATGGTGGATGTTTGGCTTTTAGGTTTATTCAGATTCAGTTTTTCAACTCTTATATACCGGTACACATACACCCACATGATAGCAACAGAGAAAGAATATGTACATACACACACATAATGCAGATCAAGGGGAAGATAGAAGCATAAAAACACAGTTTGAAATGCACCTGTGGTGATGCTTTAGCCTGAGTCAGTGTGCACAGCTCTGACAGTCACAGAGGAATTGTACAGTCTGATGCCGTTCTTTAGAGCAGTAGGGCAGCAGGAGTCTGTAGACATCAACATACGAAAGAGTTGTAGACATTTTTGTTCTGTTTCTCCTCCTCTTTCACCGGATTTTGCGGTCATCTTATTTAAAGGTTGCTCGTGATTAAGAACAGAAACTTCATCCAATCCAATTGGTCTTTAACAGTAAGAGGAGCTGCAGCTGGAGAGAGGTTGGATGATCTACTGCTACAAATATTTGTATTTGCAGCGTTTATATGCAGAAAATTGTAACTGCACAGCCAAAAATAGCTGGATGTGCACAACTCCATTTATTCACATGCACAAAAAAACCACAAGGGTAGGTATGGTCTAAAAACTCGGGCAGTGCAGTAATTGGCACTGTCGCCTCACAGCAAGACGGTTCAGTCTCCCTTTTCCCCGGGTGCTCCGGCTTCCTCCCACATTCTAAAGACGTGCTTGTTCGGTCAGTTGGTCACTCTAAATTGCCCGTAGGTGTGAGTGTGAATGTCTGTCTGTCTGTTGCCCTGTGATGGACTGGTGACCTGTCCACCTGTAGTTAGCTGGGATAGGCTCCAGCCCCCTGTCACCCTGCACTGCAGGATGAAGCGGGTTCAGATGATAAATGGATGGATGGTCTGAAAACTCATGAGATTGTTGAGATGACAAATGTGTGGGAACATTGGAATAAAACTAGATTTCACGCAAAAAGGGTCATAAATACCAGTTAAAGATGATCAAAATGAACAGTATCTAATTATATCGGGTTTTGTCTCTCCTCTTTCAGCGGCTCTCTAAGAAAACAGAGAGAACCGGTGAAGGTCAACGGTCAGGAGCTGCGCTTCTTCACCCCCGTCAGACGGTCGGTGCGAATCGATAAAGCCTCGCTCAGCTACCCGGCCTCCCTCCAGGACCACGACCTCTGCGTGACCTCCTACAACGACCTGTTGAAGACAGACGATGAAGCGAGCGAACGGGAAACCAGCGGAGGCGCCAGCCCGGCGGACGGCGACGACGACACGCCGATGTTTGTTTACAGAGAGAACGAAGCACTAAAGGACAAAATGTTCGTGCAGCTCGTCTTTGATGATGCTGTTTAGCAAAACAAACACATGAATGTAAATATGTTGGTGCTCATGTTTCCCTGACGTGTTGGGATGGAGCTGCTTTCTGTTTTTAGACACTGCAGTGTACCTTTATATAAAACAAACTTTTGAAATGTATTTATGTCTTTTAATTGACACAGACGAGTCGTACAGCATAAAGAGAAGACATTTTTAATCACTTTACAAGGAGGACCTGTGGGTCTAAGTGCTTCCATACTTACCTGTGCTGCTCTTCCCATTGTCCTTGCTGGACACATGTGACTTGGAGCGAAACTTCCTGGGGACGGACGGAAGCTGCATTGTATGTGGTAGAAAGATGACGTCTGAGAAGGTTTTTCCAGCTTAACCTAGATGCTTCCTTGACTCCTCTGTCATGGTTTCTTTATCAGATGGTTTATCTGTCCAGTGTGGACATTGTTGTCCTCAAAGGAGTGTCCTTTGTCTTTGAGGTGGAGGTGAACAGCTGAGTCTTGTCCTGTGCTGAGCCGTTCTTCTGTGGAGTGGTTGTCGGGTTCCTCCCATGTACAGATTACTGCGTCCATGTGTGTGTCCCTGTGTACCAGACCTTTGTCTTCATGGGTTTGAAATGGACCGGGGTGTCGTGGTTGTTGAATCCTTGTGTCTGTTGTCATGTCATGCTTGAATTGGGACAGGAGGAAGTGCACAGAAACAGGGTCTGATGTCTTTTTTTCTCTGATAAAGACGGACACATCTTAGTGCGGATGCACGGAGGTGTGTATGACTGATGAGTGTGTCGCTGTCTGTTTAATGCAGCGCAGCCCCAGGTCTCTGCTGTTCATTCGTTGCATGCTACTATTGTTTCAGTTTGTACACCGGGGTTCAGAGGAAAAAAAATAATCTGAATTTACACAAATCTATGAGGGTGAAGCGGCGGTGGATCTGATTGCAGCCTGATTGTCACTTAACAACACAAACATGCTAATCTTCTGAGTGGGAACAATGTGCTCTGATCATTTCTCCGATGTGACAGATTGCTGTTGTATTCTGCATGACTAACAAACAGGATTATCTGGGAGTTGCAGAATCAACTCATCAGTGTCATCAGTGTGAGGTGACTAAAAGATGTGTGAAGGAATGTGACGAAGACTTCGGCTGGAACTCTCACCTCTTCCGATAACACACTCCACAGATACCAGATTTAACCTGAACTGAACTGTTGAACTTTGTGATGACCTCTCCTCCGTCATTGATGTGTTCTCATCCTCCTTAGTCAGAGGTCCTCCCACCACTAGAGGGAGCGTTTCTCAGAGGCATGTTTTAACTTGTTGGACAGGTATGTATAGAAAGTGTGTGTCACACACACACACACACACAATTTAATGGTTTAAACAAAAGGTTAAAAGAGGGACAGAGAAAACACTGTCATACATAATTTCACCTTAAACATTAAAATCTATGACACAAAAAGATAAAAAAACAATCACATGCACACTGAGTACAATAATAGCTTTGATAAAGGAAGTTACAATAACCGGAAGGTTGGCGGTTCGATCCCAACTCCTCCGTAAGTCATTGTTGTGTGTCCTTGGGCACTTGACCCACACTGCCTCCAGTGCACTCACCGGTGTGGCGCGCCCTTGCCGGTCATTGTATGACACTGCTTGGCAGCAGCCAATTTCCCTTCTGGGATTAAAAAAGTATCGAAAATAAATAATTAATAAAATTATTAATACATTTGTAAATAATCAATCAAGCTGATTATGTGTTAGTGCTATCACATTTCCCCCTCTGTGTGTGTGTGTTTACATCTGTAGCAAATTATGAAATGATTTTTTTTACTATAAAAGCTCCATTTTCTCTCATTACAGGATCTTTTGATTAGAATCAGGAATGAGTTTCATGCCAGCATCTTCTTCCAGTGCGTCAAGTCTTTTTTTTTTTGATCTGCTGGCACAAAGCCAAGCTGCGTCTCCGTCTCCAACGCCAGCCCACTGTTCAAAGAACTTCCCTCCCTGCAGTCATACAAATTCCAGCGCTGGCAGCCTCTGCACTTCACAGCCACGCAGGATTTTGAACACTCATGGGTGAGTTGCATTGTATTTTACATTTGCATTATTCTGGATCATTATGGTTCATTAAAATAAACAAACTGCTGTTATAAAATAATAAAGAGCTGCAGCTGTCAGATATTTCTGGTCTGCAGGAGAACATTTTATCTGCATTCTGCTCCTTTGCCCACTTGTTCCTGCGTCATTGTTTTATCTGCTGAGCAAAAACAAACATGGATGTTGGTTTTAATTTGGAGGCTAATTCAGCTGAGGCAGATTATTTATTCATCATTCATTTATAAAACTAAATTTTAGTGAAAAATATTCAGAATAAATGTGTGTGTTTTTTTTTTTAAATGTTATTGTTGTTATTGTGCAGCAACAAAATGTAGCTTCCTTATTAATTAGGCAATGAACCGTTTTGGTTGTTTATCTTAGCTTCTGAATTTTGACAGTTTATGATGTGATGATTTTATGTGTCAGATCATCACACAGCAAACTGGTGATGAGCTATTTTGAATTTTATATATATATATATATATATATATATATATATATATATATATATATATATATATATATATATATATATTATATATTATTATTTTATTATAAATAAAATTCAAAATATATATATAAAATTCTAAATAGCTCATCACCAGTTTGCTGTGTGATATATATATATATATATATGTGCGTGAAACAGGCACACCTGAAATACCTGCACTGCTCATCAAAACCAGTCCACCCAACTGCAGGAATTCATGCGTTTGTCTTGCATTATTGTTGCATGTGTGCCCACCACAGTGCTTCCTAAAGAGGTCGCAACACTGCAATGAATCTGCATACCAAAATATAATCAGTTCTTTATCACAAATATATCATTTATTGTGCTATCTTAGTAGTTTTTTTGTTAAACCAGCATCTCCGTGGTATGTGAAGCAGAGATACAGCAGGTCGGTCTGCTCCCAGCACACCACACATCGCATGTGCAGAAAGCTTCACTCCAAACTCAAAATACAAACATTTTCTCTGGGATTACCTTAACAAAGACCTGCTTTGACGATGCATCTTACCCTGTAAAACCATGAGCACTTTAGAGGAAAACATTAACAAACAGGCTGATCTAAGAATACAGTCAAATAGCTAGTTTACAGTGGTGGAAAGTAACTAAGTATCTGTACTTCCTTTCTGTCACGCTGCCAGCTGTGTTTCTGTAATGAGCCTCAGTCATGATGCCGGTGCTCTGGCTCAGTGAGCTAACTAGTTAGCTGCCGTCTGCTAACACAGGTCCATCCATTAATGTCTGATGAACATGAATCATAACATGAATCTACAGCAGGAACACTGACACAGTAAACATGCTGAATGCCTGTTTGTTATCAGCAGCCTCTCTGTTCACTTGATGCCCACAGCCTGCCTCATGACACACAGACCTGTCCACAGCTGCTTCTGGACTGAACATGGACATTAACTACACATGGTCCATTTTACTTTGATTATTTTAACCTGTTCAGATCCTTTGCAATGGAAATCAATCATATATATTCAGTGTGTGAGTACTTTTACTTTGAATACTTTAAGTACATTTAAAAGTACTTAAGACCTGGATTGTTGATGCAGCACTTTAGTGTATATAGTATATATTTTGCTGGGTAATTGTACTTTTACTTAAGTACCGAACTTCAGTACTTCCTCCACCTCTGCTAGTTTGCTAGGTAGCAGTTTGACCTGCAGGTATTCAAATAAACGTGTGTTCCTTTTATATTGGATTAACATGAAATGTTCTCTTTCCTCCCTTTCATAGCAGAACAGAACAGAAAAGACGGCATGGAATATTACATTCTGAGGATTAAAGAAGGCAAAGTTGTGACCGTCAACACAGACCTGCGTCTGCGTGTTGCTGAGAGTCAAGCACCAAGTAAGAAGTTGCACCTCTGCTGCGCATCATCTCATACCATGCTGTAAATCTTTTTCATTTATTAAATGTGTTTGTGTTTGTCCCGTAGCGCCTTCTGTGCTGATAAAATACCGCTATGTGAATGGAAGCAAACACATAGCTTTCCGCTTCTTGTACGAAGAGAAACAACATCTCATCAAGGTGGAAAACAACTCCCTGAAGGTAAATGGGAGGGAAGCACATCACTGTCCTCCAGACGATGCAAATCACAGGTTTTTTGTGCGTTCACAGTTGGTGGAGGACAACACGTCTGTTCAAAGTGATGAGCACTGGTTTGAGATGATGAACCTTGGAGGTGGGGAGCATTACTGCCTGAAGTCTGTGGTCAACAGTCGGTACGTCTCCATGTCAAAAGGGAGGGAGTCCTTTTTGGAGCTTTCTCCGACCGAGGAATACATTCAAGTCAGACATGACCAACCAGAGACCAGATCCTGATCCTCTGCGTGTCTGCGTGTGTGTCATTGTGTTTCCTGCAGACCGCACACCACTCTTCTTCGGCCAAAACTGGACCACGTGTAGCTTGTCCGTCTTGGGTTTTAAGTGCTGCTCTTGCATTTAACTGCTGTTCTTCATTGAGGTTGGGGTTTTGCAGGAGGGTTGCAGGGGTTAAAGACATGCTTGTTATGCGGCGCATCATGCACGTACCACATTTTCATACTGTTTACCACACTAAACACATCTGAACAGAAGGACTCTTCTATTCATATATATATATATTGAGGGTGTTTGGAAAGCAAAGAAGCAAAGTATGAGAAAGCTGTGAGCTATCACTTTATGTCTTTATAAAATTAGAACATCATTGTTAGGTGGTGATCTGCCAAAAAACAGCAGCAGCTGCCGGCTGTTGCCTGACATCGGTTATGCAGGTTTTGACTCACAAGGAAAAGCTCTGGTCTTCGCCACAGGCGATTCTCAGGTCAGAAGGACGAGATACAACATTTTAAAATGGATAATAAATGTCATAATAGTCATGTAAATATGAGAAAAATCATACATTTTAGAACATTGTCCTAATTATGAGAATACATGTTGATTGCTCAGATGACCTTCTTATCAATACTGACAGATAATATGTTTATTGAGGATGTATCTGACTAAACATCTGGCTCTGATGTTTTGATATCCTCTCTGAGAGAAGTGGGCGGAGCCTCTCGTTTGACTTGTTGAGTTGGGAACAGGAGCCTTTTCCACAGCTGCAGGCTTTTCATCATCACGGAAGAATTGACACGACCCAGCTCGTTTTTTCTGGTTCCCACAAGATTTCATTTCAACTTTAAATTGCACAATAGTTGTTGCATCCTGCATTATACTTGACGTCTTGTCTTTCTCCACAGTATGTGTCAAAACCTGTATAAATAACTGTAGCCCCTGCAGAGGCCAAAGTGTCACTTTATGACTCAGCTGTGAATGTTTTTTAAATATTAACTCAGCTGCAGTAAAGAGTTACACAGTTACACACTGTCTGCAACAGAGGTGTGAGTCAGTGCTGATTACATGATTATTTGTAGGTAAATTCTGATATGCAGAAATCTGGGCATGGATGACTATCAAGCTCTGATGGCCAAAAAAAAGGTTGATGAAACAAAGCTAGAGAAGCATTTCCTGAAGAACATGTGAGTGCGATTGCTGCAGCTGAAGCACGGATTTGAACTCTGATGTGAAGGATTGCTCTGGGATTGCATCTGGAAAGATGATATTTGTTAGATATGAAAGAGAAGCTGCTGAAGACAAGAACAGTATGACGTCATTGACCTTAAAGAATAGCCTGTGAATATACCATATGAAAGGTCTGAGTCTGACTCTAATGTGGAAAATGAATAATCAAACAAACATTTATATCACTCCCTCTCATCTTTTAGTGGGCGCAGGTGAGTTATGATGTTATGATGTAGTTACTCATTAGTGTGAGTTAATGCACTATATCATAAACATTTCATGTTGCATCATCTGACAGGTGTGTGTGACAGATAAAAAGATGTTATTTAATCATGTTAAAAGTTAATTATATTTTTATGTAAAGAAGAGATTTAAAGTCAGGGTAGGAGATTTCACTCTGAGACACTTTTTGTTAAATTTACAATCCGATAGCAACCCATTAGTTCTGCAGTTTCACTTTAAAACGAAGAATATGAATCATCTGTGGAAGCTATAAAACACTAAAAACATCAGCCAATCCTCTGGGTGGACCCTGATTTGGAAAGTAAACACACGCCCCTTTCTCTCGGAGCTCACCCCGAAGCCACGCCTCCCAATCACACGGACGCGCATTACCTGAAGACGAGCTGCGGTCTGTGACTTCAGCCATCATGCACGTACCTCTCTGGTGCGCTCAGAGCAGGAAGAGAGTGACAACCAGCCAACTATACGTGCAGGGGCGCCTCATAGGATTGGCTGATGTTTTTAGTGTTTTATAGCTTCCACAGATGATTCATATTCTATTCTAATCGCAGCGTTCCAGTTCGGCGTTAACCATACAGTGAAAATCCTTCCTGTTCTGCCACCACCATGAAAACAATGGAGGAGTGGTAGTAGAGAAAATGCACACTATGACAAGAGACAGCCTGTTGGAGGTATGTCATTACCTCAGCATTTCAGGTGACCACAGAACAGAGGTTGAAGGAATGTATCACTAATGACTGGAAGAAAGGGAAAGCAGAGCCAGGGCTTAAGGAGGACCCAGGTTCAGTGCAGCTCATGTGCCTGCACACAGGTGTTTGACACTGAAACTTCAGATGAAGTTTTGTTGGAGAGGTTAAATGTTGCTTCCCGTACTGAGGCATGAACGAAGGAACAACCTTTGGCTCCCGCTCTTTAACCAGTTGGATATTTTAGTTCTTATTCAGGCGATTACAGAGAATTATGCTCCAGCGTCCACTGTGTACAGTACTTCCAGGTGGGTGGTTTCCTTTTTACAATAAAGTATAGACCAGGAAGGCCAAATGCTGATGCCCTCTCAAGGATGCCACTGGATGCTGAAGCTCTTCTATTCATATATATATATATATATATATATATATATATATATATATATATATTGAGGGTGTTTGGAAAGCACAGAAGCA
This sequence comes from Parambassis ranga, assembly GCF_900634625.1. Lineage (NCBI taxonomy): Eukaryota > Metazoa > Chordata > Actinopteri > Ambassidae > Parambassis > Parambassis ranga. The sequence goes on from NC_041030.1 coordinate 21,228,548, forward strand.
AAGTATGAGAAAGCTGTGAGCTATCACTTTATGTCTAAGAACCTATGCACCGTTTAATAGAAACACTTCAATAGGTTAGCATGCTCACGAGCTAGCGATGCACTATCCACCAGAGAGCCAAGTGTAACTATGTAGGAGCTGCTTGACATGAGCACCAGTGTTCATTCCTAGCATAGAAACCATCCAGCAACCAGCACATGCAACGATCAGCTGGACGGGCGACACAGTGTCAGCTGCTGTATGAAGGAGGGGATGGATGGATGGATGGATGGATGGATGGATGGATGGCGGTCAAGGGAGCAGAAATGATAACCAACCTATCATTTTCAAAATTACTCAAATATGTGGAACTATGGCACAAATTCATGAAAGTAGGTTTCGAATCTCAAAGCTAATAAAACGACTATAAATGGTGTATATATGGTGAACTACAGGGTTGCGTCTGGTAGGATTGATATTTGTTAGATATGAAAGAGAAGCTGCTGAAGACAAGAACAGTATGACGTCATTGACCTTAAAGAATAGCCTGTGAATATACCATATAAAAGGTCTGAGTCTGACTCTAATGTGGAAAATGAATAATCAAACAAACATTTATATCACTCCCTCTCATCTTTTAGTGGGCGCAGGTGAATTATGATGTTATGATGTAGTTACTCATTAGTGTGAGTTAATGCACTATATCATAAACATTTCATGTTGCATCATCTGACAGGCGTGTGTGACAGATAAAAAGATGTTATTTAATCATGTTAAAAGTTAATTATATTTTTATGTAAAGAAGAGATTTAAAGTCAGGGTAGGAGATTTCATTCTGATGCACTTTTTGTTAAATTAGTGTAACTTCTCTTTACAATCCGATAGCAGCCAATTAGTTCGGCAGTTTCACATTTAAACGAACAATATGAATCATCTGTGGAAGCTATAAAACACTAAAAACATCAGCCAATCCTCCGGGTGGACCCTGCGCGGAGTATTGGCTGGTTGTCACTCTCTTCCTGTTCTGCGCGCACCAGAGAGGTACGTGCATGATGGCCGAAGTCACAGACCGCAGCTCGTCTTCAGGTTAATGCGCGTCCATGTGATTGGAGGCGTGGCTTCGGGGTGAGCTCCGAGAGAAAGGGGCGTGTGTTTACTTTCCAAATCTGGCTGACTCTCACTCACTTTAAAGGTAGGGTAGGTTGTGCTATGCTCTATGAGGACTGACTCGTTTTTGGAGCCAGCCCCTAGAGGCGGTGAGGTGAACTGCGAATTTTAACACTTCTATATGGGCTTCATTTGGTGAACTGGTTCATCATTAGGGAAGGGGGTGCATCCTAAGACACGCAGATTTAAAGCATTAAAGGTAGGGTAGGAGATTTTGAAATCTCAGTGAGAGTCAGCCAGATTTGGAAAGTAAACACACGCCCCTTTCTCTCGGAGCTCACCCCGAAGCCACGCCTCCCAACCAGTCTGTGACTTCAGCCATCATGTACGTACCTCTCTGGTGCCCGCAGAGCAGGAAGAGAGTGACAACCAGCCAATACTACATGCAGGGGCGCCTCGTAGGATTGGCTGATGTCTTTAGCGTTTTATAGCTTCCACAGATGATTCATATTCTATTCTAATCGCAGCATTCCAGCTCGGCATTAACCATACAGTGAAAGTCCTTCATGCTCTGCCACCACAATGAAAACAATGGAGGAGTGGTAGTAGATAAAATGCACACTATGACAAGAGACAGCCTGTTGGAGGTATGTCATTACCTGTGCATATCAGGTGAACACAGAACAGAGGTTGAAGGAATGTATCACTAATGACTGGAAGAAAGGGAAAGCAGAGCCAGGGCTTAAGGAGGACCCAGGTTCAGTGCAGCTCATGTGCCTGCACACAGGTGTTTGACACTGAAACTTCAGATGAAGTTTTGTTGGAGAGGTTAAATGTTGCTTCCCGTACTGAGGCATGAACGAAGGAACAACCTTTGGCTCCCGCTCTTTAACCAGTTGGATATTTTAGTTCTTATTCAGGCGATTACAGAGAATTATGCTCCAGCGTCCACTGTGTACAGTACTTCCAGGTGGGTGGTTTCCTTTTTACAATAAAGTATAGACCAGGAAGGCCAAATGCTGATGCCCTCTCAAGGATGCCACTGGATGCTGAAGCCTTGATGATGGACTTTTCTGAGGAGTTACCGCTTGACACCATCGCAGCTGTCGTCCAGACAGTGGAAGTCAAGAACAGGTCTCACACAATGAGAGCATTAGAGCTCCCCTGATCAACAGGCAGCCATTCCAGCTTGTCTGTATTGTCAGATGCAGCGGTGATACGAGTACGTCTTTGTTATTGTTGTTCATTTTACACGCTTTGCCCAAACATATGCCACCGCACCTAAGTCAGGCAAAACGGCTGCAAACATCATCGTCAATGATTCTGGTCTTTGTTTTTTCTTCCGTATTCATCAGGATGAAGGGGAGGAATGTGAGAACCAAGTGTTCAGTCAACTAAATAAACTCAGGGGAGTGGCAGGGTTCACCAGTTCACCTGCTGTTTGGGAGGTCGCCCAGGCTTCCAGTGGGACTGCTGTTTGGACTATACATGGATTCAGGCTGAAGTGACCTCAGAGACTATGGATTCCTGTTATGCACAGTAATCCGACCTCATCTTAGATGTACGTCGCCTACAGAGCTGTATGTCAGACAGACTGATCAGCAACACCGGGGCTCCACAGGGGACCGTCCTCTCTCCCAGTACAAATACCTGGGAGTGTACTTGGACCACAAACTGGACTGGAGTAAGAACGTGGACACTGTGTACAGGAAGGGCCAGAGTCGCCTCTACTTTCTGAGGCAGCTGAGGTCCTTCAACATCTGCAGGACGATGCTGAGGATGTTCTCTGAGTCTGTGGTGGCCAGTGCCATCATGTATGCTGTTGTCTGCCGGGGCAGCAGTCTGAGGGTGCAGGACATGAACAGACTCAACAGAATCATCAGGAAGGGCGGCCATGTTGTGGGAGAGGACCTGGACTCTCTGACAGAGGTGTGTCAGAGGAGGACGTGGTCCAAAATAAAGACCATGCTGGACTGTCCCTCTCACCCGCTCCACACTGTGCTGACCAGCTACAGGAGCTCGTTCAGCAACAGACTCCGACTCCCACGATGCACCACTGAGAGACACAGGAAGTCATTCCTGCCTGTCTCAATCAAACTACTGAACTCTGAACTGTAACCATCACTCAGACACTGTACATTCATACTGGTACATTCATGTCAGGCTCTTGGTGTAAAGGTTTTTATACAGCAGTAAATATGTTTCTTCTTCTTTCTTCTACATGATCTGCTGCGCTCTGTCCTCTCATGTCTGTACCGTAATAACTGCTCCTCTGTCCAGTTTGGTTCTTTCACCTGTTTCCATTTTGCTTGCAGGTAAATCTGCTCCATCCGGCTCCTCTATTTAACAGACAGAAATCACAGAAAGTTGGTGACAGCTGAGCAAGTCGTCCACGTGTTAATATCATACAGGTTGGATTAAGATCACATCATCATCTGAGACTACAAGCCTTCATGTCACCGTCCATTCTGTGCTGTTTATATTATTAGGAACATGTTCTTGTGTTTTTCCTGTCAACCAACTCTAATACAACCTAATATAATGCATCAATCTTAGCACCAGGGTTAATCACTGTTCCAGGAGCTCGAATGCCACAGTCCTGTTCCGAGCATAACCTGATAAGCTGCTTCTGCCCACAAACCACAAATTCTTGAGTGCTTGAAAAAACATCGGTTCACTTTGTTTAGTGTAGCTATGAAAACACAACTGACACATTAACAGTTGTTATTGTTGCAATATCTACATGTATATCTACACTTAATTGGAGCTGAGGAAGTGAGTAATGATCACGTTGAGTGCCTTCGCTCCCCACCCTGTCAACACTTCTAATGTTTTAAGGACACGTGAGTGTGGCTCTGCCCATCCTGCTCACCACCTCTGTGACCTCACACACATCCCGGATTAAAAAAACGTTTTTATACCTCGAACCTTTTATACTTATTTAATTATCTTGGAGCTGCTACGACTCATGTGCCTTTGTGCTTTGTGTTCCAGTGCCACTTGTGATTCCTTTAATCATTAATATGTTGCTCGGAATTTATTATGAATAATCAGTGCGCACACAAACGCATGTGTCTGTTGTTGCCAAACAAGGTAAAGTCACGTCTGCCAAAGATTTTACACAATAGAGAAAATGTCTTTGACGTCACTTGTGGTTTTTACCTTCGGCTCTGGCAGCATTAAGCTTTAGCTTTAGTTAATCCACATGTGGCGTGCAGCTGACGATGAACGCATGCAGCTGGTAGAATTCTACAGAAAAAACATCATCAGAGACCAAACCAGTTTTTTTACCAGGTGCTAAACATGTTTATTTCTGCTGCATGGTTTTAATTTTAACATGGAGGACTTTGCGGATTGGCTCAGTTTTAGAGCCAGCCCTCAAGTGGCCATTTGCCAAACTGCAGCCAGCCTCGGCAAACCTTTACTTGTATTTAATTATTTGTCTGCATGCTTGATTTCGCAATGTTTTTAAAAGCCTCCTGACATGACAGGCTGCTAGCTGTCAGCGTAAACACATTGTAAATCTAATCAGTTTGCTAATTTAGCGCTCTAAAGTCGGAGTGTCTTATCTAGATCTGGCTCTGGATCTGACCTTTGTCACTAGCAAGGCCTTAGGCAAAAGTGTGTAGGAGGATATGAGCCAACATACCAGCTCAGCACAGTGCATGCAGTGAGCCAGCTTTGCTGCAGATTTCAGTTGAGTTAAGACCTGATCGCTGGTTTGTTAACGACGTCAAAGGCCTCTGAGTTTAAGAGTTATGATGTGATGAGATGTTTCTACAGAGAAGTGAGTAAGGGATGGTGCGTGTGTGCATGGTGTGTATTTTAGGTGTGTGTGTGTGTGTGTGTGTGTCCGGGGGTTATTATTTTATTTCTATTACAGGATCCTGTATAAACAAAGTTTTGATTTGATTGATTGATTTCTTTTTAAACTCACTTTCATTTGTGAGATTGGAAGAAGTGATGAAACACACACACACCCTGTACAGAAGCAATTTAATAACTATGCATCATGTTGTTGTCATGTCACTCAAATGCACCTGATAAACATTTAGCTGCCACGCCCACTTCCTTCACCTTGCGTAGCATGCAGGGTGACTCATGATGATGCCTCACTTTCACCGTGCAGGAGAGAGACCCAAAACGTTCCTAGCTTGAATTGTCACAACACGCAGCAACAATCACTGTTTGCACTTTTCTAGAAACACGAAAGCCAGGTTCACACTCCGCTCGTTACAGCCAGGTGATTGTATTGCTCAGTCCGTCCAGGTCTTTAGTGCAGGATGGAGTGTTCTGTCACAATAGATGCTGTGCTGCTAACCCAGACTGCTGTGTCAGTCTTTCCTCTGAGTAGGGGAGACCGGGGCTTTTGTCACACTTGCAATAACTTGACCACAAAGGGGGTCTATACTCAAAAGTGGAATACTAGTTTTGTGCTTCAACATAATGTGATGTCAATATCCCGTCTGGGAAAATCAAAATCCAATTTTCACATGTCAAAGTAAAAAAACAGAATATTTTTTGTAATTGTCTGCTTAAAGACACAAATATCAATCATTTAACATTTGAACCTGTTAGAAGAGAGAATAAAGTGTTTGGCCAGACTTTAGTTACAGTGCTGCTTCAAGCTAACTTTAAAATATGGCTAATATTAGCAAACATGGCTGTTTGGGGCAACTTGTCACACTATGTGAGTACATGCAATAACAGACACAGAGAATCTGCTGGTTAGTGGTTGTTCAATAGGAATAAAAAAGGAATATTCATTAAACTGAAGTGATCTTGTTTTATTTATGCCAAACATGTGTGACGTATGCTGTGACAACTTAAGGGGGCAGCATGGCACATGTGTGCACCCCCTATTTAAATGCTGATAGGTCTGCACAGAATAGAGATGAAACGAATACAAAGTTTGTGCCCAAGTTATTGCTCTTTCATTTCATTTGATACAATCCGATGAACTAATTTTTAATAATATATAACAGAGTATAAAAAGTGTGGCAATGAGCCCCGGGCTCCTCTACTCATCATCTGGTGTTCGGACTTCCTGTTGACAAGTTAACCCGTAGCTTCCGTCCGTCCCGTTCCAGCTGTCAATGGGCAGGGCGGCGGGAATTCAAAGCTTTTACTAATAAATGATTAAGACTCTTCTCCCTCTCCTGGCCTGATGGATCAGTTCTACCAGCGTGGAACCAGAACTCTGTCACAGCTTTTGCAACAAGCAACAAACTCAATCCCGGACTAATGCAGCTGCTGATGATCATATAACAAAATGATGAATCAAACTCAAGTGAAAACCTGTAGTTAATGGATGGCACAGACACAGCTGATAATGTCCATTTACTGGGATGATAACACTTAATAATGGTCATGTCATGGAACATCTACTGGACAAGACGATAGCAAAAAAATAGGATAAGATCTGATTGAATGGAATGATAACATGATAACATCTGATAATAGTCATTTGAAGGGATGATAACAGTGATTTTATAGAAAGATAACGCATGATAATGCCCATTAGATGAGATGATAACCTGATGATAACGCACAATAACAGCCATCAAACAGGATCATGTGTTCAATGGGATGATAACAGGGCCGATAATGGCCCTTTAACGCCCTAATAACACAATAACAAACATTTAATGGAATGATAATCAGGTGAAGAGTAACATTTAATGGCTTGAAAAAGGGAAAGGTAGAGAAGGCCCTTAGTGGCGATGATGATGATGATGATGATGATGATGATGATGATGATGATGATGATGATGATGATCAGAATCAGAAATACTTTATTGATCCCAGGGGGAAATTGCTTTCATTCCAGGTGCTCCATGTATACTCAAAAAAGACATGTTAGAAATATAAAATAAGGTAAAGTAGTGAGCGTAAAATAAAAATAAAACCTAATAAATTCTAAACATTAATAAACATTCAAGTCAAATCCTGGCAAGTGAAGACTAAAGTCATATATAATACAACTTGTACCATGTGCAGTAAAATCTTGTCTAAATAAATCCAATATGGATATGATTACAAGACAGTGTGTTAAATCTGATCTCAGAGGGAGGTGTTGTACAGTTTGATGGCCACAGGAAGGAAGGACCTCCTGATGATGATGATGATATTATGTGACATAACTGAAACTGAAGAATGAAATCAGATGAGATATACAGTACATGGTTCTGTGATTTAATCTGCCGCTTCAGCCAGTTGATCTCTGCTGCTGTCATGTGGTATTACTGAGGCATTGCTGTTACCATGCAGAGAAGAAGAAGAAGAAGAAGAAGATGAAGATGAAGAGTCTTATGATGAGAAAACATCTCAACAACTGCAATATTTAGCCATAAGATGGACATTTTAATCATCACCTGTACCATAGGAGAATGAGAAACATTGCTGCTCTGGCCCGGGCTGTCTTCAGCTTCAGGTACACGATGCAAAGACAGGAAAGAGTGTGTGTGTGTGTGTGTGTGTGTGCATCACTGCAGCTCTCTGCAGCTCAGATCTCTGGAGTAGAGCTGATCATCTCTTCCATTCATGCATGGGATTATGATGACGCTGTGTGTCGTGTGCGTGGAAAATGTACCGTTTGCCTGAGTGCGCAGCAGAGAACATTCCTCACACATGGCAACACAGGCTAAAAATAGACCAGAAGCCCCTCGTTCGCTGTTTATAGGATATTTGCTCAGCAGGCGTGGGATCCCCGACCCTGCTCCTGGTCCAGATTCTGTACGGATGCGCTCTCTTCCCTCTGTTACCTCACCGCCTTCTTCTGCTCCGCCTTCCTCTTCATCATCAACCCTGTCCTCTGTGACCTATTTCCCGCTCTGTGCCTTTTTCCTGCATCTCTTTGGGGGGGGGGGGGGTTTCTAAACCAGCTGCTGCTGGGTTTTATCTGCTCAGCAGGAGATAGAAGGAGCAAAATTTCAAAATCACACACAAAATTGCAACTTTAGAGATGCATGATATGTTTACTGATATCCAATGTGCTGCTGAGGGCATCAGCCAAATGGAGTTTATTGAGTTTACAGGTTTTTCAGCCCTCAGGTGTTCCTGTAGTTTGATATCTTATAAATGTCAGGAAACCTGAGTCCTCATGTCCGTGTTCATGGACCACTGCTCCTTTGTCTCAGTTCTGAAGGCAGCCATGTTGCTGCTTGTTTCGCCACAGTCCACGTGGGAAGAGTAACGTCTGCACATCATACTCTCTGTTACAGAGAACTCCAAGGCTGGACACTCACTGATATACTGAAGGACATGGTGGGATTTGGACGGTGTCTTTTTGCCTGATCGCCCCTAAATCATTTTAATTTAATTTAATTTGGACATGTTGGACCTAGGGCTCGTTACATAATCTCTCAGATTGTCTCCTGACATGTTCAGTCAAGTTCCATTGATCTTGTCAGTGGGCTTCCTCTGTGGTGATGTTGACTAGTCTCTGAGGTCGGAGGTCATCCTCCAGGGTCTCTCTGTCATGTTTGAATGAGGGGAACCAGCTGAGGTGGTTCAGGCATGTGGTTAGGATGTCCCTGAGCGTCTCTCTGGTGAGGTGTTATCCATCCAGAAGGAGACCCAGAATGCAGTGGGGCAGTTGCATTTCCAGGCCTGGCCTGGCAGCACCTCAGTATCCCCCCTAGATGAGGAGATGGAGGAGCTGGGTGGGGAAAGGGGAGGTTTGGGCTTCTGATCTGCAACCTGACCCAGGATCAGGGGAAGAAAATGGACGCATAGAGGGATGGATGGATGGATGGATGTAGCCTGCAGCTTTACTGTTTGATGGATTCAGAATTTTCAGTGAAATTTGCATGCATGCAGGTTGTTGTAAGGATTTACAGCCATACTCATTTAAACGCTCTCATATATTATGATGTTGCTGTGTTTCTGCTGCACTCAGACGCAGAGCTGCCAAACAGCCTTATACACACTAACATGCATCGTCATGGATGCTTCTAGCTGAATGGATTGTGGGATGCGGCGCTTTGACTGGCAGGTGTATTCAGCACCTCACAGTGATCAGTGATGGATGGGCAGCTTAGCAAGGTTTGTGCTTCTGCAGCAGGCCATCAGGACCATGTGCAATAATCCGCTCGTTCTTTTGGCACCCGGCTGACTGTGGCATTATGTGCCCTTGAGCTCTCTCTCTCTCTCTCTCTCTGGTGCTCTTCATTTTTCCTCTCTTCATCACAGAGGTCATAGAGTCTGTGTGTAACGCAGAGAGGAGGCTGCACATGCATGAATCACAGGGCTAAATAGATGAAGTGGAGAGGATTCAGCATCAACCTCACACAGTTCAGACTTAGACTGATATAATGTCAATAAAGGGGGACTTTGCAGGGCAGTTGTATGCAGATGAGTCTGAAGGTCGTTCATCTTGTTCATGATTTCACACTGAAGCTTCCCTCCTGATCAAACAGCTGTTAAAGAGTTTCCCATTGTGAAATGTGCGACATGGATTCTCTCAGGTTTCCACACAGCTCTGCTGTCGTCTTCCTGTGTGGTTACGCTCCTATAGACAATTCACCGAAAACTCAGACGTGTTGCAAAACTGCATCACAGCGGAGTTTTGATGCAAAGTCAGTGTTCCTTCTTTTGACGTCAGCTATGTGCTGCATAAGCAGGACTCAGCCTGGTGACTTACACTTGGATGTATCAGTCTGAGCATAGGAGAGGTCATTCACTATGGAGTCCATTTTACAAATCCTAGAATACTGTTAACGTCTACACACTTTATCCACCTGTTGCGGAGCGTCCTGGAGGTTTCGTAGTGTTCATTGTCATAAGAACAGTAAAGGAATTCTTCGCCTTCCTGTGCAGGATGTGGAGGTCTGAACCTCTGCAGAGACTCAGCCTGTCCAAGCGGTGACATGGCCGGTCCATCAGTGGTGCGGCCCCCCCAGCTGAGGGCGCCATAAATCTGAAAACACACTTTACAACTTCCTTAACAAACGCACAGCTTCCATCTCTGGAATAGAAAACACAGAATCTGTCCAGGTTAGTTATAGGTTAAACTGTGCATTATAGAAATGTGGTGGTAAAGATAAGTAATGTTTACAAGTTATTATATAAACTTTAGAAAGACGTGCAGCATTTTGACAGATCGTGATGTGTGTCTGTTGGCTGTAGTCCAGAGATGGTGCTGATTCTGTTATCTTTCTTCAGCCGACTTATGTAAACGTCTTTTCTCTGAGTGACGTGCTGTTATTGATTCAGCGTTTTTGTCTGTCATCAGTACCGTTTCATTCTCAGTGGTGTGACTGTGACACACAACAAAGACGCGAACAATAAAAGATGATCATCAACAAATCACCTTAAAGAGTTTAAGAATATCATTTCTCATGATAGTGTCAACAATATTCTTACCTATAGATCAATCTGGTATGTGGTGGACGTGGAGATTTCTGCCTCTCCAATCAGAAAATTGAGTTTTTAAGGCAGAAATCACACATGAATATTTTTAGTTTTGGTTGAACTGTGTGTTTTTGTTGTCATTATTTGTACCTCAATAGAAAATCAAGAGCTTGTTCATACAGTAACACAATTTAAGCCACTTAAAAAGTCAAGTGGAATATATTTATTGCATTATTTGTTTGAATAGGCTTCAAATAAAAGTACTAAAGAAGAGATATTTCCCATCAGGTATATAATCAGCGGCAGAAGTAATCAATAAAATTACAGTGTGAGGAAAAAAAAAACACAAAACCTGCTGCTTCCAGATTCTTAAAATGTAAATATTAGATTGTTCTTTTTACTTTTAGTGTGATCAAAAATGTGACTTTAACTGTGTTAATAAAGAATAAAATCATTAAATGATGATCAGACCACCGTCCACCATGACAGTGTGAGGACACAAACACCACACGGCTCCTGAGCAAAAACCTTTTTTTTTTTTTTTTTATTTCTCGTTGAAAGGAACTCGGTAGAATATTACAGCAGAACACACATGACTGAAACAGCTGCCATTTCACGTAACACAGTACAGGAAGAAGGATGTAGTTCAATCGCATGTGTAATATTATATATAGTATATTTATATCAATAGAAAAGAAAAAAAAACTATTGCTCCCAGGTGTTGTATTTTTTTTGTTTTCATATGGCATTTCTCTGCTGTGTTGAAGTGGGTAAAGTAAAATTCAACGAGAGGTTTACACACCGAAAGGAAGTGGGACAATGAAAGTGACATTTCCCAAAAAACATGGGAACATTGTGGCTTTTTTTTGTTGTCGTTGTCATTATTATTATTAATAGGCTGAAAAGTAAACTTTCTTTTTGTCTATTGCAATACAGAAATAAAACTTGAAAACTGCTCTCAAAAAAACAAATGGATAAATACCATTATACAGCAATCAGAATATGCAAAAAGAAAAGAACACAAGGCAGCTCCGCGCGAGAGCAGGCATGCAAGAAACGGTTAAAAAGGAGCACTAAAGACAAAAATGCTGATGACGATGATTGCAGATGTTTGTTTGCGTCGTATGGCAACTGATGGAAAGCCATTCTATGGACGAACACGTGGTTTTAAAGGTGTGGACTGAAACGAGGGGACAACTTGATGCTCTGTAAAGTGAACTGGAGTGCTGAGTGTTTGCTGACAAACTACTTCAATGAAGTCGTTTCTAGAAATTGCTATAACATACTGTGTTATCAATTTGTTTTTTTTGTTTTTTTGTCGTTTTTGTTTTTTTTTAAATTATTATTTCCTCTAAGGAATAAAAGAAATGTTAGGAAAAAAAGCAGGTATGAAATATCACCCTGGACAGTTGCATCCAAGTTTAGTGTTTTAAATAAGCCACTTCAGGCAGCATTATCTAATAAATGTCTCATATTTGTAAGACATATTTCAATATATCTCTTTTGAAAAATAATTCTATCTATAGCTTGATCTTTTTTAGTAAGTAAATCTCTTCCAGTATATATACTTTTCTTTTTTTTTTCCTTTAGGTACAGCACCCCATTGTGGGTTTTTGTTTTTCAAAAGCACCTAATTTTTGTTACAATCAGACTGAATATTGCTTCAGTCATTAATGGTCTGAGTTCAAGATTAGAGGATCCAAATGGTGCACCCATAGCAGGTCGACAAGGTCAAGTTCCCTTGAGACCAACATATAGCTCGAGCCCGGCAATATTAAGCTTTTAACTCAGAAAGTCGTGACCAGTGCTGGAGGCCTGAGCGCCACCGAGTCCCCCCTCTGACGAAAACAAAAAACAAAAAACAGAGGTCACAGGGGGTCAAACGTGGCCGTGAAACATCATCAGTTGCCACAGACGGCTCAACCGCAGCAACTGGCTGACCAGAACCTCTTGAGGATGACGCACAGGCACAGGTAATGCTAAAAAATACCCCCCAAAATATGGATGGTACTTGCCAGCCCCCTGAGACACAACATGTCAAGTGTGAGCAGGCCTCGCACTTCAGCTACCGGAGCAGGAAGTCAGCACCTGAGGGAATGCCCAGGAGAGAGCGAGGCGGCGGGTATATATATATATATATGAAGGAGGCGGAGGAGGTCATTAGAACTCATGTGGATCGTCCAGAAAACACCAAATGAGTCATGTGCTTTGTAACAGATAACCTAACAGGACCTCGCTGGGCTGAGAGGATGTCCTACGATGCTGAGGGACGCCACCTCCACCACCTCCACCCACACCTCCGCTGCTGGAGCGAAGACCGTGGCTCTGAGTGTTGTGGGTCTGTCTAGGCGAGCTGTTTCTTCTTCTTCTTCTCTTTTTTTTTTTTTAGACAAAAACACACACGGCCATGGCGAGTGGTGCAGGCGGTCCTGCTCACTCCCACTCTGCTGGTTTTGTTACACACTTCCTTAATATATCATCACACAGACTACAGGTCAGCGCCAGGTGAGCTCTTGCCATTGGTTATTAACCAGGAAGTGTTACCGGTGACCTACTGTTGTGTCTTGAGCACTGCCAAACTTAATTTGCTGGGCTACATGTGTGAGGTTATCAAATGGACAATCAATATATATAATATATAGATATATATATTTATATATATTTGTATAAATCAATGGGGAATCTCATACAGGAGCTGACTACTGCAGTCCTCACTCAATTAGCTATAACATCCACCTACGCTTTAGAACAGGATTCTCTTATATAGACAGTAATTTCTCAGTCAAATATACTTTTTTGTTTTTTTAAATTTTACTCCGTTGTTTTAGCATTTTTAAAGTTCTACTCGTCATGCACAGAATAGTCGTTCCTCTCTTGTTTATCTCCAGGCTTTGCATCATGTTGTCAGCTTCATCACAAATAGCCTCCTGCCTCCGTCTCTCTCTCTCTCTCTCCATCAATCGTCGTCCACGTCGTCGCCCTCGGACTCCTCTCCGGTTCTCCTCTCGTACATCTTATCCCGGTGTCGCTCCTGGATCTCTTTCATTTCCTCGGCGTAGCGGCTGAACGCTCCCCCGAACTTGCTCCACGCCTTGAAGGGGATCGTTATAGAGTTTCTGTAACTGGGCTTCACTTCGCTCACCCGCAAGAAAACTCCGTACTTGTTGGACCCAACGTCAAAGAAGAACCGCTTGGAGTCCACCATGATCGAGGTGCCCTCCGGAAGCTCGCTGTAGCCTCCGGCTCCTCCGCCGCCGGCCAGCTCCTCCTCATCTCCCCCGTAGTCGTCTATCAACTTGGCCAAGGCGTCGCGGAATTCTATCAAGCCCTGCGCCGGGAGAGCGATGGTTTGTCCGGCCTGCAGGCCGGCCCCTGGGATGCCACCCACTCCAACTCCGAAACCGGGGCCTCGGTTAACGGTCTGTCGGATCCGGAGAAAGCGACCCCGCTGGTTCTCCTTCAGGTCGAGGTAGTATTTTCGGTTCTCACGCACCAAGAACTCACTCTTCAAGGCCCGTCTAGGCCCGGTGTCATCCCCACCGGATGACTGAGCAATCTGCTCCGGGGTGCTAGGCCCAAGTTGGGCGTAGTGCTCTATGAAATCCCCCAGGTAGTCGCGGAACTCCGCCGCAACTGACATAGAGAGGGTCAGCCGACTTTTCGAGCCCCCCGCGCCGACCTCGGCGATTTTGATGAACCGGCCTTTGGCGTTCTGCTTCACGTCAAGGTAGAAGCGTTTGTTCTGAATGTCCAGCCGCTTCGAGGCCAGCTCCTGGGTCTCCGGTTCCCGCTGGTAATGCTGAAACCCGCCGCCTCCTCCCCCTCCTCCACCGCCGCTGCTGCCACCGCGCTCACTGCCACTGTCCCCATCCGCCATCTTCGCCACCAGCAGCCCGTTTCTCTGCGTATCTTTGACCCCCACCCCCCTTTGGTTGCCGAGCTAGCGGAGGAAATCGGACGCTGGTTGCTGCACTCTGATTGGCTGCTATGGCTGTCAATCACAACGCCACACAGAGAACTTGCGTTTTCATTCGCTATCTGTCCCTGCCTGTCAAAAACGTAACCGCCTCATTGATGACGTACGAGTACGTATAGTATTTACAGTCGATAACAGCGCTCCGTGTTAGTATAAAATTAATCTTTAAACATATACACACAGGAAAAAAAATACTTTAGTGCATTAAACAGTTTACACACGTTTCTTACAGAGGTCGTTACAATAATATTCAAATTTTAAAACCCGATTTGTGTCCTCGTAGTGAAACTGAGGAGTTAAATCCGGCCACACACTCCTGGTTATGTATTTTGTACATTTTTGGGATGGATGTCCCTGAAAGGACACTCCACACACACACACACACACACACGGACACACACACACACACGGTCCCGCCTACTTGTTGGTTTCGTGCGCAAAGACAGGCACTCTGATCCCAGGGTGGGGGATGGGCATAGTCCTCTGCAAGCCGTTTGCTCATTGGACAAAACTGAGATTCGAAGGAACAACGTGCCATCTGATTGGCTGTCCGGACTCCCACGAGGGGTCGCATGCAAAAGATTTGCGAAAGGGTTTATTGTTTCTTTGCTTTCGGGAGCCGAAATAATTTGCTATCTGTCCAGTTCTACAATCAAATAACGAGACGGAAACAAAATGGTACGTGCACTCTGGGCTGCTCCTCTCGTCATTACCGGACTCCTCGATACGTTAGTGAAGCTGCGCCTGTAGAAAGTGCTGTTTTAAAACCCAAGTGAAGAAATTCGAGCAGAATGTGTGCGGTTCAAACGCTTGCTAAAGAGCTAACTGTCAGCTAACTCGTTAGCATTGATGTTACCTTAGTTTTTAGCTCTTCTGCTAACTGCAGCGTTTTTATATAAGTAAAGTTAGTGAAGCGGGAGGCTTTAGCACAAATACACACTTTGACTCATTGTAATAAAGTGCTCTTTGAGTCTTTAGCCGTTTCATTAGCACTCATTAGCATGCTAAGCTATAGCTATTCCACTGGCTTTAACGGCTGGTTCGTTGTTTGTAGTTGACCTCAAGTGTTTTTTCAAAAATGAGTCTCCAAACAGGATAAACTGCGTGGATCCGGTTGTGTTGTTTTCTGTGCGACTTCGTAACTTTGTGAGGGAAACTTTTTTTGTGTGTGTGTGTGTATTTACATGCTGTGAGTGGAAGCGTGAGCGCAGCGACCCTCTTAAAGCGGCGCGTCTGTTTTCGGTTTGTCGCGGGGGGAAGTGGCAGCAGCCCGCTGGCAGCTCCGCGCCCGTTTATCACAGCAGCTGTGTGTTCGACCGATGTAAACAAACGGCCTATTATTATTATTGTTAGGTTTATTTATTTTTTTTATTTTTATTTTTTTAAAAATGTCTTTACCCGTCTTTTATTTTGTTTGTGTATGTTTTGGTTGGCGGGAAAGTCGTAGCCGTGCATCTGTTTTCCCCCCATTGAACCGCTCACAAGCCACGATTTAACCCCATCCTGGCCGTTTATACTGACCTGTAAAGTGTTGGTGTTGTGTTTATTTTTGTTTTTCTTATCGCTCCTGTACAGTATTCCAGCACCACCACAGTGTCATTCATTCCTCTGTATGATTTATGTTTTCCTGTCATCCCTTCATGCAGGCTGGTGGCAAAGCAGGAAAAGACAGCGGCAAAGCCAAGGCCAAAGCAGTGTCGCGCTCCCAGAGAGCTGGGTTGCAGGTATCACATCTGATCTGACAGTTTGTGGCTCTGCTGCAGGTGTCATCACCCTTGATCCTTGAGAGTGTGTGTGTGTTTGTGTTTCCCAATAGTTTCCAGTGGGTCGTATCCACAGGCATTTGAAGACTCGCACAACCAGCCACGGTCGTGTTGGAGCCACAGCAGCTGTGTACAGTGCTGCCATCCTCGAGTACCTCACTGCTGAAGTAAGCCTTTCATCCGAACCCTTTGTTGTGGACGTCCCGTTACGCAGCACAGCTCCTGTCTCTTTGTGTTTACATATGAGTGTTTGTTGTGTGTTCTCAGGTACTAGAGTTGGCGGGCAATGCCTCCAAAGACTTGAAGGTGAAGCGTATCACTCCCCGTCACTTGCAGCTGGCCATCCGTGGCGATGAGGAGTTGGACTCTCTTATCAAGGCAACAATTGCTGGAGGAGGTGAGCCCATCGCTTTGCAACATGAAAGAACTTTCTGTTGGTCGTTTACATTTAATCTCACTCACCAACGCTTCGTTTTCAGGTGTCATTCCCCACATCCATAAATCCCTCATCGGGAAGAAGGGCCAGCAGAAAACTGCATAGACGCCACGTTGACCAGAAGTTTTTGGGGCTTGGGCTTTGATTGGACCAGGATTTCACAGTTGTTCTTTTTTTATTATTAATATTATAGCAAACGAAGAGTGATTGTTAGGCTTTGTGTTGTTACATTTTCCCAGAACTAGAAGAAAAAAAAGTACCATTACCCCCCGGCCCCTAACGACAGCCGACCCTTTGTATGTTATTGTAGGATGTTTGACTGGGGATTTCATGATTATATGAAATGACACTTAATTTGTTTGATTGGCCTGGTTCTCTGTAATGTTTTATACTGAAAAAAGAAATTGTTAAACCATTTTTTATATAAAAAAAAAACTTGTATTGTGGTTATTTTCTTGAATATTTACAACAAGAGGTTTCTAAGAAGATTTTTGAAAAGGAGATTAGGTAAAAAATGTAAGATGGTGCTTTTTCCTTTTGACTTACTGTAATATTTTTAAACTGCGCTCGGATAGTGATGTATTACAAGTATTTTTTTGCTTTTGTTTTTTTTTTTTTACATCAGACTGAAATATTTGAAACAACCTATTGTAACAGTTTGCTACAGTGTTCTTCTTAATGTTTACATCGGTGGGGAAAAAATGTGCTAAACTTGAAGCTGTGTGTTGACTGTGACGCTCTTTTTTTTGCCTCACTGTGGAACAAATGTCCTGCCATTCGTCAACAACATATCAGCACTGCCAGCGCTGAAAACCTGCAATACCTAAATGTACAGGCAAACTGAACTGTCCCCTATAAGTCCATTACACTTTTTGAAGTACAGAGCTGAGAGCCATTTTTTTAAGAAAAAAATCTGTTCAGGGAAATGACTGCGTATTTTCTTTTTGAATAAACACCCTTGGCATGTTATCCTTGACCTGGTTTGAAACCATGTGACGTCTTTGACTCCCATTGTCCAACATGACCGAAAACTGCACAACTGCTTCGTTTGAAATGAGGAAATTTGTTAAAAAAAAAGTTAAGAAAGAACAAATGTTGTAAAGAGCAGATACATCTAAAGGGTTAATATAGAAAACAAATCCATGTCATTTTGATGGATATTTAAGAGCCTGTTAAAAAACTTAAACCCTGAAATACAAAGTGTCATAAAAGGGAAATGAGCAGAGTAGATCCACAATAAAATTTCAATACAGCACTTAAGAATACTTATGTTACTCATTTTGCCCAGCAGGGGGAGCCACTGTCATTCACAATGAGACCTGACAATGACAATCTAGGATTCTAACCTTTAATAGTCATATTTTATGTGACTGGAAATGTTGGGATTTTAGAACTTACTGTAAAGTGGTGAAATGATGATGTCATGTAGCTGCTCTGGGATTTTTTTTTCTGCTATCTGACATGAACACGGGCAGTTCAGCTGTTTGTTTGGATTAAATCATGTGATTATATATTCCTCATGTCTGCCATGCAAGGCTGCAACATGTCAGTTGCTTTACTCTGATTTCTTGGCTGTGGTTTCTCTGAAGGACATCTGGATTCCTTTTAACCTTTCAGCTACACATGATGTCTTTGCAATGTTTCTTTTCTCCAGGCAGTTTAATTCTTTGAAGGAAGTCCAAATTTCAAAGCAAACGCTCCTCTGATGGCCTTCTAGAGACTTTAAGAATATATATAGTCTTCCTGCAGTTATCCCCCCAACCAGCAGGTGTCCTCAGATCTTTTTCAGTCTGTTTCCAGCAGTCACCTGACCTCAGTACCCAGCTCACCTGTACCTGTTTCCCAGTCAGCACCTGTGTGCCTGTTTGTTGCTGCCTTCTGTCCTCCTGCTAGTCTCCCTGTAAGTTTTAAGTTATTTATTTAGGTTAATTTATTTACGTTTTTTTATTTAAATAATATATGATATTATATATCATTTTGTTTCTTAGTGATTAAAGTTCATTCTAAATAAGTAAACATGGTGCTGCAGCCAGTTAGCCTAGCTTAGCTTACCTTTCAGACTGTGTGCAAAGTGGGGGAGCTAGTTTTGTAGACCTCACAGTGCAAAACTATCATTATAACCTCCCTGTGTACCAGTTATCAGTGCAGATGTATGTGCATGTATTAAGATTTCTCAAATGTTGTTCTGCCTGCTGCAGAGTCCAGCAGATCCCCCAGCTGCAGCTGCACACCATGGCCCAGGCCCAAAAGGTAAGAACAGAGACTCTGTGAAGGCATAATGCTTTACTGTTGTGTCTTTATTCCAACACATGTACCAAATGTGGTTCAGAGGGCTGCATGACGTGTTGTATCCATTACAAAGTCCTGCTTTAGGCCAGATCAGCAGACCAGAACACTCAATCTGGATGAAGTATGTTTAAAGTTTTAAAGCTGGTTTCTGTGGCGATGTTTCTAGTTGAATCTGATTCCCGTTTTTAGGCCTCAAGTGTTGTAAAAACACAAGCAACACCTCCATCAAATCTAACTACAATACTCAGCATGTTATTAGCAAAAACACCAACACAGTAAGTCCTGCATCCTCAGTTAGCTCCACCCTGGAGTGATGGATATGGATGAGTGGGACATTTGGATTTGATGGACTCGTCGTAGTAATTATTCATTTTTATAAGACACTGGTTTGCTCCTTCGGCTCCTCGCAGCACCTCGGTGTCACAGACGTCTCGTTATTTCCTTTGTGTTCTCTGCCAATGATGTGGAAGAGTGAGGAGAACAAGCAGCTGTGAGGATGACGGGAACAGAGGAGTGGTTTATTTGTCTGACTCAAAGGTGTAAAAGCTCTGTGGATGTGCAGATGCTCTTATTACAATCTAACAGGCCAGTGGAGTCGGGAGGCAAACCTAAAACCTCAGATCTCAGTCGCACTGATTCAATGTTTACATTTTGTCCAATTATCAACCATAAATTGACAAATGTAAAGGAGAGGGACATTTCCCGGATCAGACTGCCGGCCCTGCTTTGCTGTATTCATGCGCTTGTGTTCGGCTGATGTTTACTCAGTTCTACAATCAAGACTACAGTGGGCTCTGAAGATCAGACGCAGGCTCTGTGATGCTCTGTTTCAGCACAGTGGTGCTTTGAATTAAACTCAGGAAACAGTCCCAGATGGTGAGGGGAAGAACCACCTGTTCCACAGGAGGCCGCTCTAAGACGGTCCAGAATAACTGGGTGAAGGGAGTCCTGTGGGGCTGTAGCCCAAAAATGTTTACTGTTCACTGGTCAATGTTTTTTTTTGTTATGATATATTTTTAATTCTTGTGCAGGCAGGCATTGATGAGCTGGTGCAACATGCACGTGATAAATAAACACTGCAGCTTGAATCTTTTTAAATGACCAATGTCAATAATTCTGGCGCCCTCCTGTGGTCACCGCTGTATACTGCATGTCAAATTATTATTTATGAGACTTGTCACCATGTTTGCCATAACTAATCCTAACCTTGTTTTTTTAATGTTAAACTCCAACCAAAATGAAAGTGGAAAAACTCAGACAGAGTTACAGGCACCGTGCACACCTCCAGAAACACCACTTTGGGTGGTATATAGATCAACCTGTGTCTTCACATTCATTGGTCTGATTTCAGTTCACGTTTACACTGATCGACCATATTTTTATGCCCTCTGTGACCCACTGATGCTTTTTGTTCAGTGTCTTGTTCACCCTCCTTTACAGATGCCCTTCTTTTTGCTGCTTCCAGCATCAACTTTGAGGATGAAATGTTTACTGTCTGATATAGTCCACTGACTGAAAGGTGCCATAATCACCACATACCCAGTGGTATTCACTTCACGTATAAAAGTGTTTTTCGTCTTGAAGTCGGTTAAAGGATTTTAGCCGTTTAACTCCCTCCACTGCTGTTTATCAGGACTATCTTGTCAGCGCCCACTCTGCAAACTGCAGCTAATTAACGGGCATGAAATGGACAGTCTTTCATATTCAGCAAGTTTTTCCTTTATCATCACAGGCTGGTTATAAAACTGGCTGCGCACTCAAGAAGCCAGGCAGACGCAGCAAAGATTTCTATGATTAAATGTGACAACAGATGTATTGTCCACACGATTGTGGGTCCTCTGTGGGGACACATGAAAGACGGAGCTGCCTCACATCTTCAAAGAGCCGGAAGCATTTGTTTATTCTTACATCTCCTTTTGTCTTTGGTTGGTAGTTTCCTCAGGAGGATGGCGGACGGGTGACAGCCACAGGTCATCCTTCAGCTCCTATTCTCCTGAAACGGGGTCTGAAGAACTTCTGTGAACACTCAGCAGCAACATGAAAGGTAATCCTGCAGGAACGTTACGCTTGTTGTTGGCTGGAGGTTATGATTCAACTTTGTCACAGTCTGCAGTCTGTATGATTGATGATGATGATGATGTAGGATCAGTGACAAATTATGTACGGGCTGATAAGACTTTAGCATCTTTACCTGCATGTTTACCTGCCGCATCTCTGTGTTTATGGGAGCAGGACCTGTTGCCATGGTAGCACAGAGTGAAGTTTGATGATGTATTTGTGTGTTTTAAGACAAACCGTGGGATTT